>NW_019154177.1:5383802-5633226 GCF_002288905.1 Enhydra lutris kenyoni
AGGAGGCAGAGAGGCAGGCAGAGAGAGAGGAGGAAGCAGGCTCCCCGCTGAGCAGAGAGCCCAATGCGGGGCTCGATCCCAGGACCCTGGGATCATGACCTGAGCCAAAAGCAGAGGCTTTAACCCACTGAGCCACCTAGGCGCCCCCTCATTGTGGTTTTGATGTACATTTTCCTAAAGAGTCTGTGCATCTTCTCATGTGCTTATTGGTCATTTGATTTTCTTTTTTAGAAATGTCTGTTCAGAGCTTTGCTTTTTAAAAAGAAAAAGATTTTATCTATTTATTTGAGAGAGAGAAAGAGAAAGAAAGCATGAATTGGGGGTGGGACAAAGGGAGTGTGAGAAACAGACTCCCCACTGAGCAGGGAACCCTACATGAATTATGACCTGAGCCAAAGACAAATGCCCAACCAACTGAGCCACTCAGATGCCCCGAAATCTTTGCTTTTTTAAAGTAATTTTTCCTCCTTCTTATTGATCTGTAAGTGTTCTTTATATATTCTGGATAGGAATCCTTTACCAGATATGTGGTTTTGCCAGTATTTTCTTCTAGTCTATCGTTTGTCTTATTATATAGTTTTTTTTAATATAGTCTTTTTATATAGTCTTTTTAATAGTTTTAAGTTCAACAAAGCCCAATTTATCATATTTTTCTTTTGTTGTTAATGTTCTTTCTGCTTTAATTAATACTATTCTGTGTAAGTTTGTGAAGATTTTTTTCTCTCAGTTAATGTTTATAGGTTTTAAAGTCTCAAGTCTTACATGTAAGCCTACGATCCAATTAGAAGTAATGTCTGTTCATTTTTTAGATGTAAATTGTTTAATTTCCAAATATTTGGGGGTTATCCAGATATTTTTCTATTATTGACTTGTGTTTTAATTCTGTTTTTCTCAAAAACTATATGATTTATATTTTCAAATATTTTAAACTTGTTGAGATTCACCATCCAATATATGATCTATCCTTGGCCAATACTCTGTATCCATTTAATAAGTTATCTTCAGCTTTTGATAGGTGGAGTAGTTTATAAACATAAATTATATCAATTTCATTAATAGTGTTGCTCAAGTCTTTTATATTTTTATAGATTTTCTGCCAACTTTTTGTATTAATTACTATGAACTGAACAACGACAACTAACAATAAATATTGATTTCTTCTTTCCATTCTATTAGTTTTGGCTTTATGTATTTTGAAGCTCTGTTAATAGGTACATATCCACTTAGAATTGTTATGTCTTTTTGAGTATTAACTTCTTTATGATTATAAATATCTCATTTTGTCTCTGATAATTTTATGTGATTTTTGCACAAAAAATACATCAGGGGGTTGCTCTTTTTTATATATACAAACTGATTTCTATTTGCATTGTTTGTGTAATTTATCCTTAAAGTAATTATCACTATGTTTACTTCACATATTTCCTCTTGCTGTATAATTTCTACATACTTGTCTGCATATTATTGCTTTTCTTTTTTTTTTCTTTTCTTCTTTGCTTTCCTTTCCTTTTCTTTCTTTCTTTCTGTCCTTTTTTTTTTTTTTTTTTTTTTTTTTGGTTTTTGGCCTACTTTTGCATTAACATATTGTATGATTACATTTTTTCTTGATCGTTGTCTTTAATTATAGCCTTTTGTGTTTTTATGTTTCTGGCTGTTTTTGAATTTAGAATATAAATATTTTTTTTTTCCATGGTCAATATTCAAATACTATAATACTACTTTACATACAGTATGATTGCCTTAAACTGATACAGCTCCATTTATCCACCAGTCACTGTATGATTATTTTCACATGTGGCTATTGTTTTGTTTTAAACTGTCTATGGTCTTTTAAAGATATCAAAAAAATGAAGAAAATGTCTTTTTCTATTTATCATTCTATTCACTATTTTCATGACTTTTATTTTTTTGTGTGTAGATTCATATTCCATTTGGTATAATTTTTGTTCTACTTGAAGAACATTTTTCATTTCTTGTAGTGGTTGTCTGAAAAGTAGTCATAATAAATTATGGAGTTGATAGTACTTGAAGAAGTAGAATGTAGGACAACAAAACACAAGTTCTAGGAAGGGAGAATTTGAAATATACTGTTGTTTCTTCTAACCATGGGTGAAGTGGCAAAAGATCAATTGACTGTGATAAATTAAAGATGTATACTATAAACCCTAGAGCAAACACTAAAATAAAACAAACAGTAGTTACAGCTAGCTAGCAAAGGAGAAAAATGAAGCCATAATTAATACTTACTCCAAAATAACAGAAAAAACATTGTTTTAAAGAAAAAAAATGAAAATGACAATAGAGCAAATAAATAGCAAATAGCATGATGCAAGATTTAAACTCAACCATACCAACCGTCAGCTTAAATTATTTGATCCACATATCGTAGTTAATGACAACTTGTGAAACTAGACGCAGAGAGCAAGACCTGACTATGAGGGGACGACAAGAAAACTATCATAAATGTAAAGATGCCAATGGTTAAGATAAAGTGCCAAAATAAGATAACACTGGGCTAACTTTGTTCCAGATAGAGCTGGAAGGCTCAACAGCTGTAGAAAGAAATAGTTGACATTATTCAACATCCATTAAGAAGAAAACCTCTCAGCAATCTAAGAATAGAAGGAAACTTCAATATGATAAAGGGCACTTACATACACCTACAGCTAAAATTAAAAGTCACAATAAAATATTGGTATTTTCCTCCTAATACCAAGAACAATGCTGGGATGTAGGCACTCACCCATTTTATCCAACACTGTACCATAAGTCATAGCCAGTGTAAGGGGGAGGAAGAGGGATGATAAGTGGCATAATGATTGAGAAGGAAAGCATAAAATTGTCTTTATCCACAGGCAACATGGTTGTTTACATAGAATATCATATGGAATCTTCGAAATAATTGCTGAACTTAGTTTACATAGTAAGGTCTCAGGATATAACCTCAGTATACTAAAATCAGCAGTATTTTTTTCTAGATCAGCTGCCAATGTTAGAAATGAATTCTTAATATTCCATTTCTGATAACGTCAGAAACAAAGAGCTAAAGAATAAATTAGAAAAGAGATGCAAGACTTCTAAATGAAAACCACAAGTCCCTTTAGTAAATAAGTAAATTAATACCTAACAAGTGGAGAAATGTACTATGTCCATAGATTTAGGAAACTCAATTTTTTAAGGCAAGGCAAACCACAGCCCACAAGCTCCCTAACCCACTGCCTGTTTGGTAAAATTGTGTTTGAACACAGCCCTGCCATTTATTTGTGTATTTTCTTTTATTGCCTTTGTCCCACAATGGCAGAGTTGATTTGTTACAACAGATGTTACAACAGTATGGCCCACCCACAAAGCCTAAAATATTTATACTTTAGTTCTTTACAAAAAGCATTTGCTGACACATTTTTGATGTGTGAATTGCCCCCAAATTGATCTATAAATTTAACGCAATCCAACTCAAATCCCAATTGCCATTTTCATAAAAATCAACAGGTTAATTATACACATTTATATGCAAAAGTAAAAGATTTAGAATAGCAAAAGGAATCTTGAAGAAGAACATTATTGAAGGACTGGTGCTATCTGATTTTAAGACTAATTGTAAAGTTAGTTATTGAAAGACTATGGTATTGGCATAGATATAAACAAAAAACACCAATGAAACAGAATAGAGAATTTAATATTAGGACCTGGCATATATGTCAGTGGATTTTTTTTTTAACAAAGACACCAAGTCAATTTAATGAGAGAAATAAAGGTTTTTAATTGCTCTGTAAAAACTTGATTACAGTGATTCACTAAAAAATTAATCTAGTATTTTTATCATATGATACACAAAAATTAATTTGGAGTATATAAGAGTAATGTAAAAGCTAAAACTATAAAATGTCTAGAAGAAAACATCAAAGAATATCTTAATGACCTTGTGGTACTCAAAGGTTTCTTAGAGAGGACACGAAGATCACTGAGCATAAAATAAAACACTGGCAACTTGAACTTAATGCAAAGTAAAAATTTCTAGTCATCAAAAGACATTTTTAAAAAGTTAAAAAGGCTGGCCATAAAATGAAATAATATATTTGAAATACACATATTTAATAAAGGACTTAGCCAGACATATAAGAACACTAACACATCAATAGAAGAGTCAAAGAATACCTCTTCCCCAACAAATATGGGCAAAAAACAGTCAATAAAGTTATATGAACAGTCAAATGGCACATGAAAATATTCTCAATAACATTATTTATCAGGTGAATTAAAGCCAGAATATGATACCATTTCACATTCACCAGAATAGCTAGATTAAAAAAGAACAAGGTCTGGCCATACTGGACAAGGTCTGGAACAATTGGAAATTTCACAAATAGTTGCACAAAATGGTACAACTGGTTTGGAAAACCATTTGGCAGTTTCTTATAAAGTTAAACATCTCCATCAATTTCATTCCCAAGTATTTTCCCAAGGGAAATTAAAACATGTCCCCAGAAGACTTGTGAGAGACTTTTTTCATAACAGCTTTATTCATAATATCAAAAACCAGAAACAAAACCAAGCACTTATCAACAGGAGAATAATAAATCATGGGATATTCATACCCCAGTGTACTAAACAGTGAAAATAAAGAATCCGCTCATAGTGTAACATGTAACAACACAGATGAATCTCAAAAAACACTACATTAATTGAAAGAAACCAGAAGAAATGAGCATATACTCTAGGATTTCATTTTGCTAGACTTTCAAAAACAAGCAAAATTAATCTAGGACAGGAGAAATCAAAGTGATGATGGCTTATGGGGGTGGAATTGATGATGGGAAAATGGAGCAACTTTCTTGGGTGTTGGCAGTGTTTTATGCCTTGATGAAGATGGGACAAGAGTGTGTTGACTTAGTAAAGCTTACTGAATTATAAACTTCATTTCACTTCACACATTTCACTTTGTGTAAAGTTTATTCCAATACAAAAGAAGGACAGATGATGAGCAATGGGTTGACATGAGTGGAATTGGTGAAGCACTATGTTGTACACCTGAAACTAATAGCAGGCTGTATGTTAACTGTACTGGAATTTAAAACAAAACAAAACAAGAACATAATCCCCAAGAAACTATCAGAAATAAACATGGCTAGATGGGGTCTATTCCTCAGGCACAGGCTTTAGCCTGGAAGTTATGCTCAGCTGCCTGCACAACACATGACCAAGGCCTGCATACATTGTCAAATTAAGCATTGAATAAATATTAGTTAATGAAAAAAAAAAGATTTATAGTGCAATGTTTTCTAGATTAATCCTGCAGGTAAGCCCACAATTATGACTTATTTATCTCATATTTGCATCATCATTTTCCAACCATTTAGAATCGAAGACATGTTCAAGGACCACTGCCTCTAGTTGTGAGTGGACAGTCATTGGAAAATTGAAAGCTATTATGTGTCAGGGGAACAGCAATTCAAATTCTCTGAGGTGAGAGAGCCAAGTGATGCTTGAAGGTGGCCTCAGCATCCCCAGATGCCGGGGGTCTGTTTGTGGGCACAGGGCTACGTAAAGAGATGCCGGGGGTCTGTTTGTGGGCACAGGGCTACGTAAAGAGCTCAGTGTCTTGGGCCTCTCCCCATGCGGAAAGGGAGGATTACATAAGTATTCAGGTGTTTCATGGACCACGGGTTTTACAACAGAGGAAGATTATTTGTGCAAGATAGCAGCCTATATTAAGGCACACGTGCGTTTATATTGTTTTTGGCATCCAGGGGCCCTTTTTACTAGATTTTGTCAACCATGTTTCCTTTTTGAAGAGGGGCCGCATACAACAATTGGATGAACAACGTTGCAAAATCTCTCAGGGGGCCTCTCTTGAGGCTGCGCCGGTATGAGATCACGATATGAGAATATGGCTTGGCTGGACTTTTATTTCAGTAAGTGATCTCATTCACTTAAAGCACTAATCATTTTAACAGGAGAAAAGTATAGCCTTCCAAAATCACAGCAGGAAAAAATAAGAGAAAACGCATGTCGGAGGGATCTCGTAGAGGTTTCCGTGTGCTCTTACACTGAAAATTTTCCATTTATACATCATCAGAATGGATGTATAGTCTAATATTACTGCTGAAAGGTAGATGAGAAAAGCCAACCTAATGCAAACAAATAGGATTCCAGGCTGCAAAGCTGACTTACCTGGTTTGGGTTTATTACATTTGACATGAAGAAAACCACTTTCCCCTTTTGGAAGTGTTTCCATCGTAAGATATGTAACATCTGCATGGATGTAATTTGCAGATGAGAGAGATTGCAATATGCTTTATAGAAGGTTTGAAACTAGTAACTGGGTCTATCTGATGTACAATATCTAAATGAAAACTGGAAATTTTAACATGGCTTTCCCTACCGTGCATCCTGATTTAATTTTATGTTTATATTCAGGTTAGTTAAGCAGAGCTCTTTCATTTATATTCCCTATCTTTCCCACTGTAAATCTGTCCCTTTGCTTATTTCTGATTAGCCACAGTAAAAAGCTGCTCCGTACGTGCAGCAAAGCACTTTTAAACATCTAAACACTGTAGGGAGTAAGACGACTTCCAGCTAACCCTAACAAGTCTGGAAAGCACATCAAACCCAGAAATAAAGTTGGCCTAATTCTGTTTTCCATCAGTGAATGCATCAGGAACAAATTCAAGCTAAGTCCATGAAACGGCTGTATTTTTAACAAAAATTCGTCTCTATTGGGGAAAAAAAGAGGGTGAAGGGGTGATGAGCATTTCTATAATTACGTGTGCAGCAATCATCACTCCTGGATTTCTGAATAGAGACCTAGGTAACGCAGCCCGCTGTGCAATATGTCAATTAGAGCAAGACTATTATTACTGGAGATGCTCATAGTTGGTGGCTCCTGTGGGTTTATGAAGCATGGATTCATGATGAGCTTCTCTCAGTTTCTGTGATTCAACTCTGAGCAGTAGAACTCCTTAGCCCTTCAGCACAAACACCACAATGGAGGGGGTCTCAGTGTAGGAACCTCATGCCCAGAGCCTTGTTATCAGAGCCAGTATGGTCAAGTCAGTCAGAAGTTCCTCACTGAGTACCTCTTCCTTTGGACTTATTGTCATAGTTGGTCTTTCCCAGATGAATAAGAAACTCTTAGAGCAAATCTTGGAAGTGTGTGGCCAGTTTAGTCTGCCATTACCCAAGTCTGTTATCCTTACTCATTGCCTACGATCTGAGCCTTTCTACTCTTCGGCAGTGCACATTCTCAGTTAATGTACTCTGCTCAGTACTCACCCTCTACGTGACTTTGGGAGAAGGTAACCTGATCTGGTTACCAATTTCTCCCTCATTATGAGTTGTTCGCTGAACATCCCGACTCTTTCTGATCTTTACTAGAAGTAGACTTTGCCAGGGAAAGCTATTTTCTCTGCAACCCTTCCATTTGGATTCATTTTTTTCTCTGACATTTTATGGATCTCACATCTGGGAATTAGGTCGGCATCTCTCTGACTTCCTTTCTGGAATCTATACTATTTTTCCTTCTCTGTAGAGAAAAATCCTGCTCCTTAAAGGCATACACCAACCCCTCCTCACCCATCTGTTAGGTTATCCATGGACTTTCTGATCACTCTTGCTAATTTACCAATACTTGACAAATATTTTAGTACCTGGTCATAGTGTTTCCTCCTGGTTAAGGTGGGTCTTCATTTTAGGTGACTTCAGACCTCACTTTGGCAACCATCTAACATAATAGCCTCTCCGTTCTTTATTTTTCTCATCCTGTTCCATGAGTCTACTCCAGTCTACTTTAAAACCTATTGCCATGGGCTCATGCCAGAACTTGGCTTCTTGTGAAACTCTTCTACCACTGGACTAATCTTTTAGAAGCTTAGTTGAGATGGACCAAAAAAGAGAAAAAAAGAGGAAATGCTTATAGATTTTCTTAAAATTCTCTTTTATACACAGAATACTTTCAAATACATGTTCAAAAAGGATCCACTGGAGAAAAAGTGATTGAAAGTGATGAGTTTCATTCATTAGTGATAGAGAAAAATGTCTAAGAAGGGTGAAGAAAAATACAAAAGCATAGGTGGAAGGACTGAACTTGATTAGAAGAAGAAGAGCGTGTGCCCTTTGAAAGAGATGGGAGGACGATAAGGACACATGCTAACATTAGTGGCAAGTTTAGGGAATGCATGTCCAATGGTGTCTAATTTCTCTATAGAGGACAAGTACAAATTTCCTGCAGAGAGTGAAAGAATGTGGGTGGGAATGAAGCAAAAGAACTCAAAAACAAAACAAAACAAAACAAAAACAAACAAATAAACAAAAACTGAAAATTTGGAAGACAGTTACCATACATTGTCAAATATCCAGATGAAAACTCAAATCATAAATGAGTCGGAGTAGATGACAAAGGATTGGCGCCCTGATAGACATTTGTAGCAGAAGGCAAAGAGGCTGACATAGCTGGTGAGTGTGTAGTTATGGACTAGTGGGTTGACATTTGGTAGGGAGGGAATGGAAGCCATGCAAGAAGGCTAAGAGACTGAGAGTGAGCTGGAGGGATGGAAGGACAAAATGCCTCAGAAAGATCAGAGAGAAAGCATGAGGAAAACAGAAGAGAGAAATTGAAAGAATCAGAGATATAAAGGAGCAAAGCACCCAAACTGGCCGCCGCCATTCCTTTCTCACATGAGAAATGTCCTGCACCGTTGGTGGGAATGCAAGCTGGTGCAGCCATTCGGGAAAACAGTATGGAAGTTCCTCAAAAAGTTGAAAGTAGAGCTACCCTGTGACCCAGCAATTGCACTACTGGGTATTTACTCCAAAGAAAAAAATGTAATGATCTGAAGGGGCACAAGCACCCAATGTTTATAGCAGCAATGTCCACAATAGCCAAACTATGGAAAGAACCTAGATGTCCATCAACAGATGAATGGATAAAGAAGATGTGATTATATATATACATATATATGTATATATATAATGGAATATTATGGAACCATTAAAAATGAAATCTTGCCATTTGCAATGACAGGGTTGGAGCTAGAGGCTATTATGTTAAGCGAAATAAGTCAATCAGAGAAAGACAGTTATCATATGATCTCACTGGTATGTGGATTTTCAGAAACAAGGCAGAGGATCATGGGCGAAGAGAGGAAAAAATGAAATGGGAAGAAACCAGAGAGCAAGACAAACCATAAGAGACTCTTAATCTCAGGAAACTAACTGAGGGCTGCTGGACTGGTGGGGGGTGGGAGGGATGGGGTGGATGAGTGATGGACATTGGGGAGGGTATGTGCTATGGCAAGTGCTGTGAACTGTGTAAGACTGATGAATCACAGACCTGTACCCCTGAAGCAAATAATACATTATATATTAATTATAGATATAGATATAGATATGTAAAATAAAGATCTTGTGTAGAACCGGGGCGTGGTGGGGAGAATGTCATGACAGGAGGCTCACGTTAACTTATTCATGTTAAGGAATGTCATTTCTGCCTAAAAATTTATTAAGGATTCACCAGACTAAAAGCAGATAACAAACACATTTTAGTGACACAATCCATTTGTAGTTTGGAGACTGATGGCTTGTTTGGCCTTGTCACAACCTAAGTGAAGTGGGATCTCTAATCCAATAGTTTATTTAAAGAGGAAAAATGACAGTTAGAAAAAGCTCCTTAAAGGAAAACAATGGAGAACATAGTTCCATACCTAATTTCCTTAACCACAAATTGCTTTAATCCCCACCTCCACAGCAAACAAGCAGATGGTAGTCATTCCTTTCAAACATTGTTGCTGATGGAATACAGATTGCAGTTTGAATCATAATTCTTTTTAAAAAAAATACTGTATAGATTTGTTTAAGAGATAAAGAGAGAGTGCATGAGTAGGAGGTAGGGGTAAAGGAAGAAGCAGACTCCCTGATGAGCAGGGAGCCCCACGCAGGACTTGATCCCAGGATCCTGCGATCATGACCTGATCAGGCAGACGCTTAACCTACTGAGCCACCCAAGCTCCCCTCATCATTCTTTTTAAAAGTGATGTATTCTTCTCCAAAGCCAGTTGCCTCAATGTTCTGAGCTCAGCTTCAGCTCTGACACTGACTGAGAGGCCCTGATACCTAACTTCTAAGTACATCCGAGATTGCTTTTGGAGTACATCCATGTCCTCATCTGTGTCAAGGATAGGAGAGTCTCTAAGCCATAGGGATTTCTGGATGGACTGTAGGAGTTCATACATGCGAAGTGCCTCAGACAGTCCCTGCATGCAGTTAGAACTCAGTGAGTTGCTGTTCCTTGCCTGTAGGAGTTATAATCTAGACAGATGGCTGACACGCAAACAGAAAATGACAATACAGCACGTCAAGGGCTGAGATGGAGAGACACACCAGGCATTTGGGGAACAGTTGGATAGGCTATCTTATCCAGCCTGGGCAGTAGGGAAGTCTTCCTGAAGGAAATGATACATGGAGTGAACTTAAAAGACAAGCAGGTGTGAAGCAGGTAAGGAAAATTTTAGTAATTCCAGGTAGAGCGGCACATCCAAGGCTGAGAGAAAGAGCCTGATGCCTTTTGGGAAGACAGAATGGGAGATGAGATAGGAGTGAAATATGGGGCTGGGGTGACAGGGATGAACCTAAAAGAGCCTTATAGAGGTTTCTTTCTTTTCTTTTCTTTTCTTTCTTCCTATAATTGGGTTTTTTCTTGGGACAGTACAGAGCCATCAAGGGGTTTTAAGAGAGGAATGGTAAAATTATACTTGAATTTTTAAAGCCCTCGATGGCCTGGTTGGGGGTGGAGAATATTTTAAGCATAGGGAAAAAAAAAAAAAAAAGCCATCGGAGATCATTTGGGAGGCTAGCCTGTTTTCCAGGCTGTGAAGATACAGAGTCAGCAAGTAGAAAAAAAATCAACAGTGTGATGAGCAGTCTGGGTGGGTGGGGTGGGTGTGAAGGGCACTGAGGTGTCCAGTGTGGCTTCTGCGTTCTTGGTCTGGTTGAGAGGGGCCAGCTTCCGCTGAGGGGGAGAGCCCACGGGGAGGAATACGGACAGAGGAGGAAATAAAATGGTTTTCAGTTTGAGCAGGATGGAGAATCAGATGTCTGTTGGCCTCCAGGTGCTGGTATCAGTTCTTCAAGGCCACGGTCAGCAGCCTTATCCTTAAATTCAGGCATTTATCACTTCTAAAAAGCTGGTGTCTCATGTCCCATGTCTTCGCGTTCTCATACTCGAAGCTGCTATCAATCACAGACATCTTTGGGTGAGCTTGGCCACGACCCTTTGTTCTCTGAACTTGGGAGTGTATGACCAGTCAATTTGGGTAAATGGTGATTGCTTTCCTGTGTCACTTACAGAGGGAATTTGTGGGAATGAAATCCATGCATAAAAGTGATGTGTGTGTTGTGAAGTGTTGTATATGCAGAAGGTGCTATCATTATAACTTATAATAAAATAAATAATAATTCCATGAAAAAAAGTGATGTATTAATATAAAAAAACAGAATCAAGTGTCTACTTCACACAATATTTTACTTAAAAATTGAAAAGATGATTTGATGTGAACCAAATAAAGCCAACCCCAGGTAAGGGTAAGAATCAAAGGAAGAATTAAAGACAGCCCCAGGAGTAAATTGAACAAAAGTATTCAGAGTTTTTGTGTGTGTGTGTGTGTCAGGAATTGCTATTGTCCATTAAAAGCAGGAGGAGAAGGCAGGCAACAAAAGTGTTTTCAAACATTAAGAAAAGATGTATTTGTTCTGTGACACTTAAGCCCTCAGGGTAAATGCAATGGATCTTCTAAGAACGGCTTCTTTGATAAAGCCTGGAAATTCAGCATTTGGAAATATTCTCTGTCTGATAAAGTATTTCTTGCAGTCATATTTTGTTCTAGGAAATTGGTAGACAGCAGGTGTTTGCAGTGCATTTTCCAGTAGGTTATGGATCCCAGGCAGTTTTTAGCCAAAGGGGATATCGATTATATTACTGCTCTACACTCAACGATTCCTGTTCACGGGAGATTATGACTGAAGTTCAACTTGGGCTCAAAGAGATTTCTCTCGCTGGTGTCAGTGAAGTCTCTGGTAGACTATCATCTGCACAGAATTCAGTTGCAGTGACAAAAATCCTTGGCCCAAGCTATCAAAGAAAATGGAATACAGCAGAATTCAGTCCCTTTGGATCAACCTGCAGGCCAGTTGTTTGGGGAGTGCATTTAATGACAGAGATGGAGTAGAGCAGAGGTATGTGTTCTGTCCAGATTTATTGAGAGATGGTCAGAGGTGAAGGGGTCAGCAAACACATTCCCTGCCCTTGAATTAGGTAGAAGGAATTGCAAGGAGAGCTTTCTCATTCTGGGTGTCAAGTATGCAACCTTAACATCATAATTCAGATATGAAGAAGTAAATTATATCATCTTCCTGATCTCTGCTGGAGTATATAAACACGGTTTAAGTAACCTCTTCCTCTGGAAGGACAAGGAAGAAAGCAAGCAACCAAAATATTTGTGCATAGTTGTTCATTCATTCAACAAATATATGTGGAAAACTACCATGAGCTGGGTACAGTTTTAGATGCTTAGAATACATTGGTGTTTAAAATAGTTGAAGCTCCTAGTGGAGATCACATTTCACTGAGGGAGATAAGCTATAACTTTAAACATTGTAAATAAATTAGACAGTATATTGGAAAGTGATTGCTTTAAAAACAACCAGGAGGACCAAATGAGCAGAGAAAGGAGATGCTTCAAATTAAATAAGACACTTGGAAATAAGAAAAAAATGGCATGGAAACCACGTCTTTGAAAGAGTTCAAGGAGTGAGTCTTGTAAATATTGGGGGGAACTGACATGAGTGCATGGAAGAGGATGGATTTTGAAAAGGAGGAACTTCCGTCTTCTACGCTCTCTGGAAAGTGGAAAACAAGATCAGATACTAAGAACAGCATGGGCTTGGAATAAGGAACTAGTGAGAATAATTAGAGTTTGGAAAAGCCACTATGGGCCAAGCAAGATGAAGTAACCAGGGAGAGTAGAAAACAGATTCTCAGCAGTGCTAGAGGTTCAGATAGGTCGGTGGACACTAACCACATGTAACGGTCTGAATGGTGGCATGCTTTTCTGAACACTGTGCTTGACAGAGTAAGAACTGATTAAACCAATTCTAAATTGGGAATTGAGTTGGCAAGGCAGAGGGACAGGGAACTAGGGAGCCAACCTTGCTGTTGAAGGAGTGCATGGGGAGATGGGCCAGCAGATTCAAGTTCAGTAGAAAAGAAAGTGAAGACACACATCAGATCCCTCAATGGAAAGAAAACAAGGGGTTTCAAGGCCAGGAGATCAGGGAAGTGAGTAGGAAGACAAAACAATCCCCTCCTAACAAAAGACAAACAAACAAAAACCAACAACAACAAAACATGAGTAGTCAACAAAATGTGGTTTGGGTGGGTCTGTAGATTCAAAGTTTGAGGATTATAATTCTTTCAAGCACTGAAAATGTATAACTTTGGGAGTGAGTTACTTAGAGGCTTTTGGAGAAAACAGCTGGATTATAGGAAGTCATCGAAGCTCCTCTCCCCTCCAGTGCTCCGTGAGCCTAGGAGGCAGGGTGTTTCATCTACAATACCTCCAGGAGAGAATACATGACCTTGGCAGTTGAATTTATTTATTTATTTATTTATTTATTTATTTTTAATTTTTATTCATTTGACAGAGAGAGAGAGAGATCACAGGTAGGCAGAGAGGCAGGCAGAGAGAGAGGGAAGCAGGCTCACCGCTGAGCAGAGAGCCCGATGCGGGGCTCGATCCCAGGACCCTGAGATCATGACCTGAGCCGAAGGCAGAGGCTTAACCCACTGAGACACCCAGGTGCCCCATTGGCAGTTGAATTTAAAGAACATAGACCTTTCTTTCCCTTACTAGCTCAGTAACCCTGAGCAAGTTCATTAGGTATAAAGAAATGCAGTTTTCTCATTTGTGAAATAGTTAAAACTGAATTCAAAACAAGAGAGTTAGAGCACGTAGTATGTGCCTAGCACAGTGCATGACCCAGTGAAAGATAAAAAGTCTACGGATACAACATTTTTTTTTCCAACCTAAGATATTTTGCACATTTAAAACATCTGTGGGGCAGCTGGGAGGCTCAGTTAGTTAAGCATCTGCCTTTGGCTGGGCAGGGTCTTGGGATAGAGCCCCACATTGAGCTTTCTGCTCAGTGGGGAGTCTGCTTCTCCCTCTCTCTCTCCACCTACTTGTGCTCTTTCTCTGTCAAATAAGTAAATAAAATCTTAAAAAAAATCTGTGATGTGTTTTTATAAGATTCCTCTTCCAAAGTTAATACTAAATCAGTGACGTATCTCACTTCCTTACAGTTGATCCTGTTTTAGAATTGAAGCATTATGACCATTCCCTTCCCTCTCCTCCATCATGTCTTCTGCAGTGAATGTGGAGGACTAATTATAGACAAGGAAAATTAGAGTTGTAAGCACAAGCAGAGGCTGAAAGAGTTGGTTTGCTGGGATCTAGAAAGAAACAATGGCTTAGCTAGAAGGTATGAAATCCAATAATCCAGGAATGTCATGATGATGGTGTTGACAATACCACCTGGTCTCACATAGAACGTGATTTCCCCATACTTAACTTTGGCCTCTTGCCTAAATTCTCAGGAAAAAATTATAGGAAGTTTCAAGGATATGTAGTTGAAGGACCCAAAATTGCCTAACAATAATGCCAAGAAAAGATTGAGATGGACTAAAAAAGCATCCTCTTCTATGGTCCAGAAAGAGAAAACATTCTTATTTATCCACAAAACATTTTTTTCTGCCCAGATATGACAGGAAAGGGAATGTTAGGTGATATCTTGAATAAAAGGAGTAACATAATTATGGATTGTGCATTAATTTGAAGAGTAACAGGGACTTTGGACCTTCTTGTGAGAGCAGAAATGGGGACTTTTACCAAACTAATGGAAGAGTATGAAAAGGAATATTTACAATGTGTTCATCACTGTTAAATGTGGGGTTAAAATTTGAAGTTAGAAGTTCTATCCAGAAACTGCCTCCAACTTGAGGGATTCCCCACGATCTGGTTTCTCTGAAAATGTCATGGACATTTACCTTCAAGGGTGGATGGTGAGGTGTAAGTTTTTAAATCCTGGCTGTACTCTTTGGGTGATTTACAAAGAGTAACTCATAGCAGTGGAGTCAAAGAAGAAATCCATCTCCTGGTAAAGCACATAACAGGACAACATTGGCCATGATGCTGAGATGAAATCTGAGAACAAATTAAACTATAATTGTAAAGGAAGTCCCAGGTTCAGTGCCAAGAATCAACAAGAAGAGACCAGAACTTGAAGAGGAGTTGGGTGAGTCTGAGTTGGGTCAATCTGAAGACTCAAGGCAGAACCAAGAACAACGGGGAGAATCAGTGGCCACTGTTTATTTGGTGTCGGCATGAATGTTAATTTGCTGATCAAGGAAAGACTAAGTAATTGGGACACTTCTTCAGGATCTAGATGTGGTGGATACAACCCAGGAGAAGCTCAATATTATTTAAACTTGATTCTAATTGCCTCTATTCATATTTTTGTAAGTAGAGTTTATTGTAAGAAAATTTTCCTAGGGCGCCTGGGTGGCTCGGTAGGTTAAGCCTCTGCCTTTAGCTCAGGTCATGATCCTGGGATCCTGGGATCAAGTTCCACATTGCGGGGTGGCCGGGTCCCTCCTCTGTGTGGAGTCTGCTTCTTCTGCCCCCACCCCCGCTCCTGTGTTCTTGCTCTCTGACAAATAAATAAACACAATCTTTAATTTTTTTTTTCCTAGCAACAAAAAATACCAGGTTGCCTGGTAATTAGGTCATACTTATTCCTGAAACAACCACAGATTTGATCAAATGGAATAAAACCGATAGGTGGCTAACAGATAAGGCTGTCTTGCACTTAGGCAGCTGTGAGAGAGTTCAGGGATTTTAATATGAAAGCATACAGCGTGAGGATTTTGTCTATTTCACTTAATATTTTGAACCATTCTATGTAACACGTGAACCATGATTTATAGAGTACAATTGAGCTCACACTGCAGTCACTAGGCCACAGGTTATATTTCAGTTGGCAAACTACAGAACACAGCCTTTTCATTATAACCTGATGGATTTTTACAATGGAGGCAGGATGTTGTGCCATTTTAAAATCCTCCATCTTCTACTTGGATTCTGTGTCAATTTCATACAGATCTTACTGTGTAGTTTTCTTAGTCACAGAAAAAAACAAAATCCTTTTCTTCTATTTTTTTTTTTTTACATATGTCAAACTGGTGTCCAAGTAGCTCTCTGAGTTAAGACTGTATGCTAATAATAACAGTAACGTGTATATGCTTCTATGTTATTTATTGACCTTTTACAAGTACCAGGCACTGTGCTAAGTGTTTTATAGATATTATCTCATTTAATCTCCATATCAATCACTGTAGCTATTATTATGTATATATAATTTTCTCCATTGCACAGATGAAGAAACCAAGCTATAATTAACTTACTTAGAATTCTAAAACTTGTCATTGAAATAGCAGAAATGTAAGGCCTGACTGCTGAGTTTCAATTCTTATAATTAGCCACCATTTTGTACTACGTTCAGCTGTCTTTCGTTGAAATCCCCTTAAATCCTTTGTGCATGGTTGTTGATCAGCAGTTCTGACGTTCTCATGTCCTGTGGTTTTCCCAGCTTATTCACCCCCGGTCAGCTAATATTCTTCAGTTTGATGTCCTATGGAACTATTTTATTCCAGCCCTAATAAAATTATCCTGCTCTCAGATCTCCAATTTACTTATCTCATTATCCTGGTCATTCTTGTAGTGCACATTTCTGGGCCTTCACTTCGAAGACACACCAGTCAATCCTGGTTAGGTCACCTGGCAGTCCGTCCCTGTCTGTTATAAGCATAAGTCAGAATAAACCTGGCCCAGGCTCGTGACACCAATAGCATTACTGAGACAATAGTTTTTGTGCCTTTCTCCCTGGTATCCATTCAGTTTGGCTTAAGTGACTTGTCTTACAGTATACTCTCCGTAAATATGAGGCAGAATTTGCAAAGCCACATAAATGGCTATTGCCTAAAAGCCTCACTGAAATTGCGAATGTCTTATTGTGTGTCATTGGTAATATTTAAATTTTGTAGTTAGTGGAAGGTAGAAAGGGATATTGGATTCCGTTTAAAAATGGTAAAGCTGTTTAATATCAACAGGTCTGGAAGCAATGAAGATATTAGGAAATAAAGCTGTTAAGATCATTCTTCTTCTTTTCCCCCTAAAACTTACAAAAATTTTATCCAACACCTACTTTGTTGTACACTTTAAGGCATAATGCTAACTAATGGATATTTACCTAAAGGTTACAAAAATCCTAATTCAAAGGGGTACATGCACCCCGATGTTTATAGCAGCATTATCAACAATAGCCAAATTGTGGAAAGAGCCCAAATGTCCATCAGCTGATGAATGGGTAAAGGAGATGTGCTATGTATGCAGTGGAATATTACTCAACCACAAAAAAAGAATGGAATCTTGCCATTTTCAACGACATGGATGGGGCTAGAGAGTATTATGCTAAGTGAAGTCAGTCAGAGAAAGACAAGTACTATATGATTTCACTCGTATGTAGAATTTAGGAAACAATACAAATGACAAAAGGAAAAAGAGAGAAGGGTAAACCAAGAAACAGACTCTTAACTACAGAGAACAAACTGATGGCTACCAGAGGGGAGGTGGGTGAGGGGCTGGCTGAAATAGGTGAGTGGATTAAGGAGTGTACTTAAGGAGTGTACTTGTCAAGTGGATTAGGAGTGTACTTGTCAAGATAAGCGCCTGGCAATGTATGGAAGTGTTGAGTCACTATATTGTACACCTGAAATTAACATGACACTGTGTTAACTTATTGAAATTGAAATAGAAACTTAAAAAACGGGGCACCTGGATGGCTCAGTCGGTTAAGCATCTGCCTTTGGCACAGGTCATGATTCCAGGGTCCAGGCATTGAGTCCCCCGTCAGGCTCCTTGCTCAGTGGGGAGCCTGCTTCTCCCTCTGCCTGCTGCTCCCTCTGCTTGTGTGCTCTCTTTCTCTGACAAGTAAATAAATCAAATCTTAAAAAAAAAAAAAAAAGACTGAAAGAAAAGTTAAAAAGCTAAATTAAAAGACAAAGCACAATTCCTTCTTTCTCTTAAGAAGGCAAAACCAGATCAATAAATGGTAATACAGTGTGAGTGTGATATGCTAGAGGCAGAACCATTTCTAGTGAGTTATTTTACCTCTAAGCAACCTTTTATTCACAATTGCAAATCAACATTTGATAAGAATAATCTAACGTACTCAAGTATGAACAAAATAGGCATGTAATAAATAGCATCATATACTTATATTTACAATTTATTTATTTACTTATTTATTATTTAGAGAAGGAGAGATGGAGGGAGGGGCAGAGGAAGTGGGAGAGAGAGAGCCCAATTAGACTCTGTGCCCAGTGTGGTGTCTGACTCCAGGCTCCATCTCACAACCCCAAGATCATGACCTGAGCTGAAATCAAGAGTCAGA
Source organism: Enhydra lutris kenyoni (assembly GCF_002288905.1). Lineage (NCBI taxonomy): Eukaryota > Metazoa > Chordata > Mammalia > Carnivora > Mustelidae > Enhydra > Enhydra lutris. The sequence goes on from NW_019154177.1 coordinate 5,402,361, forward strand.
GGAGGCTTAACCAACTGAGCCACCCAGGTGTCCTACAAATTTTTTATATAAATAAAATATATTTATTCACACAAATCTTTATATTTTCAAGTAGTCTGATAGGATCTATGTATAGTTTAAATACTTATTTAGATTATCTTTTTATTTTCGAGTATCATGGTATGATCTGTATATAGATTAATCCTGCTTTTTAAGACAGCGTCTCCAGCTTCTTTTCTGTCTGAAGTCAGGACAGCCACCTCCCCATTCAATAAAAATAGAGTGCAAGAGAGAGGAAAACATAACAGCGAAGTAGGGAATTTACCATGTCAGCTTACAATGCAACCAAGGCATGGTTTATGATGGTTGCCTTGCACTGTTTTTGCCATTCCCTGATAGAATGGAATCATTTCTGCTGGTAGAACTGAAAACCTAAGAACTGTTGTTACACCTTCTTTTTCTTTCTTTCTCTCTTTTCCTTCCTTCCTCTCTCATTCTTCCTTCCTTCCTTCCTCCCTCCCTTTCCCCCCTTTCTTTCTCTCTCCCTCCCTTCCTCTCTTTCTTTATTTTTCTTTTCTTCTCTTCTCTTTTCTTTTCTTTTCTTTTCCTTTCTTTCCCTCACAAATTCACCAGCACTGGAAGGGCATATGCTGTAGTCCCACTGGTTATAAAGAGAGAACAGAAACACAAATTGTGGTGAGAAAGTAGTTAAAATATAAGTTTTCTTTTAAGCAATACTTTTCAGTTTTTAAAAAATATTTGAGTATACATGGCACACATGTTACATTAGTTTTGGGGGACAATACAGTGATTTGACAACCCTGTATGTTATGCTCTACTCACCACAAGGCAGCTGTCCTCTGCCACCCTACAACACTATTATATAGTCGACTGTATTCTCTAGGCTGTGTTTTCATTCCACAACTTGTTCCTTCCATACCTGGAAGCCTGCGCCACCCCCTCCCCTTCACCCACTTTGCCCATCCCCCACCTCTCCCCCTTCCAGCAACCACCAGTTTGTTCTCTGTTTTTGAATCTGTTTCTGCTTTCCATTTTTTTGTTTGTTGTTGTTGTTGTTGTCCTTATGTTTTGTTTTTCAGATTCCATGTATGAGTGAAGTCATTTGGTATTTGTCTTTCTCTGACTGACGTATTTCACTTAACATAGTACCCTCTAGGTCCATCCATATTTTTTATTCAGTTTTATTGGAAACTATATCCATTTTGTTGTGAAAATAGTTTATGTTGGAATCCTTGTTATCCTCATTAAATGTTTTCATATATTAAATGCTAATTATTAATTACATTTTTTGGAAATTAATTATCGAGCCTCTATGAAATTAAATTAAACTAATTAGAGTGAACACTAATAAAGTCCTACAAGGATAGTGTTTTATAGACCTTAATGAAAATTGTACTGAATAGAGTTACACATGCCCATGGACAAGGGAAGAAGGGAAGAATGTTCTAAGAAAGGAGAAAGCAATAAAAATGCCCAGGTGCAAGAAGAAGGCAATAAATATATTGTTAAAACTAGGACAGATTTGATATCTTTAATGTATACAGAAGGCAGGTGAATTCAGGATTTCAGGCCTCAGAGATGGTCCAGGAAAAGTTACAAAGATGGGGTGGGTGGTTGAGGTACAAATAATGACTTGAGTTTATAAGGAAAATGAAAGAAAAGAGAACTGTCTCCCTCCCAAGAGTGAGTAGGGAGTCTTTTTCTGAGGAGAAAGTCATTAAGAAGTTTGCAGGAGTGTCAATGATAAATAATTTTTGTGTCCTTGAAAAACCTGTGACTTTGGAGACAAAGACTTTAGAAGATCAACATCAAAGGGGCTATTATAGACTGAGTTGTGTTCCCCTATAGTTTACGCATTGAAGTCTTAGCCTCCAATATGAATGCATTTTGAGACAGGGCCTTTAAGGGGGCAACTAAGTTCAAGGCGGTCATAAGGGTGATGCCCTGATCCGAGAGGACTGGTGTCCTCGAAAGAAAGGGAAGAGACATGAGAGATCTCTCTCTGGGGGCACAGAGAAGAGGCCATGTGGGGACACAGGGAGAGGGTGCCCATCTACAAGCCAGGAAGAGATCCAGAAACCAAACCTGAGGGCACCTTAATCTTGGACTTCCAGCCTCCAGAGCTGTGAGAAAATAAATGTCTGTTGCTTAAGCTCCTCAGTCTGTGGCAACTTATCATAGCCACCCAATCTGACTAAGATAGGGGCCATCTAATTTAGGGGAAAAGAAGACATTATAGCATGGATCAAGACTGGGAGTTTTGCTGTGTATTGTAATGTGTTGGGATTTTAGGAGAGCAATAAACAACAAAATTAATATATACTGTATGTAATACAGCATGTAATAAATGTATGCTATTTGTTAATATACTTAATTCCCTTCTGAATGGGGTCAACTGAGATAAATGTGGATTATACTGATGGTCAGATTATTAACTTTATCACTGTTAAGATAACTGGAGGTTATACTTCTGATTTCCAATTTAATGGGCTCATTAATATTACGCTCCTGCTTTAGACAGATCCAACCCTCATCACCAGCGTGGCTAGATGACCACATGGCAGAATGCAGACCAGAATGCATGCCTCTTACAGACGGAACTTGATGCAAAACAGAGGATGATGGAGTTCTTCCCTGGGGTTACTGTAACAAATTATGACAAACTTGGGGGCTTAACCCAAGAAGTAATTATTCCCTCACAGCCCTGAAAACTACAAGTCTGAAATCAATGTGATGGAAGGGTGACGCTCCTTCTGAAGGCTCTAGCGAAAAATCCTTTCTTGCCTCCTCCTCACTTCTGGTGGTCCCAGCCATCCTCAGTGGTCCTTGGCTTGTAGACACGTCACTCCAAGCCATGCTTCCATATCCCTATGGTGTTCTTCCTTATGGTCTCTGCGTGTTCTCTCTTCTCTCACAAGGACACTAAGTGAGAGAAGAGGACATTAAGGACACATAGGACCTTAAGGCTCACCCTAATCCCATATAGCCTCATCTTAACTTGATTATATCAGTGACAACTCTATTTCCAGAAAAGAAAAAGAAAAAGTCACATTCTTCGATTCTGGGTAGATATGAATTTGGGAGGGGGGGTTACTGTTCCATACACTATAAGCTGGATTAGTCATCCCCACATATATCTTTTAAATCCCCTGCTCCAGTATATAATCTCTTCCTCCAATAAAGGAGAATGAATAAGGTGGGGAGCGAGACCAGGTGTGTTACTCTAATGGAAACAGAAAGAGGAAAATGAGGTCAGAAAACTAGAAATTCTCCCAATTACATTTCAGGCTTTTGTTTTCTTAAATGATTGCACTGAACTCTCGGCTCTGCATTCCACCGACCATGTGGATACCCCTCCCAAAAGAGGCAAGCCCCATTCCATGAGGACTCTTCGACTTATCTCTCCGGAATCCATTTCCCAAATCCCTTTTACTGCTGTTTGGACTTTCTTCTGCTCCTAGGAGTTTAGATTTTGCCCCAACAGGTGTCTGAAATGGGACAGTTTCATATATTTAAGTGAAGACCCTTCTGTTCCCTAGCGCAGAATTGTATTTCTTATTCTCATTTTCTTATTCTCAAAGTATGTTCAGCCACGTCGCATAAGATAACCATGCATTATGCTATTAAATCAAGTGACAGCATGAAAACATTCAAATAAGTTGTCAACGTTCTAGAGATATTCCAAATTTCAGAACGAACACCCCTCATTACCACATGAGGAGAAGCTAAAATGTCAAGAATAAGATCTTAGAAATCTAAGTCCACAGAAATCAAAGATCAAAACTCTCGGGTTAATGTCAAAGTAAAATAAATCTCAAAACACAATTATCTTGCCTTTAAATATTAAGTTCAGAGAATGTCCAAACTCTCCGAGTTGAAGTCCAGCAAACTGCATTGCCAATGCTCTTGTTTGAAGGCTGCTAACTCTCAGCCAGAAAGCAGAAACCTCAATCAGATGTCTGGGTAGATGCCTGTCTGTCTCTCACTGGAAGGGATGTCACTTTGCAGCGGCTTTGAGAGTGGATTCTCCTGCCAAGTTTCTCATATGCTCCTATTTATAAAAAGTGTAAAGTTTACATTAGGAACAAAGGAATATCTTAGCATTAAGCCACACACCAATCCTCAACCCTGATAGTGGTTACCCCAAACAAAGGAAGTTTCCAAAACACAATTAAACTAGACCCACATTCCTCTTGCCTAAGACTTAATGATATTTAAGCAACAGAAGAGAGATAAAATCAAGGAAAATCTTTGTTTCAGGCTCACCAGGTTGCCATTCATTCTATCCTGGGGGTCTAGGCTTCAAGACTTGAATTAAAATTTAGTAGGGAGAAGCATCTCACCATGGAATTAATTATGGCACTATTTAAATTCTCCCTTTCTTGGAGAGAAAGCCTTCCCTCTCAGTGTGTAGCATTGGAATAATCCTGCTATCTTGGGGAGTTCAAAATTTGCAGTGGCACTAAGCCCGTTCTTCAGACTTCATTCTCCTCTGGCACATTCAAAATACCCTCATTTCTAGTTTCTCTCTGAACTTCAAGGAACCAGTGTCCCGGTGCCCCAAGGCGTGGGGAAAATTTGCAGTAACAGCTCTCCCCACCTGCTGCACACACTTGCTTGATTGGGAGGTATGTTTACTCCAGTCAATGACAACTTCCTGCAGCCACAGACTCTTGCAGTGTAATCGCTTTATGCCTCAAATACAAGATTCCCCCAGTCCTGTTGTCAGAGAAGCACCCTCAGAGCATTACCTGAAGAGGGCTGCTGTTGATGGATATGGAACTCATGCCCCTCAGGCTTGATAACTACCAGTCACTCAGCTATCCATTCTATAAGACATATCTTACTTAACTTTCCTTAATGTTTTGGTTTTGAGGAGTGTTTTTAGTCATACTTTTATGCAGTAGCAACATATGTCGCCCAGGTCTCTAATGGTCTCTTTCCCCTACAGAGACTTTACTCTTTGGGGGACAGCTCAGCTGGATTTTAGACCCCCCAACTCTACTTTTTGACCTCATGTAGGACAGGCATTTTGTGCTAGATCTGGGTGTCTCCTTATTTTTGTCTTTATCTTTGCCTTCTGGCCCTGATATTTCTTTTGCTAACATAGTCTTCTAAACTTTGTCTTCTGTCTCTGTCATAGTAAGAGATTTGCAGTCAAGGAGTCCTAATTTTGCTTGAAAGCATTAATTGTTCACGGGATTTTTTTACTCTAACACAATATCCATGATCCCCATCTTAGTCATTAACAGAACCCTGATTTCGCTAAAAACTACTTACCTCTCAGGTTCTTGCACAGAAAGACTGGCCACGAGACCCAGTTCTGGCTACGTGAAGTATGAGGATATGATAGCATGGGAGTTCAGAGAGGCTTTAAAAGAAGACAGACTCTGTCCTTTGCCCACTCCCCTTTTACTCTTTTTCCTCCAAGACTCAGTTCCCACACATACAGCATTAATCTTGATCAGCTTTTTATATCTACCACCATACACATAAAAGCAAAACCCTGTGAGCACAGTGACCATTCAACTAACATCCAATCTGGCTAGGTTTAGCCTAACACTGACCATACTCAGCACCTTCAAAAAATTGTGTCTGATTTCTAGGCCTCTATAACCCTGACTCCATACATTTCTAGGATATATTCAAGTAGGCCAAGAGTGATATCCCCAGATGTAATATTTCAAGCTGGCAAATTAATACTTTAATAATTCTGATATTTTTAATAATGCTGGTATTTTTTTTTCTATACCTCTCAGATCATCCCAAGTATTATGGAAGTACTTGGAATAGGTCCCAGTCGTCAAGGGGTGATTTCTTGATAGCTCTTATTTTGAGTTGCCTTGAGAGAATGACTTTGAATTGTTGGCTGTATTTGGGCTGTCTCTGGGGAGTAATTCTAGGTTATTAATGAGGTTCTGACCTCTCTGTCTTGATAAATTTCTTCAGGGACCCAGCTTCAATTTCTGACTTTAACATCTACTAAATCAACTCATACCTTCTTAAGACTCTCTTGAAGAATAACCAGACCTCCGTGTACTTCTGTTCAGCTTTTCATTCAAGATCTCCTCTCTCTCTCTCTTTCCAAATCTGTCTTGCAAGTCTTCCAAAAATCTTCCATGGGCGGCCCTTTCTGTACAGTACTAGCGTCATTCTTTCTTCATCATCCCACAGCTCCTGTGTGGACAGTAAGACCAAAGGATAATTTTCAAACCTCCCCAATTTGTCTTCAGTTTCCTTATCCCTAAAGACAGGGATTTCCAAGGATAGGACGTTTTGCATTTCCTTTTTTAGCCTTTGGATTCCCAATAATTTTTTGGAGTTATTCAAATGATCCAGAGAGTGAATTTGCATGACGTCTCTCGTTATTTTGCTCTAGTCTGATCTTCCAGCTCTGGTCCACTCATACACTGACTGCTCTTGGAGCTAGTGGCCTCCCCTCATTAAATCACATGTGAAAAGGAAGCCCAAACCTTCCAAGTAAACCTTCTCCTTCACTGAAAAAATGTGGGAATCATTTTTCTGAAGCAGAGTCTGGGGGCTGGCAGACAATGATTGGCGTTCTAGCTAAAAGAAGGAAGATCTGAATGAGGTCCTAGGGTCCAGGCAGACACTGAACCAACATCTGTAAGCAGGAGTCTGTGGGTATTAAGCGAGCACCTGCCTCTACTCAAAGGAGAAATCGCTTTTCACAGTGACGTGTTCGCAAAAGCTAGAAGATAGGAATACACCTGTGGAAAAGATTAATGCAGCAGCACTTACTTATAGGAGTTCTTGAGGGAAAGCGTTAGGAAAGAAAGATGCAAAGAAACATAAAGCCAAGGGAAGCCTGGGTTGGCTCACTATGTTAATAAGAGAAAAGGAGAACACTAATGACTGATAGTGAGCTCACCTTTCGGATGGCCATTAACAGTGTCGGGGATGTGAGGCTGACCAGATATATCATGGGTCCATATCACAGACAACTTCCTACGTGCCATGAATATGTCCAATTTTATTCTAGAGATTATGATGTGCCTTGCGAGAAGTCAATACGGAGACACAATTCTTCTTAAAAATACAGTATCTTGCCAGAAACGGAGTTACGATACAGATATAGGTCACCATATACATCCAAGTAAACCTATATTATCTGATTTTAGATAAAAGGAGAAAAAGTTTCATTTATGAAGCTCTCTGAGGGTACTTTATAATAATAGAGAAACTTGGTAACAAACCAGAGTAAATAACTGAAAGCAACATAATATTTATAATGTACTTGTAAGATTATGTTGGTGAATGGCCTAGAATGCACAATCAAGCCATGGGCAAGTGACACTTTGGGTCAACAGCAGAGAGACTGCCTTCTTTTGCACAAAATATATTAAGTGTATTTTAAGTGCTAGTAATGTGAAAGCATGAAAAACAACATAATCGTTCCATTTTTAAACAGCTCAAGAAGCCTGCCTGCTTTGATAGATCTTTTAGTAGATAAAATATTAGTATCAAGCTGGAAGACCAATGAATTTGTAAAGCAAATACTCCTGAAAAGCCATTTCCCGTGTTGTAATCATTTCTTCATTTAAACCATTTTGCTTAATAATCGAGCTTACTGGGAGCATAATGAGGCAAAAAGCTATCAAAGTGATTGTTGTTATGAGTGCTGAGATTGAATAATTGTTCACTTTTCAGCAAGGTCTTGCTATAACCATAGGCAAAGACGGAGTCAGGACAAACATTTACATTTGAAACAGCCTTCGAGAAACTAAAAGCCAGACCTGCCTACAATGAACTCTGCCCAGAATGGAGACTTTTAGTTAACAAAGGCAATGAAATGTCAGGAAACAATGCATTTTTTTTTTTTAAACAGTCTCTAAAAAACCCTGATATATGATAGAAACCAAAGGAGATTGGTCCTGGCTTGTATCAGGTGGAGCGGGGAGAGAACCCTACTCATTTCTTCTCCCCTTGCTAGTCTGAGATGACATCTCAGGAAGTTTTGCAAGAATCTAGGCCTCTGGAGAAAGAGGCTTGATAAGCATTCTTCTACACTGACACCTGTGATGACTCCAGGTAGTTAAAACAACTGTCACGATGGGAAACCCTTCTTTGATAAGTCATGCTCAAGGAAGCATAGAATTATGAATCCTAAGAACCGAAGAGAACATAGAATGCTTTTCCAACCACCACATATCCTAGAAGTCCCTGTGAACTATTTCTACTAGAAGAGGCATCCAGTGTTCTGGCTTTTCAACAATCCACCCATGTACTCTTCACTTTGAGTTCTCACTTTTCATTCATCTGGTGAGAGAAGATCCAGTTCTAGCTTCTCTCCTGCAATCCATTTTATGTATATGTCCTAGAGCATGCTTCTTTGTCCTTACTCTTGACGAGGAGGAAGGAGCCCAGACATCTGGACCTGGCTGGTCTATAGTTCAGGTCTTGGTGTGGCTGGAAGCCTATGTGACCCTCACCACTCGACCTTGATGTTCTCCTGTTGAACACAAACAACCCTAAGGAACATCGATATTGGACAAAGCTGCTCTGGATCCTGATAGATCAAGACAAAATCAAGACGACTGACTGTGCAATCTTATCTGAACACAGAGAAAAACAGTAATTTGTCCAAGCCACAACAATGACCAAAAAGCCTATATATTGGCGAATATGTATGACTGCTTCTTTACCTTTGATATCTTTATTCTTGACTCTTCTCTCCTTCTGGATTATATTCATTATGAAACCCAATTTTACCCCCACTTCTTGACAATGTCCAATTCAGAGAAAAGCCCAATATCCTCCCCAAAATCACGTAACCCAAACCCAGATCCTATAAATCCTGCCATTCTCTTACTTAAACACCTCAGAGTCCCTTGCTGCAAAGAGCAATCGGCCAGAGCTATTTTCCCGGTGGTGGTCTTTGGCTGAGATCAGTGGTAACATCCGCAGCTCACAACCTTTCTCCATGTCACCTTCAACCATGGCATCACATCCTGTCTGGATATTTATCATGACGTTGAAGTCCTGCCCTGATTTCATCCCAAACTTTACTCCAAACTTCATTGCCTTTCCTATTTCTCATGTAACATTTAGGAAGACATGTTAGGTACGAAATGATACATCTAACTTCCCTCATCTACTCCTCACAACAATCTTGAAAGATAATATAAAATTATTTCCATTTTTTACTGAGGAAATGGATGAGCAAAGAGGTTAACTAACTCTTGCAAAGCCACATGGAGAATTGGGGTAAGAAGCAGAATTTTTACTGAAGTACGTGGACAAGTCCTGTGGTCTTTCCATTGCATTAAGCAAGTGGGAGACAGCTTGCGCTCACTCCAACACGACTTATACTTTCTAGTTCCTGTGCTCCTGCTGCTGCTATGGGTGCATCCCACTGTCACTATTATCCTTCTGGGAGTCTAGCTCAATGCGTTGCTGACCTTCCATGACACCTTCCCTCCAGCGTTCATTCACTTGTTCATTCACCAACGCTCATTGGGCTCTACCTATATTTACATTAAAACAAAATCTCCAGGAAAGCAGTGCTATGCTTTTCCCTCGATGTTGGTAAGATGCAGGGAAAGGGTGGGGAGGAAGGGAAGCATGATGAAAAAGACCCTCCCCCAAACAGTTAAGTACTATACATACGCAGGTTGTAAATATTTGTATCATGACACACGTGTGCATTTCATGGTTCTCCTTTTTTGTACCCCTTCCCCAGAAATGTATTTATTATTCACAGATTTTCCTTGCAAATAACAGGCGAATGTTGGCACTTGCACTGGGCTTGTTTTGTAGCCCCCTCTCTGCTCAGCTGGATACTGGCGGTGTTCCGAACCGAGCCAGCCCCACAGAGGCTCCCTCTGGCTGTACCACAGAGCCTCAGCTTTATTCTTCGTCCAGCACTGACCAGTGCCCTTTGACTGCCTTGTGGTCCCGGGGGTGGCCCACTTGTCCCCAAATCGACGTGCATGCAAAAGAACACTTCAGTGGCTCAGGAACGCTAATGAAACCCCCATACTTCCCACCGCCATTCTGTTAATTTGTGACCTTGCCCCAGAGGGGTGTGGGGACAGCCTCAGGGATAGTCCCTATTCAGAGGTCTAGATGGGGAATGAGGAGAAAGAGCATCCCTCACCCCCACTACAACACCCTATTCCAGAGGGCAGGTACGTGTAGACGGCTCTCCTGTAGCCATCCCTGCCTACACATACATTCAGGGCGTGTGCCCCTCCCCCCGCCCGGGAGCCTCGAGGATAGCACAGAAAGGAGGAGACAACACCTCTGTCCTGAAATACAATAAACTCTATCCCAGATGGACTGACTTCACCATCTGCAGGCATTGCTAAATATTTGGAAGGGACAGAGCAATTTAAGCTGAATAGAAATACAAGTGCCTTTTCCTCCTGGCTTTAATGAATGAGTACAGCCCCTGGCAAAAGGCCACATTAAATATTAGAAAAATAAGGATCATGAACCTCTCTGCATTCTGTTCATTCTGCATCGGGACTCCGCCTGAGACAAACCAACCTTGCTGACAGGTCGCGCTTGTCATTCGTGGCCGGTGATCTCAGGTGGGTGGGACTCTCCTGGTGGCCTTTCGTTATTTCACAAACCTGTTTACCCTTGGACTCTCCTAAGTGACTGTTTTATGTTTTCTCTTCTTTCCCGAAACCTCGTCTCTATTCCTCATGATCAGCTGTCGTGCTTGCTTCCCTCTTCACTCCTGAACTAAAGCAGTCGGAAGAGAATTTCTGCAGACTCTCAACAACGGAGCGCCAGCCCACGGAAGGTGTCTTCGCTCCAGGTGAGCTCTGTGCCCCGTCAGCCCCTCGGCTGGTCTAAACGCCCCCTCCTCTCAGCCCTACCCCATCACTTCTTTCTTCTGTGTTGGATTATTCTCATGGGCATATCAAATAGTACCATTTCTCCCATATTAAAAAATTTTTTAAATCTCCCTTTGACCCTACTTATCCTTCTTGGATGCTCCCATGTCTGACCCTTTTGTAAAAACTATCTTCAAAGCTGTTGTCCATATTCATTATCCCCAGTTCTCTCCTCCCATTCTTTCTTAAGCCAACCCCAAAGATTTCCCCTCCTCTCTGCTAAAAAAAAAAAAAAAATTTATAAAGGTCACTGGTGATCTCGACTTGGCTTAATCCAACGTTCAAATTTCAGTTGTAATCTCATTAGACTATCAGCGACATTTCATGTAGCTCATCACATTATTCTTCTTGGAAAAGTTCCCTTGCTCTTCTGGGTATTTCCTCTTATCTTAGGGGTTCGTTGTCAGCCTCTGAATCCCCCGTCCCTCCTCAACCCTTTATCTTCAGAGTGATTCAAGCCTTCGTCCGCAGTCCCCCCTCCTTCATGGCTATGCTTCCTCCTTGGCTGCCTCAAACAGGTTCATCATACCATTTTATTTTATTTATTATTATTATATTATTTTTATTTCTCTGTTTATCTATTTATTTACAGTATTTATAACTTTAGCCCCGGCCTCACTCCTGCATTCTAGGGTTATGTGTTCAACAACTTGCCTGTCAGAGTGCTGGCTAAGAATGTCAAATATAACACACTTCAAGGATGAAACCCTCCATGTTTGTCAAACTTGTTCCCGTATGTCATTAGTAGCAAAAAATAAGACAAAATAAAATAAAATAAGATAAAATAAAATAAAATAAAATAAATAAAATAAATCATCCCTCCAATTACTCGGGACAAAACTTCAGAGTCATTCTTGTCTTCTCCCCTTATCTCCAGCCCACACGCTGTCAGTTAGGAAAGCTTGCTGTCTCTGTCTTCAAAATAGGACCAGAATCCCCCCACCTCATACCACCTCTACCACTAAGATCCTGGCTGAAGTCACCACAAACTCTCACCTAAATGCTTTCAAAACCTCTGAGTGATGCTAGGTTTTCCATCCTTACCCCTTCACAGTCTGTTACTCACAGAGTAACCTTTTAAACATGCCCATCAGGACTTTTCTCCTGAAACTTCTAAGAGTCCCCCAGCATTCTGACGGTGGTCTACAGGGTCTCAAGGGACACACCCCTTATTTCCCTCTGACCTCATCTCAGCATCCCTGCCCTTCCTCCCTCCTGTCCCTGCACCACTGTCTCAATATCCTGGTCACAGTCTCTCCTGAGAAACTGCCATCTCTGGTCCTTCTGGAATAGTCTTCCCCACAACATCCATGTGATTCATCCCTCATCCCCTTCACACCTTTGCTCAAATGCTGCTTTCTCGATGCTGCCCTACCCCGATGCCCTTTTTCACATACTTTCTCTCTCTTGAGTCCCCTTGGGCTACTCTAGTTCTTGCTTCTTTTCCTATTTCCTAGAGCACTATTTGGCTTCTCACATAGTAGTAACATTAGTTATTATCTTTATTACGTTGTCTCTCTCTTCTTTACAAAATATAAACACCATCAGGGTCAGAATTTTTTTTTTAAACTATTTATTGCACTAACGTATCACCAGTGTTTAGAACAAGGTCTGAGATAGGAATGAATGATTAAATGAAAATCTGAGGTCGGGCTTTCATGGAGAGAATGTCTTGCATGCTCTAAGTTCTTAATAAATATTCCTTTCCTTCCCGTCCTCTCTTCCTATTTATGTGAAGCATTTTATATTCTCTGTTATTGACAAATTACCTTCTGCATATATGGTATCATTTGGCTACAAAATCCACAATGTTGTTCTTACCGAGTGTAGACCATATTTAGGACAAACAGACCCATCAGTGTACAATCCTGGCTTGCAGAATTAGGAGGAATTATCCCAGATTTGAAAGATCAGCATTCTGTTTCTTATTTTAAAGTGGGATTGATTGTATAGAATAGAGTGTCCGTGCACGGAGTCAGTCTTTTGATTAATTCAACATTGTTTATCAAACTCGGCCCCGGAAACATTGCAGTTTTTAACTACCCCAAGCACATTTCAGCTGAAAATAGTGCCTTAGGAATACCAGATAGTTTCGCCTTCATTTAAGCTTCTCCCCAGCCCCATTTTTCCATTCCTACCTTAAAAGGTAGTTTTCCGATAACATGTCTTGGACCAATGAATGACTAAAATAGCAGATACATAGCTCTATCAACCCCTGTGCTGGTTCTGAGGTCCAGGTCTGAATCTGCTCTGGGATGTCAAATTGGCTTTGTAGCATTAGCATATTTGAATTTCATCGTATGTGCTTTTGACACAATTTGTTAACAACAGCAAGAATGTTTCTACCAGTCACAGTGATTTGCAGACTGCCAGTCCCCTGATAACAAATTTTCTTTGGTTCTTGGCACTGATGTCTTTTTATACAGTAGCATGGGCAACGTGACATGAATGACTTGTCCAAGAAATTTAGAGAAAATTTGGAAAGATAATGGGGTAAAGAGAAAAAAAAAAAAAACCCACAGTTAGATGAATTAAATAGACAGCATCAACTAAAGTATAGATTGTAGAACATGTTTCATCACCTCTGCTGTAATTATAACCTTGATTATCTGAGGGATCTTTCTCAGAGACAGCACGATATTTCCAGCTGAAATTTCTGTAGTTTTGAAATTCGCAGTTCAAAGAGAATGCTTGACAAATTGGCCCCCAAATTAAGTTGGCATCTGTTTCAGGTCATTGGCAACTAGCTCCCTGGCATGCCTTTCCTTTTGCCTTGCATTTTACCCTAATTCCTCACGCAGCCCCTCCTTATGTGTTTTTAAGCAAATAAGCCATGTGATTTTTTTTTTTTTTTTTTTTTTTTGTGGCAGGAAGAAGGGGTTTTATTCATGGCTTTCCATGATCTGTGCCTTATTCTGACAACAACACAGGTTTTAGACTTCCCAGATTTTAGATAATTTCTCTTTAAATTTACAGAGATGAGGGAAAGGATTTTTGAGGGAGGTCCTAGATATGATGTGTTTAATAAAAGACTAGCCTACTGCCCCACTTCTCTCCCAAAGATGCTCTGAGTAATCTTCTTTGTTGAGACCATAATTCATTATCTCTTCTTACCTCCTATAGAGAAGGGATTGAACTTAAATCTCCAGTTTGCACAGATTTATACAGAAGGGAAAGAACCACACACACACACACACACACACACACACACACACACACACACACACACGATCCGTATCAAAGAGATCCTGTATAGGCATAATTAATGTGACAAAATTAGGAATGCAAGGAAGATAACAGGACTGTTTTCCTGTTTCAGTTGAAAAGATAGCAGTCTGAATAATTCCAGAAATTTCTGTCCTTTCCCAAATAACTCAAAACATTCTTTTTCATCAATTGGTAGCTGATATCCATGACTAATAACTATTTATTTTAGTTCTATATTAGGGTTAAAATTTTAAAAAATAGCCCTGGAACATGCTATCATTGATTTACATTAATTTGCTTTATTTGTTCAGTTTAATCTTTTCTGGATTAAGGCATAGAATAAATATGTAGATGAAAGAGAGCTAGCTAGCTAGATATTAGTTTTAATAATAGCTGATCTTTCCAGAATTCAGTTGTTATGGGAAGAATGTGGAGGTGATAATAAGTCACAATCACTTGAAAAGGAAGTGAGGATTTTTTCTACACAAAAGAAAGGCCTGAAATGGGAGTTTAGGCAAAATAAATAAATAAATAAATTTTGGTCTATCACACTATTTTTTGCAGGTCAAGCCTTGATTATGTCAATATTTATGGATCACAGAACTATTTTAACATTGCTATACCTGAATTGAGTTCAAATTTGGAAATCAGAAACCTTTGCTGTAACCATGGCAGAGTTGGCTAAAGGGAAAAAGGAGACTGACTGGAGAAATGACAGAAGTTTATAGATAAAAGGAACTTTAGAAACAACTCCTTACAAATGAGGAAACAGAATCCAGAATAGTTAAGCTGAATGGTTCTCAGGTTATTAATTAAAAGGAGGAACGTTTTTGAGTAAAGCTCAGGTTTTCTAAACTGCAAACTCCATGTAGAATAAAAAAATATTAATAAATTAATAGATGACATTAGTTTGAAATAGATCACATTAGTTTAAAATTTGACCTTAAGTTTGAATTTAATTGATGACTTCACGATGATAGCACCATCCAATTATAAGAGAAACCCTAGTGAAGACTGTGGTCAAGCCCAGTCAATCCCCCAAACCATGATCCATAAAAAAAAGATTGTTGTTGTATCCATTAAGTTCTGAATTGATTTATTACATGGTGTTGATAGAGAAATAGGTAAAAAGAGAATTTCCATGAGTTCTCCAACTTCACTGGCAACTTATCATTCTCTCTGGCTTGCTCCGCCATCTTTGTCTTGAGCTCCAGAATTCTGGGCTCTATGTTCTTATGTTCTTCTTCTTCTTCTTTTTTATTTTTTAGATTTTATTTATTTATTTGATAGACAGAGATCACAAGTAGACAGAGAGGCAGGCAAAGAGAGAGGAGGAAGCAGGCTTCCTGCTGAGCAGAGAGCCCGATGCAGGGCTCGATCCCGGGACCCTGAGATCATGACCTGAGCCCAAGACAGAGGCTTTAACCCCCTGAGCCATCCAGGTGCCCCCTCTATGTTCTTCTAGCTACATGTTCTACCTTGTCAGTCTGTGGCTTTAAATATCTATATAGTAATGACACCCTGAAAGGTAAATCTTGCCCTCACCTGATGAATTTTAGTTTACAGAGTCAACTGCCATTTTGAAATTACTATTTGAATGTCTAAAATTTGCCTTCAAATATTCTTCCCCATGCTTTCCTATCTCAGTAAAAAGTACTCTCATCCACCCAGCTGCAAATGATTGCTACATCTAGAGATAATTCTTAATCTCCTCTTTTCCTCCTCTTTTACTTGCATGCTGTCCAGTGCATCAGTAAATCCTCTTGACTCTACTTTCAAAATATGTCCCAAGTCCCATCACTTTTCTTCATCTCTACTGTGACCAGAATTGATGTCCTGTCTTAGGATTGCCACATTTGCCCTGCCCTGAACCTCCAATCCATTCTCCGCTCTTTAGTGGGGGAAAAAAAGGAATGATATTGTGTATGTCTGTTTAAAATCTTTCCTTAGTTTGGGTTCAAAATTAACATAGAATCGAATTTCAGAGGGCCTTCCCTGACTATCTGATTGAAAGTGACGATCTTCCACTCACTCCCTTGTACAATTTCCTTTTTCATTTTCTTCATAAATAGCAGTTATCACAGTTATTATCTGTTTTATTGATTATTTATTTACTTGTTTATTGATGCCTTTCTTCAGGTCTTCCTTTTTTAGAAACATTTTTTGTAAAGATTTTATTTATGTAGTTGAGAGAGAATATGAGCCGGGGGGAGAGGCAGGCAGAGGGAGAAGCAGGCTCCCCACTGAGCAGGGAGCCCAATGCAGGGCTCGATCCCAGAACCCCGGGATCATGACCTGAGCTGAAGGTAGACGCTTAACCTACTGAGCTATCCAGGCGCCCCTCCTCATATCTTCCTTAAGAACAGGGACCTTGCTTGTCCTCTTTGCCACTGTGCTATATTCTCCTACATACCAGAAGAACTGGCACCAAGCATGAACTCAGTAAATTTTGCTGAATCAAAGAATGAATACATTTGTATTTTTTAAGATAGATATATTGTCCCTGATATGTCAGAGAACCATTTTGGAATTTAGATCTTAAAAAGAGTGGTCACAGGTGACTGGGTGATTCAGTTGGTTAAGCGTCTGCCCTGGGTTCAGGTCAGGATCCTGGAGTCCCAAAATGGAGTCCCCGTGTTGGGCTCCCTGCTCAGCAGGGAGTCTGCTTCCCCCTCTCTCTCTCTCTGTCCTTCCTCCCTCTTGTGCTCTTTCTCTCTCTCAAATAAATAAAATCTTAAAAAAAAAAAAAAAAGAAGACTTGTCATATCCCATTTCACCTTACTCATAAGTAAGGGTAATATGAATCAGAAATTCTAGATCTATTGTTAGTGGCAATCATTACTTTTTAAATGACTTCAAGCAATACCCTGAACACAAACAATAACATTTTGATTCTTTTCACATTTCTAACGTGAGATCTTACATTTGGGTATAGCTGTTTGTAGATGAGTATATTGATTCAAACTCAGCTTGACTTGGCGGTTGGACTCGGTGTCAGAAGTAACTGCTGAAGGGAGTTGCTTAACTAGCTGAGCCACCCAGCACCCAGTGTCAGAAGTAACAGAGCCAGAAATGTCTCTAGTCATGAACTGGGGGAAGTGACAGTATCATCTCTTTGGAGCATCTATGCAGGTTCATGTTATAATGGTGGTATATTGCATGATGACCTTCCTGATCTCCTTTCTTGAACACTGACTGGTTCTGTAGCTTCTGGCCTTTGGGAGCTGATAGTCACTTCAGGGTTTAGGATCCGGAGGCATATCGACTGTGGCATCAGTCCCTAGTGAACATATAATTGCACTAAAAAACAAAACAAAACAAAACTCCACTTGTACATAGAGAACATAACACACTAAAATAGCCAGTTTCTGGTTCAAACTTGGTTGTCTAATAAAGAATAAACTCATTATTGGCACATTTAAGTGATTTAAGAAGGGCGGTCTATTGTGATTGTAAAAGAACCATTATTTAGAGATTCTAGAAATATCACAGTTTTTGGAAATTTAAAAGGAGGATTTGGAGACCCATTCAGCTTAATTTTTTTTTAGCATAAATGATCTATAGCTTTTGATTAGAAATTCTGAGAAAAGCCAATAAGGAGTAAAAGACTGTTTTCATAGAAAGCAGATAAGCACTTGAATAAAAACAAAAAATAAAAAATTCAAAACAGTATTTTCAAAGAACACAACTATATATGTATATATGATCATATGTAATATACACATAATATGTGTAATATATATGATTATGCTGTAGAAATGCTGTAGAATTTTTAAGTGACCAACCATATATTTCAATGCAGATAATTATACATTATGTTACATATTATTTAAAACAGGTTTAGTCATTTCTACTGTTATACCAACCCAATGAAATGCACTTCTCTTTTCCTCCCACTGACCGGGAGAAAATTCATAGCAGGAGCTGCTTGCTCATGGGACTAAATTAAACGAGAGTCTAAAGAAGTAATTGACATTGTCCAGAGCAGAGCGCTCACAAGACTTTCTTAACAATAAGGCTGAAACCATCACAACTAAAATATATGTAAATGTCAATGAGATTAAATTTGCTAGGATTTTTCTTTTCTCTCCTCTCTTGGACCAGCCGATGAGAATTTTCCGATATGAGGTAATGCTCTTCACTCCTGCTTTATTGGATGAATAGGTTCTGTCCCGAGTCTGACTGGAAGAGCTTCCTCTAGGAGACTTTTACAGCTGCTTCTAGACCTTTCTCCCTGTAGCCAGTGTGGTCAATTAAATTACATTTTTTTTTATAGAGTCAATTATTTTTTTCTACCTTTGCTCTTGCCTCTTAAATAATTCGATGCCAAAGAAAAATGCCTTTTCTTGTTTAGCAGGAGTATTGCAAAATGGAATTTTTACTGACATTTCAATATCTCCTTGTCTTTTGCACTGCGGCTCAGATCAGGGAGCGATCATTGGGTCTGTCAGCTCAAATCTTTTAATGTTCTTTCATTTAATTTACAGTTTAATAAATGAGACAGTTTTGTTTATAGTTTGGATTATTTTGGTAAGTTTTGTGGTTGGTTTTGAAGGTTTCGTCTTTTCTTTCTTTCTTTTTTTGGGGGTGGGGGAAGGTGTTGTTTTTGTAGGTTTGCCTATAATTTTGCTTTTAAGTGTGAGGTTTTAATTCACAAAGATCAGCATCTCATATGCTTGTTAATAAAAACCACAGCAAATATATAAGCCCCACTTCCCTAAGCATTGTATTTTTCATAAAAATGGATAATGCATGTCTATAGCTTGTCATAATTATGTGCTATATGCAATGTATGAACCGGAAGAGAAAAATTGGCTTTGGACTCATGAATACTAAATGAGATTTTGGGATTCATTACATTTTCCAGTTACATTCCCCCCAAAAAGCATTGATTGGGTTATCAATAGTACATGGGAATAAGAACAAGTTGTACATTTTACTCCTAGTTGTAGGCCCTTTTTCTAACCTGAAGCTCTTATGAAGATAATTTTTAATACATACTGTGTGGGGGAAGAGTTTTTAACATTCTTCTCCTTAAATGAAAAAAGATGAACTGAATAAATGAGAAATGAATAAGTAGGCTTTCTTACAAACCATGGAGACACAGGGTGAACAATGAGAAATAGAATTTAAGAGTTAAGAAAAAAATCAGAAAGTAAAAGAACCCTCTCTCTTGTGTATTATATCACAAAGGAAGAAAAAATATTATTTACCTTTATATCTACTTTTCCTATATGGCAGTAACTCAGAGTCTATCGGATCAGAACGTTACTGTATAGTTAAGAAATGTGCATTTTGAGTGGCACTGAAGGATATCAGGATATAAAATATCATGTATGACATCTCAAATCTTGAAAACATCTTGTCTTCCAGTTTGCATTGCATGAACTCTGGCAATAATTTTTTTTGATGTGTTGTTTTGGGATGAACAGACTCTAGTTTAATCTTGAAGGTGTTACAAAAGATTCTTAGAAAGCAAACTGTATGATAGAACACATTTGAGGCAGTAAGGTAATGCTGCTGCATGTCTTATCACTGGAATTAGGGATTAGAAATCCTAAAATTTTGCTAATACAAATGAAACATGCTGTGTGTCTTCTGATTCCTATTCTGAAGATTATGGGGATTTTTGTTTGTTTTCCAGTGTTTTCTGAATATAAATTATTTGTTATATCAATAGTGTTTTTAGAACATTTGCTCTTTCATATCCTTGGAAACACAATAATTAACATGCAAGATGACAATTTGGGATATCTGATCACCCAGAAAGGAAAAGACAGGCTAACCTCGGTGAATTGAAAATTTTACTAGAAAACGACTCGATTTGAGATGGTTTTACCTAGGCAAAATTGCTAGGAGTGGGGCACGTTTTACATACGCTTTTTAAAATGTATAAATTCTAGATCAAAGAGCAAAGATTCGTTGCATTTTAAACACGTTTTAGAAGGTAGAATTTTCTGTATGTGCTGAGGTTAAAGCTAGTTAACTTGATACATTCAAAGGAAGAAGGAGCTTAGCGGTGCTATTGGGCAAATCTATTGAACATTGGTATATCTCTATCCATTGAACCCCATCACCTGCAATGAATCTAAAATAAGAATCATGCTAAGTAGTTTAGATGGGCTGGGTACAATTATTAATGCTCTGCATAGGGACCACTGCCCTGTATAAAACCAATTTTATTCTCATCTGCAGGCCACTATTAACAATTTTTGTGTGTGTGAAAATCTCTATTTGCCATTCCCATGCTTAAAATTTATTTTCCTGAAGCTAATAGTATAAGATGGAGGTACAACACAATGTGATCAAAGATTCTCATTGATTTGCTTAGCAGTGGCAAGTTTTTAGGTTTTTAGATAGAACGAATAAATAATATTTCTTCTGCAGAAGCTATTCTATCGAATGTGGGCTCTCATCAGTTTCCACACTATATGGGCATTATCATATAAAGTAGTAGAGCCAATCGATTTTTTTAAAAGTAAACTTTAAATTTTAGAACAGTTTTAGATTTACAGAAAATCGTGAAGACAGTACAGAGAATTCTCATACATCCAACAATCAATTCCCTTACATGTGGGCTGTCCCAAGGAGGACAGTATGAAAAGGAAGGAGTGGTAAGAATAATGTTTCAGGGGAGAAACCAGACAAATACTACCTAGGCTGGCTGACCAAGGTCAACACCAACAGAGCTAAGTCCTTTTGAAAATATGTACCCTTGAGACGAGGCAATGAAACTGGCACTTTCGGTACTGTGGTCTTCCTTTCAACACCCACACCAGTCTAATCATGGGAAAAATATCAGATGCATTCCAGTAGAGGGGCATTCTAAAAATACCTGACCAACACTCTTCAAACAAGTCAAGGTCACCAGGAAAAAACAACAACAACAACAACAACAACAAAAAACAAAAAACAAACAAACAAAAAAAACGCTGAGAAATTGTCACAGCCAAGAAAGGGGAAGCCTAAGGAGACAAGACAAATAAATGTAATGTGGTACCCTGGATGGGATCCTGGTACAGAAATAGGACATTACAGTAAAACAATGGAAATCTGAATAAGAATAGTGTTTGTCAGCCTCGCCTCCTCTGTTTTCTCCTGCTATCCATGCAGCACCCTCTGGAAGGCAGTCAGCACCTGCAGCCGACAAATTAAGGAGGGGGGAGCTATGCGCCCCCATTCTGAAGATGCAGGGTTTACATAAATTATTTGGAATTCTTCTGCAATGGAAATTTGTCTATTCCTTCCCCATTTTTTAATCTATCCAGTCACTTACTTGTATCAGATACTGTATCAAATCAGAAGGCTGATCTGATACTGATTTTGATACTGATTTTGATACTGAGTGTTTTTTCAGTCACTTATTTGTAAAAGTCTCAACTTGGCCATTGCCAGCTCTTTCCATTGGCCCCTAGATCCCTTTGACATAGTCTCGTTAACTTGAGCTGTGGTTTGCTTTGTCTTGTCTTTGAGCAGATCCTTACTTTCCGAAACTACAGGATGCCCAAGTGCACTTGTATTTCTTATGCTGCATACCCAAGAAACAGCCATTTCTCCAAGGAGTTCTGGTTACTTTAATACGAGGTTGGTATTAGAGACCAAGACCCAGGAACTAGGTATGTTCATTGCTGCCAGAATACATTTGGCCAAGATAGGACTGCTTTCTAAAACACAACATGGTACGTCCCTATAGATTGTTTTCTTTATTAAATTACTCACTTGGGGTTTTTCTATCATTATTCTAACCATCTTTTATTCCTCTCAACCCAATTCAGTAGTTCTAATTTAAAATGACTTTGCAAATAATACTAAAATGTTGTTGTCAAGTGACACAAAGAAACACTGCCTTTCTTTTGTAATGGCTTCCCCTCTTCCTAAAACATTATAATCTTATGACACTTGCTGATTGGAAAATCAAATCAGCTCAGGAAGAAGGACTTTTCATTCTCATTGCTGCTCAAAGTAGCATGCATAAGTCTGAGAATTCATTTTTTCAAAAAATGATTTAGTAAAAAAGATAAAATATATTCTTATTTGATTAAATTTACCTCTTTCTTCATTGATTATTTTGAAGGGGGTCACAAGGAGCATTAAAAAAAAAAGTGTCTAGAGCCAACAAACAAAGAGGTTAGAGTTAGGTCATTCTTCCTAGGCAGGGATCCAAAATTTCCCTTCCCTCGCTGGATCCTCTGTGCCACTGTGGGCTGGAGGATGCCAGGAAATCACAAGATATTCAAAGTGAGGTGCCTGGGAGCAATCAGGTTGGAAATTACTGAGATTTGCAAATCAGAGCCAGGGGACGGTGCCCTCTGGTGAAGTGGTGGCTAGGGTATTGAAACTGTGGGGGTTTAAGGGATGTCAGCTCCGCATAAAGACATAAAGGCAGGAAGCCCATTTTAGAGATGGTTATCTATGATCCAGGGGACCAAGCAGGAAGACCTTATAATTCAACAGCACAGAGACTTCATAAAGTATAGAAGCCAGGAAAAGAAAAAAAATATTGAGCCAAATGCAATAGCTGGGGCTCAAAAAAACATACTTTTTTAAAAAATCTATTACTTTATGTAATTTTTTTTCTTTTTTTTACTTTATGTAACTTTTTCTCACTGAATAATTCTGTGGTTTTCTTGCAGAAGAGACATGGTGCCTGGGATCACCTAGAAAGATTACCTTCCAGGGACCATATGGTTTGGGTGGATGAAATGTTCCTTCCAACTATGATTTTAGGAAAACAACAACAAGTGGACAAAAACTACACATAAAGTAAAGTTTCTCCTGAGTGATTCTGCTTGACTGTGGAGTAGCCGAACTGGTTAGGCGGTTACCAGGAGCTCTCTGTACCCTGTATTTGCTTCAGCCAAAAGCCTAGGCTTTTGAACAGACATAAGTTAGGATTATTATACTGAGGTAAACCAAAGGCTGCATTCTGGATCCCATTTCAATTTGCCCTTGTTGTTCTAACTTTGTCCCCCGATTCTGCAAACAGGAGCCTGAGTGTGATGAAAGGTAATTATTCCAATAAGACCAATTTATTCCATAGCCTATTTATAAAGGTCCTTGAGAAAATAAATGATTGGGCTGGACTCAGCATGGGAAGAGGTCCAGGGCTGTCTCAGTTGGAATTCACAGTAAAACGCAATCTTTTTTTTTAAAAACAAAACAAAACAAAACAAAAAAAAACCAAAAAAACCCCTGCGGGAACAAATTTTGCTGAGTAAAAACCCAATCGGAAGCAGGAAAAAGGAAAGGAAAAAAAAGAAGAGGAAGAAGACAGGATCTTCTCGATTTTCCATTATGTTTGAAATTCTTTGCACGGTTTTCAGCTTCCCCGTCAATGGCTTACTTGGGAGTAACTGTGTCTAGGAGAGGAAAAGGAGGGGACAGGTAGAGACCCAGATGAAGTCTCACAAGTGTCTTTAGGAACCTTTAATTAAGTTTTTGCAGGCGCTTGAGATGTCAAGCCCAGGAGAAGTTCCTTTTTGTTTGCTCGCCTAAAAGCTTTATCCCATTTTTTGTAAAAACATCTATCACGTGGGCTAATTGGTTGTGGTGCTTTGTCATTTATAAATAGCTCACACTCCCTGGGCTGAAAATCTGTAAGCTGAAAAGTAAGACAAGTTTATCAGTGTGAAGGCTTTGGCATATTAAATTTTTCAAATTAAAAAATAAAACTTTTCTCAGTCGTGAAACTGAAAACAGTCATCTCTGAATGACCTCAAACCAGACTGTTTTCTAAAGTCAGTGAATATGTCATGAATTAATGAAGAAGAAAACCCAAATGCATCAGCATTAGAAAACATTTCAGGATCACAAAATCCAATTAGTCCAATCCATTGAGGGGGTAAATCTGACTTAAATTGGAAACATTAAAAAAGATTTAATAATCAATTAAAAATATAGAATGGAGAAACAACTCCATGTGTATTACCAACCAAAAATACAAAACAGCAAAAAACTAACTTAACCAATGCTTTCTGGGGCAAATATGAAGAGAATACAGAATTTTTTGACCTATTGAAATTCTTAACTGAGGAGCGCCTGGGTGGCTCAGTGGGTGAAGCCTCTGCCTTCGACTCAGGTCATGATCTCAGGGTCCTGGGTTCAAGCCCCGCATTCGGCTCTCTGCTCAGCGGGGAGCCTGCTTCCCCCTCTGTCTCTGCCTGCCTCTCTGCCTACATGTGATCTCTGTCTGTCAAATAAATAAAAAGAAAAATCTTTAAAAAAAAAAAAGGTCTTAACTGAAAAGATAGCTATATCATGTTTAGATGGAAATACTAAATACTTTAATAATGGCAATTCATTCTCATTTTAAAAATAGCTTCAAAATAATTTCAAATATAATCCTAACACAATTTCTCTCAGAAAATTGCAAAGCATTTTAAAAGTTTACTGGGAAATAAAGTTTACTGGAAATTATAAATGGAAGAGATGAACCATGACGGTTTTTTTTTTAAAGAGGATTAAAGAGGTGTGACCAGATATTGAAATATACACTAGTGTTTGACAATTAAGTAAATAGGGACTAAGTTTATACAAAGTAATACAAGTGAAGAAGTATCCTGAATACAGACACTTATATTTAATATACAACAATATTTAATAGAGTAGTCATTTTAAGTCCATAGGGAAGGGGAGAATTATTCAATGAAAACACTGGACAATTAATTCAGTGTCAGAGAAGATTAGAAATCCATCTCATAACATATATCTGTATATTTCCTATGGCAACATTGACTGAAAAGTCTAGTAAAAATACATTCTAAGATACATATAAGAAACATCTTTATATGCATCAGTACGTGCTTTGGGAATCGTCCTGGAAAAAGATTATTGGATTAAAAACTATACATTTAATAAAGACAAAAAAGACACTAAATCAAATGACACACTTTAAATATTAATATATTAATAATAAACATGCTAGTAGAAAATCATCAAAGAACTTAAGTAAGCATTCATTGGAATGGAAGCTTCATGAAGACAGAAAGACTTATGCTTCATTATTTCAGTAAGTGTTCAATAAATGTTGTTTACATTCACTGATGGAGAAATCCAACAGCCAGCAAACACATGAAAAGAAATGTTCAGACTCAGTAATGATCAGACATATGAAAATTAAGGGAAATGCCATGTTTAGGTTACTGAGGCAGCAAATATACAAAAGTAAAATCATGGTTATTTAGTACTTGCAAGAATGTAATGAGCATAGCTGTACAATCAGGAACAAACACAGCCCTAAGAAGTGCATGTCAATTGGTAATAAATATAGAAATTTATACAGATGAAACTTTTTCCAAAAAGTACACTTGTCCTACTCGATTGGCTTTCTTGGCTAATTTTCTTTGATGGACATTTCTTCTTGCCCAACTGTCATCTCATGTCTGCCATTGTGCTCATTTAGATTCTTTTATGAACCCCCTTTTTTTTTCTTTTGCATCTTGATGAGAGCTTTAGTTTCCTAAATTACTCTATTTTTGTTTTTACTCTTTTATCTTCCTGAAGTATTTTAAATACTGAACAATATGGAAATGCTTTAATGCAATGAGGAAAGGTGCCAAACAGTGTGATCTAATGACATAAAGAATCTTGATGCTATAATATGTTAATGAAGCCTAGTGACTAGTGTCCCATACAAACAAGGATTTGTAGTAGTTCTGAAAGAAAAAAGTGGTAGATGAAAACCAAGTCATCAAAATACAATGTAAACAAGAACACAAAAAACATCCTTTACTTGCAGGTGGTAATATATTCTTAATACAAATAGACTTATTGTTTGATTTTTTTCTAGGATACGTAATATAAATAGAACTATAAACTGTTTACGTATATAAAGCTCTCACTCTAAAGTTGAATATGTAGATTGTTTTCCAATAATAGTTCTAGGATCTGAAATGTGGGGGAAAAAAAGAAGTCTAAGGACTAAGTTAAAGAGCTGAATCTGTGGGGGAAAAAAAAACACTGTGATGAGTGTATTCAGATTAGAAAGTTAAACATGAGTCATTTATTTGGGCTATCTTAACCAAAGTCACTAATATGTTGTGAAACAGGAGATTGTATAGTTGATGTCCAAAGTTAAAAATAGCCTTGTGTATATTGTATAAAATATTATTTTTCCTCTTAATGACAATAACATGACCTAATACTTACATTGTCGCTTTGTAGTCTTCAATATGCAGGAAATGACAAAATCATATCTTTAATCAGCTTTATTTAGATATGATTTACATATGAGTAAATGCACCTATTTTAAATGTTTAATGAGTTTGAACTCTATGAACCCGTTCATCCATCTCCCTACCTCTATTTTAGGTAGACAGATAATACATAGTGTTTTCTTTTGTGTCGATGGTTCTGTGATTATAAAGGACCGTGTACTGGTATGATCGTCCCCACAATTGTGTAGTGAATAGTTTCATAATCCAAGAAAATTCCCTCATGTTGTCCCTCTGTAGTCAACCATCCCTTTTTGATGAAATGCCACTGTTAACCCAATCTATCCATCTGTAGTTCATCTTACATCATATTTATACCAGTGGGCACCAATTCCAGCCCTATGGGGTAAAATTTCCAAATTCTCTTTCTCCAATTATGAAACCATTCTTTCAAAAAGAGAGAAATGTCGCTCTCAGAATTTATTATAATTGCATAGCCGGATTACACAGTATCCAGCAGACAAGTAATTCTGTTATTGGATATAGGAGGCAAATACTTCTGGAAAATAGTCCTATACTTGAAAACATATGGTGCACAATCTGCAGAGCTATATTTTGGAAACCATGATGCCAGATGAAAAGATAAATAATCAGACATTGAACTTCAGTCAGCATTTAAACCAAGAGCTTCAAAGAACTTTACCAATAGAAACGAGGAAATCTCTGCAAAAGGCAACATTAAGATACGAATGTATTCAAATACTTGCTGGACACATTTGGGCTACATCGCATGGATCCTTTTTCAACAACCCATTCAAATTTATCTCTTGGCATAATCAGATTTCTCTGATATAAAGGAGGCCTTTTATTCTCTGTGTTTGTTTGTTTTCTGTGTAGAAAGGAAACAGGTCGAATGAGTTTCACGTGAAGAAGATCTCTCGTAAACTTGAAAAAATATATAACGTAATGCTGGTTCCCCTTTGCCAGGATGGTGCGTCTCTGGCTCAATGATTTGAAGCAGACTAGAAGTTTCTCTGGGTGTCTGTTTTGCATTTCAGTTTCTTGGAGTCACTGGAAGATATTAGTCTAACAGTTCTTTGAATTGATTGCTTCCTCCGTTGGCATGAACTATCCTATGGGTTCTTGCATTAAACAATTTCCGCTTGGGTTCATTAAATGATAAAATGAAATCTTCCTGCGGACATAGATGCCCTGAACTCAGGTTTAGCTCTTACATTAAAAATGACAGAATGAAGGGAGTTTTTCCCCCTATTG
The DNA here is from genome assembly GCF_002288905.1 of Enhydra lutris kenyoni. Lineage (NCBI taxonomy): Eukaryota > Metazoa > Chordata > Mammalia > Carnivora > Mustelidae > Enhydra > Enhydra lutris. The sequence goes on from NW_019154177.1 coordinate 5,429,863, forward strand.
TAATAGTTCATTTATTTTCCCTCTGTTGTCATGCCCTTGGGCTCTTCAACAGGTGAATTGCCATAGAAAGATTTAAATATCCAACCTGAGGGACCCTACTTTCATCTGACTGCCACAGATCTTTGCATAAGCACAGAGAATTTCTATCAAGGGGTAGGAAATGGGAACAAAGCCAGGTCCTTCTCAGAGTGTGCTCCTAACACGCCGTCCCTTCTCCATTGCTAGATGTTCCTTGTAATCATCGAAGAGAATATAAAGACACCTTGAACACTCAAGAGAGATTCAGCAAGCAGATAGAATTCTGGACTGACTTGTACACCAGCCAGACAGATGGATATAAGTATATGGTAGAGACATTACATATGTTTTTCCTAACCTCCAGATTGGGATTTTGCGCTAAGCTGATACTCTTTTGTTATTCTGCATTTCCCCAACTACAATGCAAGTTATTTCAAAGAGGGTAGACCTGAAGGTAGAGAGCAGACACAAGCCCAATTTCCCTTTCAAACTACCTAAATATTCAGGAGTTCTTAATAGAAATGTGCTTTAAAATTATTATTATTATTACCATGATTCTTAGTATCTTATTCATGTTTACTGTGATTTGTGTAAGAACAATTGTCTCTGGAAGTTAATTTCACTTTTCAATGCTGCTTGGCCCACTGGAAATGATTAACTTGACAGTGATGGGAAGAGGAAAAATATCTAGAAAACATCTGCACAGTGCAAAGCTGTGCTGAATATTTTTTTCCCCATAGAAGTCACTTTTATTACTTTATCTTTCTGTAAAATATTAATAAATATATATATATGTATATATATATATATATATATAGTGCCCTAGTTTACTTGGCACACATAAATTAGGGCATATTTGTCTATTAGTTCCTGTTTCTGTTATCTTCATTTTGGCAACATCCACCTGTCGGCTTTGTAGGGCTGTAGGTTTACCTCCAAAGTTTGCGTGATAAGGGAGCAATTGTATCCACTTGTTTTGACTCATGCTTGACTATAATATTTTATGTCTTCTAATCAGTTCATTTTTTTCTGATTGTACAATTAATGATATTATCTCATACAACATATATTTCATAGAAATTCCTTTGCAATTTTCCTGCAATAGTGATTCTCTGGTGAGCTCCCTATGATGATTCAGTTACATGAAAAAATCTCCAGTAATTTTATTTTCAGTATGTTTCATTGAGAGACTGAAAGAAGTCATGGAGATGTAATGTGCCAGCCTGTTTTCTGCTCCCTGAGTCACCAGAAATGCTGTACAGAACATCGCTGATGACCTTGACGTAAGCCATTCAGCTACATGTTTTCTGTCCCTGTAATGCTGGACCTTTCTGTCGTTCCCAAGACTATTGGCTGGTGGCTTCTTTGATGTGTTTTCTAGGTGACTCTGTTGGTGTCTTCTCTACCAGATTCTTTAATGTTCATATTGCTTTGTCTTTATGCTTTGGCTGTCTTCTCTTACCCTAAAACATCTTAGCTAGTCTCGAATCTCTCAATTGCTAGCTCCTCGTCAATCTATCTCAGATCTGTTCCCTTGGATGCTGCTTGACTCCTGAGCTCAGTATGTACAGATTAAAGTGTATATACATATAGATATACATATATACATAGTATACACACACACACACACACACACACACACACACACAAAGATATATATATATATATCTTTGCCTACACCCAAAGTGTGAAGAAAATTTCTTTTATTTTCTTCTAAAAGTTGATGGTTTTAACTTGCGCATTGAGGACTATGATCTATCTGACATTAATTTTTATGGATGATTGAGGTAAGGATTGAGATTCTTTCTTTTTGGATGCATCCATTTTTTTTTTTTTCCAGTTCTTTTTACCCAGTTCTTATAGCACCATTTGTTAATGAGATTTCCCTTTCTTCGTTAAATGTCTTTGGTGCCTTTGTCAAAATCAATTTGTGTTGATAGTGTTCACCTGCTTCTGGACTCTATATTCTGCTCCATTCCTCTCCTGTATATTTTTATGCCAATATAACTGTGTCTTGATTACGGTGGCTTTGTAGTAGGCCTGGGAGTGAGTCATTTAAGTTTTCAATTTTATTTTCCATTTCTAAGATTGCTTTAGGTTCTCTTCAGCTTTTGGATTTCCATATAAATTTTAGAAACTCTGTCAGTGTCTACAAAAACGTTTGCTAAGATTATGATTTTGATTGCATTGAATCTATAAATCAATTTGTGGATAAATTATTTCTTAAATGTGTGTACATTCATCTAGGTCTTCTTTAACTTAAAATTTATTTTGTATTTTTTACAGTAGTGTACCTGATTTGTGATTTATTACTAAGTATTTTTTTTCAGGCTATGGTAAAGAGAAGTTTTAAAATTTCACTTCCCAATTGTTTACAACTACTATAAAAAATACAGTCGAATATGGATATTGTGGAATCTATCCCACATATTTTAATATTTTTAGATATTGCTTTTATTTCAGTTCCCAATTGTTCCTTGCCATTATTTAAAAAAAAATACAATTGCTTTAGTATTTTCATCTTTTACTCTTTGATCTTGTTAAATTTACTGGTTATTTCTAGTAATTTCTTATGGATGTCTTATGAATTTTGTGTAGACATTCAGGTCATTTTGAAAAACGGGCCCCATTTTTTTTTAAGTATATATTTCTTGCTTACTAGGTTTATCTTGTACCTTCTCTTAGAACTGGAATCACCCTCCCCCCCCCAAAAAAAAGCCTAAATTCACAGGTGGGACGTGGTAGAAGACTCTGGGCCTCAGCTATACTGGGACAATGTTATTTCTAGGCTCTTTTACTGGAAAAAGGATATATCTTTTCAAAACCCATTAATTTATGTTGGCGTTTTCAATTCAATATTAATATCTTAGTATTTCCCTTAATTGTGTCTGTTTTTTCTTACCCTGAAAATCTTGACTCTGAACATCATTAATACAATTTGTTAATTTTATCCTCCTTCAATGAAAAAAGGGCTAGTGTCAAAATAGCAACAAATAAAACTAGCAAGACTAATTTTTAATTAAAACCACTTTTAACAAAAAGCTATTTATTTAAATTTAAATTTAATATTTAAGGTTTTTGCCCTTTTTAAAAAATATTTTTTAAATGTTATTTATTTATTTGAGAAAGAAGAAAAGTGAGAGAGCATAACTGGGAGAAGGGGTGGAGAGAGAGGGAGAAGCAGACTCCCCACTGAGCAGGGAGCCTTATAGAGGGAATTGAGAATCATAACCTGAGTCAAAGGCGGACGTTTAACTGACTGAGCCACCCAGGCACCCCTAAATTTTTTGTCCTAAGCATCATCCTCTTAACTGTGTATAGCTGAAGTTTCTCCTTATTCTAATGCTTTTATTTCTAGCTTAAATGAAATAGATTAATTTTAATGACATTTGATACGAATATTTTTCCTATGTATTTATGTTACCATTTTAATATATATTTTGTTTTATTTTGTATTTAGTTGGGGGCATTTTTAGAGTTTTGACTGAGAAAAATAGTTTATTTTTATCATTCAAATCTCAAAACTCTATAGAAAATACTTTCTATAGAAATCTTGTTGCCGCTCTTGAACCTTTCCCATGTTGCACGTATCCATCCAAATATAACTGCTTGTGGGAGTGAGAAGCTGCACCTTACGTCCCTCTCCCAACACACACATTCCCTATAAATATTTTCTTTTATTTAAATATTTATTTATTTATTTGAGTGAAAGAGAGAGAGCATGAGCAGAAGGGAGGGGCAGAGGCAGAAGGAGAGGCAGAGGGAGAAGCTGGCTTCCCACTGAGGGGCGGAGAGGGAGAGCAGGCTTCCCACTGAGCAGGGAGCCCGATGTGGGACTCAATCCCAGGACCCTGGGATCATGATCTGAGCTGAAGGCAGACGCTTAACCGACTGAGCTGTCCAGGTGCCCCTCTCTCACCCATTTTAAATCCATTTTTCCTCCTTTGCTGCCTGCCCCACACACCCCCAGGTCCTGCATCAGTCTTACAGAGACTCACAATTAGGTAAATTCATGCCCCTGTAAGAAATCAAATCAACTCATATCTATCTATCTATCTACCCATGTATTTAAAGGTTTTGATCCCTCACTAAAATTTGTAATTACTCATTTAAAGTTCATATTCTCACCCAGTCTGTAGGTCCCAAGATATCAAGGATCATTCTCCATTTCCAGCTATCTAAAATTGGCCCAAATAAGTGGCAGAAAATGCCATTCTACCTGTTGCTGTGAGGTAAAAATTATGCCTTCCATGGCCGGCCAACATTACATACTCTTCCTTCTCCTCTGGTCATACTGGCATTCGGTGTTAGGTGTCCATTCCCTTTCTTCTCTCTCTCTCTGCCTCTCTATCTCTCCCTCCTTCTCTCCCTCCCTCTGTCTCTCTCTGTCTCTGTCTCTCTGTCTCTCTGTTTCTCACACACAGGCACACACACATACTCTCTCTCTCTCTCTCCAGGATAGGAAATGAACAATTTCCTTGCAGTGGAACTATCACTAGAAATGAGCATACGAACACTGACCAGGAATTTTCTCTGTGAAAAAAGAATTCTCTTTGGAGACTTTTTGGTTATAGCTCCTTTAGCCCTTATCATAAAATAATGCAGAAAATACAATGACACTTTTTAAAACCCTAAACTATATCCTTACAACATACTCTACTTGGATCAGTACCACAAAAATAAAAGCAATATTTTGTCTGCCCATGAACCTTTCCCAGCCCCCTCCCAACCCAACTTCCATCTGCTGTGCTTAAGTCAAAATCTTCTTGTATTTCTGTTTAAACTTTCCCTACTCTTCCAAAAAATCTTTTTGACTTCTCCCTCTAAACTTCCATAAGTGGTTAATTAGACTAAATTACCTTATGGCCAGTGCACCCCATCACAATTCTCAATGCACCATGTCATTTCAGTTATGGCTGTGGACAAGAAGTCTGATCCCCCACTTATCCCGAAGGACAGGGCAACTGTCTTATTCTTTTTAGAATTCTCAGAGCACAGCACACTTCTTGGTGCCTTTGTTTTCTAAAGAACAAAAGAGTAAATAAATTCTAGTCCAGATACCTCTTCTTAGACTCAAGTGAAATATCAAATATTCCCTGTCCATAATGCCTTGGAAGAATGCTGATGAATGAAATAAAGCCAACTCCTATTTCCTGGAAGTTATCCGTAGAACAGGGATGATATCCCCTGCCAGGGCAGAAAATGTCATTCTTTCCCAGTGACATGATTTTTCCATGAGTTGAGGGCTTTCTGCAGTCAAGCCTTTGTGGTTTCTGGGGTGGGAAGATTCTTACAAGCCTCGGGAACTGTGTTGGATTTGGTAGTCTCAGAGTCTGCTCCTACCGATCTTCCAAACCCTTGTCCTTCCTCAGGTTAGTAGTGGACACACTTCTAGGGGTTACAGGTGTTGGTAGGAAAGCTCCAGCATTGCTATCCCCCTTCCTCATGAGTCAAAATGTCTCAGGGCCCCTAACGGATTCTCTCATTGTACACCCGCACCCCCGGTGTCCTTCTCCTAAATCCAACTTGCAACACCTTGTGTTTCTCTTCATGTAATCCTAATGGTTGTTGCTGGAATTTGGGCAAAGTTGGAGGGAGGCATGGTGTAGAGATTTGCTGTTAGATGCAGGCTGAGCCAGAGTGTAGCCATGGCTAAGTAATCAGCTAATACTTGGGAGAGGGAGAAAGGAGTGCCGAAATTCGCTGCTCCATCACAGAAGAACTCAGAAAAGATCAGTTGAGAAAACATGAACTTGAATTAGAACTTACCTACAGGTCAGCACCAGAACTTTTAATTATTATTACATGATAATTCTTTAGAGAGTCTGTGTCGGGCTGAGCGCTCCTCATGTCCACGATTGTGGACCATGGGTCTTTTTTGCGGCTTGTTTATCTCATTCTTAGAATGTGTGGGTAGAATAAATTTTTTATTCTACCTTTTGTTGAAGAGTTAAACTCTACTTTGTACAGGACAGAAAACTGAGGTGAGAAGCAGGCAAATTAAAATAAGAGATGAAGGTCATCGCTGTAAAGGCTCCCTACCTCCAAGAAGAAACAAGGCTGAGGTTTTTACCAAAGCTGTAGCTGTAAGAGGGTGATTACACGTCTAGGCCCGGGAGGTTTTGTATCTCACTTTCAAAGGAACTGTCCATTTCAAACGCATTTCTCACTAGACTAACAGATCATTTTGCAAGCAAAATCTTAAATACAATCAAATGTTTTACAATAGAAACATTACTCAAATATACTTTTTTATTATGTTGTTTTTGTAGTTAAATATATAGGTATCATAAAATGTGCTATTGTCACCATTTTAGGCATACCATTCGGTGGTGTGAATTATGTCCACAATGTGGGGCATTGTCACCATATCCTAGTTCCCAATTTTTTAATCACCCCAACAGAAATTTTTTTACCCATTAATCAATAATTCTCCACCCATTCCCCTATCCCTGCTCCTGGGAGCCTCTACTTTCTGTCTTTATCAATTTGTCTCATTCTAGATAATTTCTATATTAACTGGAACCATACAACATTTGTTCTTTTTTGTGTCTAGCTTATTTTGCTTAACATAATGTTTTCAAGGCTCATCCTATGATAGCACGTATCAGAAGCTAATTCCTTTGAATGGCTGAATACCATTCCATTGTATCTATGCCATGTTTTGTTTATCCATTCATCTGTTGCTGGACACTTGGGTTATTTCTACCTTTTATTTGTTGTGACTCGTGGTACTGTAGACATCAGCATACACGTATGTGACTCCCTGTTTTCATTTCTGTTTGGATGCCTTGGAGTGGATCGAATATACTATTTTACATTGCATGATATTTAAAACAACTTAAATTTTTGGTCCTCTGCCAGATATATATTTTTTTAAATCTGAGAAATTAAAAAAAAAATGTTTATCCCTATGTATATTTTGATCTAACATTAGAAGACTATAAGGTTTATAAAATAAAATAAGGTATTCAGAAACTTGCCTTTTTCTATTAAAATTTGATGTCATTAGGGCACCTGGGTGACTCGGTCAGTTAAGTATCTACCTTCAGCTCAGGTCGTGATCCAGGGTCCTGGGTTGGAGCCCTGCATCGGACTCCCTGCTCAGCGCCGAGTCTGCTTCTCCCTCTGGCTCCCCGCCAACTCGGGCTCTGTCTCTGTCTCATTGTCTCAAATAAATAAATAAAATCTTTTAAGAAAATTAAAATAAGTTTTGAGGCCATTAGACATGAATGGTTTATTTTTTAAGGATTTATCAGTAGCGAATTTAGCTATAGATAGTTAAAATCAGTAACTGAGTAATAATTGACAGTTAACAAAACACCCTTCCAGGTGCTTCTCCTTCCACTCATGATAAACTAGTAGATTTGTTACAGTTTTTATCAATATCCACCCCACTACTGAGAAAGCTACTGCACAAGAACGGAGGGTGAATTTAAAAGATAAGTCGTAGAAATACTTATATTAGTAAAGGCGAATATGTGCAAATCAGTCAGTCGTTGAGACAAAGAGGGAGACCCTATGAGAGATAAAGACACAAACCTGAGAGGAGAAATAATAAAAGTGGAATTTTTTGCATTCTTTTAGCCACAGTAGATGGGAACACAAAAGCACAGAAGGGATCTGAGTGAGCTAACTGCACATCTTCTGTTCCTGGTTGTCCCGGTGATGACATTCCCATTTTTTTTACTAATGACTGTATCATAATAACAAATGAAGGAAATACTCTGGATTCCATAAAGTCTAGCTCTCTCCAACTTATCAGAGAATCTGAAGAGTAGTTAAGGGGAGTTTTGCTGCAGATAAATGATGATGTTACTGAATGTGATATGACACACTGGCTTGCCTAGGGAAAAAAAAAATGGAAAAGAAAAAAGGCAAAATTCCCGTCTTTTTCAAATTTTAAATAAATATATATTTTAAACATATAACATATATTTAAATATATAATATATATTTAAATATATATTTAATTTATTTGATATAATTTATTTAATACATTCAATATATATTTAGTAAAATATATTAAAATATTAAAATTTAAATATATAATATATATTTATGATATATATATATAATTTTATATGTGTATTTTTTTATTATGTTTGATTAGCCAAAGGTCCTGTCTGATGAACAGTTGCCCCTCACATCTCTATGGATGTCTCTAACACTCAACTCAGAAAAACAATCCTTATGTATGAAAAGCTTACCTTGTTCCTGTATACTTTAAATCTGTTCGGGCCATTCCTGGGTTTTACTTCTCTCACTGAATGTGAAGAGACACTCTTGACAAGTGAAACGTCTAGTAATGCATCCACATGGGATCACCTGCCTAGCATCGCTACTTGAGAGAGAACCAGAATTCTGGGATCTTAGGCAAGAAAGTGAACCAACATTCTGTCTCTCTGTCGCTCTCTCTCCAACTCTGTGGGAGCTCGCAGCAATCTAAGCTAGCTGTTCTTGCACTACTCTGCCTGCCGTCACCCCACCTTTGAGAACTGTGGAAGTGGGGAGAGAATATGAAGTCAAGAAACCTCTGCAGCCTAGCCTCATGACCCAGTGAGCAAGTGTGTGGAGTTCAGGAACTGACTCCAAGTTAGAAACATGTAGTCAGGATTTGAACTCAGGTACTTGGCCTCGAGATCCTAGGTCTATCCACTGAATCACAGTATCCGTAATGTGTCCGATTAGCTAGACAGTTTAATCCAAAGAGGAAAAATAATGAAGTGTAAATCACCTAAAACTCACACCCAACAGAAAGCCCACTGACCCTGTTTCTCAGAGTAAGAGCTGCTGAGCTGGGGTCATGTCAGGACTGGTTGTCTCTACTACTCCATCACATCTCTGGGGCCTGAAGTGCTTTCCCCCTTCCTGCCTTGCTGCCTTGGACTTCTCCTATAGACCCACCCCAGCTGTGGCAGCCCCAGTCACCACTCAATAGCAAAAAGCTAGAAAAAAGGAGAATTTGTCCTTGACTTGTGTCTCTCTTCAAGAACAAGAATAAGTTTCCCAGAATCCCCAGCCAAGGAGCTTCAGGTCATTGGCCAGAAGGACATGACATCCCTCTTCCTAAATAAATCAGTGACAATCAGGGAAAAAAATATATATATATATATCGGGATTTGTTTGCACGAATCAAGATTCAGCACAGGAGTGAGAAAATGTCAGCTCCTCCTGAAAACATACTTCCTGACACCCGAAAAATCAGGCAATCTCTAGGGTTGGTCGCTTTGACTCACCGACCTTTGGGTAAGAAGTAGATGCTAGAACAATTTTGAATGGTTTTGCCTTATTTCTTCATAACTCCCTGCTACAAGAGTAAATGAAGAGGAAGTCAAGAAGCAGGATAACTCTCTTGATAGCCTGCACCGAGGTAATTTGAGTTTAACCTGTCATATTTGTTTTATCAGTTCATGGTGGTGCTCCCCATAGAGACATCAGATTTTCCCTCCTTAAGTGCAAGCGTGAAATTACTTGGAGAAGACAAAAAGTTGGCTGTTCTGTGTTGACTTAGCTGAGGATATCTGACACGCAGAAGAGAAGCAGATACCACATATGTGCAAAATAGCACAGGTGGTCCGGTGCTCCATATGGAACATGGTGGCTATAGGATATTGGAAATAAAACAGCAATGACATATCCTATCATTGATTCAGAAACATGTTTCCCATTCTCATTTGCAGCCCTTTCAGTTCTCAAAGTGTAGGCAACATTTTCTTCCAATGTTTTTCCCATCTCGGATAGCTCTGTGATTTAGACAACAGCAAGCGGAGCGCGTGATTAATGGGGACTGTGATTTGAGGATGGGACAGCTGCTGGATCACAAAGAGAGGCTTTGTGGGACGTTACCACATGGACAAGAAACTCAACAAATTGATAATTTGTTAAGCTAATTGAATCTCTCTGTGAGAGTTACTGTAACTTTTGGTTAGGCTAGGACATGACCCAGTGCTTATACCATGGTAGGGCAGCTAAAGGCAAAGCCTTCCTGTGCTAATGATTGGAGCAATTATTAAGACTGAGCCTTCACCAAAGAGTCAGACTGGCGTGCATGTCCTTATCACCCTCAGCATCCTGCTGGCCTCCTTCCATCCCTTCCATGGAGGATCCCGAGCTCTTCCAAGAAGGCTGGGTTCCTCAGGTTGCCCTCATGTGTTTCCAACCCAGCCTGCCTATAGCAGGGATGCATGTTTCTTTGTTCCCAAATTCTTCTAACCTGTGTCAGGAGGGTTGATGGAAGCCCTTAGACCATTTCCTTTGTGATCATTGTTCATTTTATTGCTATTAATATTTTCATTATTTTAATAATATTTTTTATTATATTTTCTAATGTTTCACGTGGGTTTGTTGGATATCTACTGATTTTTGGAAACAATGACTTTTGGATTTTTCAATAATAGATGTTGGTGCCTCCTTTTTCTCTTTCATTCTATTGACCAGAACCACCAGTATAATGCTGCACATCGATAGAAGAACTAAGCATCCTCATTCTGTTGGGACTCACGCGGGAATATGTCTAATATGTCAGTATCAAATTCAATATGTTTTATAGGTTTTGGAAGTTTTCTTTTATCAGGTTATCAAAAATCTATTTTTTTTATTTCCTAAGTATTTTTTTTCATAAATTACTAACCATTGACTATTATCTATGATTATTGAGGGGATCTGATTTTTTTTGAAACCTGTCAATTTTTGGTAATAGTATTATTTTCTTGTTCAATTATTTTTGCATTCTTGGAGGAAACTCCATACTTTTAATAAGCTAAAAGACTCAGTTTTTCAAGATTTTTATTGATTTTTTTATCTAGTTTTTTAATTTTTAAAATTTTTACTATCATTTTACTGTCATTTCCATTTTATTATCATTTACTATCAATTTTCTTAAAATAGGAATTATTTAATCCTTGATAATTTTGTAAAATTTTTTCCTTTGAAGGAATGGAAGATTTTTTTGACTTTGAATCCTTTTCTTTTAAATATTTTTTTAAAAGATTTTATTTATTCATTTGACAGAGGGAGAGAGATCACAAGTAGGCAGAGAGGCAGGCAAAGAGAGAGGGGGAAGCAGACTCCCCACTGAGCAGGGAGCCCAATGCGGGGCTCAATCCCAGGACCCTGGAATCATGACCTGAGCTGAAGGCAGAGGCTTTAACCCACTGAGCCACCCAGGCGCCCCTAATATTTTTCACTAATACATGTTCTCTATTTATTCTTGATTAAGTTTTGTTGATTTTTTTTAATTGTCAAGCCTATGAAGTTTAAAAATTGATTGAATCGTATCATTAAATGTATACTTGTATTTTGGTTTAATTTTCACTATATCTCTCCTAATGCAATGTATTTGTGCCTTCTCTCCTTTTCTCAATCAATATGTGGGAAATGGGCCTATTATATTTGTATTTCAAAACCCAACTTTGAATTTGTTGGTCATCTATATGTTTTTGATTATTATATGGTGCTTTTAAATTTATTATTTTCTTCCTTTTATTTCCTAATTTTTTAGTATATGGGATTGTCAGTTGAGAAATGAGCAAACTTATTTTAGTCATTTTATTATATAATGGATACATTTATAGATATAAATTTATTCTGAGTACCTCCTAAGTGGCAATCCACAAATTGTTTAATGTGTAATATATTCATTGTGGTATAGGACTACTTTGTAATATCCATAATATTAATTGCCTTAGCTCACAGTTTATTACATAATATATATTAAATAAATATTAATCAACTAGTATATAATAATTAAAGTAATAATAGAAAATAAATAGATGGCTTTTTTCTGAATTTCACTGCATTTATATAAATTATCTTTTCAGTATTGATCTTTATATTGATGGCATTTGTTCAGAGAATGTAGTATATATATTATTGATTCTTTAGAGTTCTTAGTTTCCTGATATATAGTTAATAAATTGAGTTCAGTTTTTTCCCCATTTTTAAGTCAACTTTACTGGAGCTTAATTTACATACAACAAAATGAACCCATGTAATTCAACAAGTTGTGACAACTGTATACACCTTTGTAATTGTCACTACATTCAAGATAGAGTATATTTCCTTCACTCCTAAAATTTTACAGGAAATATTCCCTCTTCCCACTCCCAATCCTAGATACAGATTCTGCTTCTCTGCTTTTATTCACATTAGGATGCTTTTGGACTTTCTAGAACTTAATGTAAATAAACCCATCCTGTATGTACATTTTATGTATGGCTTTTTTTTTTTTTTTGGCTCAATGAAATGTTTTTAAGATTCATCTATGCTATTGTGTTCATTATTAGTTCATTTTTTGTAACGTGGGATAGTTTTCTGTTATATGAATACACCTTGGCCTTTTTTTTTTTTTTTTTTTTAAATGCATTCCTCCAATGATGGGCATTTGGATGATTTCCAGGTTTTGGCTCTTATGAACAAATCCTATTAACAAATCTGGTTTTGTGGGTGTACTTTGATTTACATTTATTCTGTCTTATAGTAAGAACACTTACTCTCTCAAAAATGTTTCAAATGTGTAAGACATTATTGTCAACTAAAGATACAATGTTATATCACTGATTCCTAGAGTTTCTTCATCCTCACTAAAAATCTTTGCCCATTGACCAGTAATTCCCCATTTTGCCTCCTCCCAGCCTCTGGCAACTACCATTCCACCCTTTGATTCTATAAATTTGGCCATTTTGGTACCTCATGTAAGCAGAATCATGCAGTATTTGTCTTACTGAGACTGACTTATTTCACTAGAAGAAACTACAGGACAGTACAGAGTGGAGCAGGGAGACCACTGAGGTTACCCATGTGAGGAACAAAATGGTGGCTGGGAGGAAGGTAGAGTCAGTGCAGGGAAATGGTAGGGCTTTGTGTCTATCTGAGGGTACAGCCAGTATGAGCCCTAGTGGAACCTGGTGCTGCAGAGAGAAAGAGGAGATTCAAGACTGGCCCAGGGTTTTCCTCTGAACAACTGATTCACCGTTGACTGAGACTGATAGGAGTACCGTGAGAGCAAACTTTGCAACGACATCAGCTCTGTTTTAGACATGAGATGTGTTTTAGTGAGAAATCCATGTGGGTATGCTGAGTAGGCACCACATTTAGGACTCTGAAGTTCACAGAAGAGGCTCCAGCCAGTGGGATCATGAGTGTATAGACGGCATTTAAAACTATAAAACTGTTTTACTGTTCTAGTCTGTGCTCAAGGCAAGTGCTTTCTTTTCTTTTTTTTTAAACTATCTTTTGAAACCCCTCCCGTTTTCCTGCCACTTCATAGAAATAACCCACACTGTTTAGTAATTTGCCAGCAATTACATCTGTTGACATTCCAGCTGTTGCTTATGGTATCTTTGTCTCTCTCAAAAATCAGAAAACCGAGAACAAAATGACACCTGACAACGTCACCAGCTCAGCACATCTGGAGACACGATGTGTCTGACTAAGGGAACGTGCATCCAGCTTATGGGGTGAGAAAGGACTCGAGACATCAAATAATCACAATTTTCCACTTTTAAAGGCTTTAAAAATAATTAGGGAAATGAATTAAAAACAGTTATATTTTTAGATGATGAAAACATCCTCTTGGACCATAGACTCTTAGAGGCAACTTAGGAAACCTTGTGTGCACTGAAGAACATTCTAGCTCTTTGAAAACCTCACAGTCCAAAACGCGTAGAAGGCGTACGCATGGAACAGCATTTTCAGCGATTCAAATCTGGAGCAACAACTGTAATGAAGGCTAAATTTGGTTAAATAAAGGAATCTTTTCTATCATCCCTTAGGAGATCCAAAATTTAAAATATTCATAGACAAGTGTCTCATGAGGGGTATTATTTTGGTTTCTCTGTGTACAGTCCCTGATGCAAAGGTGAAGTCTTGGTGACATGACTTTCTCAGCTTTCTCTATTTCACTTGTTCAGAGTTGGAGGGAACTCACTGGAACAAGATGGCTTGAGATTTCTTTGTTGTTCCGTTATATCCCGCTGGGCTTTCCTTATGCTCAAAAACACAAATTGTAGTTCCTAATCGATAGTTGTTCTTGGACAACGATTTGTATGTTCTTTTGTACCCTGTACTTGAAATCACATTCTCAACTCCTTCCTAATCAGTTAAAGGTGGTGGCAGGCTCTTGCTACATGGTTTGTGATGAAAAAAGGAAACGTCTCTTAAGGAAAGTGGGGGCTGTGTACTTCTCCTCTGGAACAACTATATACGGATGGCTACAAAAAGCCTGGTGCCATATTTCTAACGCGTACTTAGAGTTCTCATTTGCAATCTCATTGTAAAATTTGGTTTTAAAATGGCTAACAGAAAGCTTGGGAATTGATGCTAAATTTACTTTTACCTTGTGGGTCATGTCTGCATGCTGAATACACCCAAAGGTATGTCCAGCTCTATGAAGAGCATGTTTTCGTTTTGGTTTGTTTTGTTTCCTTTTTATTTTGTAATCATTGTAGACTCACAAGAAGTTGCAAAGGTAGTATTTGTGCCCTTACGCAATGGTTACAATTGTACCCAATGGTTACAATCCAACAGAATTAAAGTACAATATGGAAACTGGGAATTTGAGGTGGGTACAATGTACGTGATAGTTCTCTTGTTCCATCATTTCATTACACATGTAAATTCATGAAAGGATCAGAGTGCGCATTTATATGAGATGTAATAATAGTATTTTTTTAATTAAAAGTGTCAGTTCTCACACATATAATTAAGGACTGCCCCTCAAAGACAATTAATTACCTCAAAGACTACAATTTTTTCAAAGATGGATATTATGCTCAAAATATTCCCAAAGCTCTCTTCTCTTGCAATTTTGCTTCGAACTCACTGCAAAGCACGAAAGAAACTCACCCAGAGCGCATACTCTGTCCTGCAATCTTACCGTGTTCCCTCTTAAGGTTACTGTTTTGTTCTCTGCTTTGGCAGTGCTAAGCCCTCAATTCTTTTCTTAAACCTATGGCTTTCCCTTGCCTGCTTCACTGTCTGCAAACTGCTTTGCTTCCCAATTCTCTGAGAACATAAAACCCTTAGACATGAACTCCTTTGACATCCTATCAAGGCCTGCTACAATGGAGGAAGTAGCCGCCTTCTCATCCACAACCACTTCTGATTTCTCCTATCACCTTTGTAAGCGACAGAGTGATAATAAGGACCTTCCTGCTGGAGAAAGGTCCCAGATGACACTCTCTCCGCCCTCTGCAGAGTTCATCTCCGTGGACGACGCCATCCTACCCATGCCCCACTCACACCCAAGGCATCCTGCTCTTGGTTGGCCAAAAAGTGCTTTCTCTGCTTGAAGTTAAAAGATGTAACTCGTTTAATTGCAAAAAGTGATATAAACATAATTCTGTAATCTCAAAGAGTGATTTGTGTGAGATTTGGTATTGGGGACTATTTCTAACCAGTGCTATGGCTTTTAGCTTTGGTTTGTAACAGGCATGTGATGTCCTGGCTTCAGAAGAGAACACACAGTCACGTCCTTCTGGTGAGGGACACAAGCTTAATCAAGACGAAACTGTACTGGGGTCTCCCTTTATCAAATCACTTGGGTAGAATGTTTGCCTGTGATAGAGTACTAGAGCAAAACATTCAGTGGATTCTTTATGGCTGGTAATATACCCCAAAACAGCCTCTGAGACATAATGTCGAAAATCCAGTTAGTTTAATTAATATTTGAACGCATATATTTCTGTGTGAAATATATACCTTCATTGTGTAAAGATGTTTTAAGCTATATTTGAATACACTCCCCGTGCAGTTGGAATATTTTCATTGTGTCACGCATAAGGCATATTTCAACATTTTTAATAACTGAAGACAGAAAACAGAATATTTGATTTGCGTTGGCCTGAGATGTATATATCACGCATTCTCAGAGGAAGCACACATTTTTGTGACCCAATTAGCAAAACACCGAAATAATTTGGAGAGTCCGTGAACCCAAGGGTCGGCCTATAAGTAATAGCAAACCTGGCCCAAGACCAGCGTTGGCCTCAAGATTGCCCCCATTTCCAAGGCAAGAGCTGTTCAAAATTTTAAACCACCTCGGGCTAAAACCTGTTAAATCTGTTGTCAGTTCATTTGCAAATTTTCCTTTCTCCCTAACCTGAAAACATTTGGATTTGTCAATGCGTTTAGTCAGCAGCTGACGGTGGATTTTTGCTTACCCCTGGCAAACTGGAAATTGCCTACTCCTTCCAAATCCCATCCTCCGACTCACTGACCGGTCATTTTGCATTTTGTTGCCGGTTATGCTTTGCGTGGCGGTGGTGGGAGGTGGGGTGGCCCACCTGCTCTGTCCCCGAGGTACACTCAGGCTTGTGTTTAGAACGTGCACTGATTTAATGATAATTACCATTTTATCCAAATCTGCCGTAAGGCTACGGCGAAATTCCGGTTCCCATTAGTCAGTGAACCACTGATTGAGAGGTGTTTCAAGTGCTTGGTGCTGTGACAAAAGCCATCGCTTCTCAGGCTCCTCAGAGACACTGTAATGAAGTTTCTTGGTTGGAGCAGTGTGGAAAATCTATTTTGTGACATTTAGAAAAGATAATGCTGCAGATGCCCCCATGCACAAGTGTAATTCCAATCATATTGTGTCTAAATAGGCAAAAACGAAGGAGTAGATTGTATTAAAATAATTCCCTCGTTCACCATCACCTACTGCACCTGCCGAGTTAACGTTGTCTATTAGCATCCCAAAGTAATTAGTATTTTAATAAAGGTACAATACCTGCTATGGTTAATGCCAACTTGGTTGGTAAATCCTCTCTGTTTATTTTTTCAGCTGCCATCACCACCCCCATCAAAGCTGTTGGCCCATGTTGCCTGTGGTCTTATTGTTCTCCTGAATATTGTGACATCACTTAAGGATCTGGAAAAAATTGTCATCGTTCCCAGATATTAATGATATTGAATTCTGCACAGCTTATGAAGAGGGGATTTTAGGTGTACTCTAACTTGAGCAGTAGGTAGCGAGTGCCCCTGTAATAACTTTTGTTTTTAAAAAGCAAGGTTGTCTTACCCTGATCTAAAATGCATAGGTAAACAATGTAACAAAGCCCTTGACCCACAGAGATGTCTCCTAAATGGGCTCTCTGTTCCTACTACTGCTTCCCTGTCTTGTAGTCCCCGCAGAGCAGCAAATATGATTCTTTTAACATAGACATTGGACCAGGTTACTCTGCCTTGATAGTCACTCCCCAGGAGACTCATAATCAAAAGTAAAGTTCTAAAATGCCCTACAGAGCCTTTCGGAGGTGGAGAGGTGGATCACACTAGTTCTCTGAGCTCACCCCCATTCTTCCCCTTACTATTCTCTGGCCGTAGAGCGCTCCCCTTGACATTTTGTTCTCGGGGTGAGATACTCTTCTCCCTGTATTTGCATAGCAACCACTCCAAGTCCTCTTGATGTCAGATACTCCCCATGGTGCTCAAAATCAAGACCCTCCATGCCATCCTGGGACAACTGTTCCCCTTACACTAGTCTCTTCCTTCTTTTCTCCTGTAGGTCCTCTCCTTCTCCAGCATACTCTGTGAGCATTTGGTACGCTCTACACAGTTGGCTCCCAACTTCAGATGGTATGACTTAAAATTTTTCCACTTTCCGATGGTGCAAAAGCGATATGCATTCAGTGGAAACTGTGCTTCCGACTTTGGATTCGGATCTTTTGCCAGGCTGTCCCGTGATGCGGGGTGGCGTCTACATTCTCCCGAGTCAGCCACATGATCATGAAGGTGGACAACCACCAGACTTAGAGTCATTCTGTTCCTACACTCCGCTCTTTCGTCTTCAGAACAGTATTCAATACCTTACCTATGCAACACTTCGTCAAATAGGCTTTGCGTTAGATGACTTTGCCCACCTGTAGGCTAATGTGAGTGTTCTGAGCACACTTAAGTTAAGCGAGGCTGAGCTATGATGTTGGGGAGGTTATGTGTATTGAATGTATTTTTGACTTAATGATTTTTCTACTTATGATATGCCTGTTAGGATGTAAACCCACTGTAATCAAGGAGTATCTATAATTCTCAAGAATTTTCAAGCTTCTACTCTACTTGAGAACTAGCAAGTTAGACTACTGTAATGTCATGAATCCTGGCAGAAGTCATCAGTCTGGGTCAGAGAGAAAGGATTTTATTACTTTCAAACATAGGGAGCCACATGAATGTCAACATATTTACTAGCTTCCCCTGCTTTGAGCCCCATGGAGGCGATGTGAGTGGGTCCAGATGGATGCCTACACACCCACTGCATAGTGATATGGGCAATGAACCCAAAGCTCAGAGATTTCAGATTCTTTTATAGTGTGCAATAAATGTCCGACTCTTTGTTCCAGAGTGAGATAGTATCTGTCTTCCAAGACTGTTCACAGGACAGATATTCTTGTTAATAATGGCCAGAAAAGGGGCGCTCAAAGCTTTGCTAACAAGATGTGCAGAAACACAAGAGACCCATGGAGGATCATCTCCCAACTATAATATAATTTTTATACTTGAGGGTACAGGCTTCCCCCAAAGTAAATTCCCTCAGAGATTTTATTTATTCACTGATACACTCAAAAGGTGAAGAAAATGGATTTTGACTTTGTTTTTCAACCCCCAGTTCCCAAGTCTGCCATTTCCTTCCTGGGTGTCTTCAGTCAGAGTAATCTCTGTGAGTATCAGTTTTCTCAATCATAAAATAGGAATGGTAACTAACATCTCTCTAACCCATTGTGGGATGAATTCAATGTTAAGTGTCAGTAAGTGTTGGAATTCTCCAAGGCTCAGATGTAGACAGGAAATGAAATCTCCTCTTGAGTTTCACGGCCTGATTTTGGCCATATGTAATGATTTTTGAATTTATGTTGCTAGCGTAGTCCTTTTCTCTGACACTTAGTCTTGTCTATCCTACGTGTACCCCAGCTAAATTCATTTTAATCTTTCCAAGCGGGGTCCTCCTCCAGGTCTCTTAACACAGTCAATGACCCCTCAATCCATTTTTTGAAGCAAGCCATAATCCATGAGTCCTCTTCGACTTCCTTTACATCCAATTCATCCCACACTCATGGTCGAGTCCTCTTAGACTTCCTTTACATCCAATTCGTCCCACACTCATGGTCGATCACTCATTATTTCTTGTTCATTTTACCACTGAAGTTTCTTTGGACTGTATTCACATTTTTACGTGTCTGCTGATACAAATGTAAGTCAAGTCCAGTGATTCTCAGCTGTCTCAGATCAACGTCTCCCAGTAACAGAGAATATTTTATAATACCTCCCTCACTATGCTGAAAAAAATCATACCTAACATAGCCACACTTACACATAAAGTTTCAACACCAAATGAAAGTATTTTAATTATATTAAGTACAAATAGATGACAATTATATTAAAGTAATACGTATTTCCATTTGTTAGTATCAGGTGTGGATAGACCAGAAGACCTAACCATGCCATCAGGGGTATGTGTCCACATACAAAATCATTCTGGACTTGAAAGCTACAAAGTCAGGGTGATGGCAGGTCCATCGTATTGGACTCAAATGTCAAGAACAACCTTACCTTCAGTGACACAATTTTCCAAATGGCTAAAACTCTTAGTGACTTCTCAAGCAAACTGAAGGACAGTTATGTCTTCATTACATAGGAGGGGCATTCCCAGAAAATTCAGTGTATACTTAAATCATACAAAAGTACTATGTGTTTATATGTGAAACATAACCTGATTCTATCCAGAAATTTCACGTACATGAAAGCCTATGGTTTTAAGTGGCCATTCCAAAGTTTTATAAGATGGAGACAATTATCCTTTCACATGTAAATATCCTGCACATTTTAAGATATGCCTAGTAGACCTGGACTTCACCTACCATTAGGTAACACTAACAAGTATTCATCATCTTGGAAAAAATGAAACAAAATGGAACAAAATTTCCATGGAAGACTATGGCTCTCTCATTGAGAACTACTGGTATAATAGTAGAATCTACTACTATAGATCAAATTGTCCTTACTCTTAACTCATTAGCTTTCTGACAGTCTTTTTGGCTTCACTCTTATCCCCTCTAATGCATCCTCTTCCCTTAGCCAGGGCTGTTTCTCAAACCTGGATTATTTTACTTGTATTAGTCTGGATTCTCCAGAGAAACAGAACCGATAGGATATGGAGCTATATATGAATTTATTACAAGAATTGGTTCATGCAATTATGGAATTTGAGAAGTCCCAAGATCTGCAATCAGTAAGCCAGAGACCCAGGAGAGCTGATGGTGTGATTTCCAGTTTGAGTCTAAAGGCCTGAGATCCAGAAAAATCTGATGATGGAAGTTCAGGTCCAAAAGCCAGTAGGTTCAAGACCTTAGAAAAGCCAATTTTTCAGTTAAAGTCTGAAGTCAGGGGGAAAAAAAAAAAAAATCAATGCCCTAGTTCAAAGCAGGCAGGCAGGAGGAGTTTCCTCTTACTCTGGGGAAGGTCAGTCTTTTGACCTATTCAGGTCTTCAACTGATTGGATGAGACCCACCCATACTGGAGAGGACAATCTCAGTTTTATTCATTTTACCATTTCAAATGTTAATATCATCCAAAAAACTCTTAGTGACTTCCAAAAACAGACATATCATCCAAAAACAGGCATACCCCAAAATATTTTTGACCAGATATCTGAGCACCTTGTGACCCAGTCAATTTAACATATGAAACTAACCAGCATTGTTGCCATTTTGTTTTCTTAAGGCATAAAAGCTTTGCATGACTTCTAAGGCCTTAAGTTATCTAACTCTTGTTTGCTCTCAAGCCATAGTTCCCCATTTGCATATCCCACTTATGGTTCAGCCACACTGACCTTTTTATTCTACAAATGCAGTATGATCCCCTTCACTCGACAGGGCCTGTGTGTATCTATTCTCGCTGTGTACTCTTCCTAACACACCAGCTTTCCAAGTTAACTCCAAATTATAGCTTCTCTGATTAGAAGCTACTGGCTTTTGTCTAGAAGATACAATGACCTTTCAAAAAAATTTATCTTAAACTTCTCTATATGGCCAAAGGTGACCTTAAACATATTTAACAAGCAAGACATGGGAATCAGGCAATTGAAAACTGTGCCAGCTACCAGAGAAGCATCCAAGGGACACTAATCTATTAGGGGTCAACCCCTTAGTTGTTGGATCGTGTTGTGCCCCGGGTAGGGATGATCCAGGACATTCCTGAGGACAGAGTAGAACAGTCAAGGAAAGTGGGCACTGACAGACTTGGAGAATCAAATATTTACCAACTCTCAACTATGTTAATATTTTGAAACCAGTACAGCTATTGAAAGTAAAACAAATGATATAATAATAAATGTTATAATTATTTCTATAAATTTTATAATTATGTTTATAATAATAATAATAATCATTATGACATGCTATCAGTTGCATGCCAGTATTTAGACTGAGGTGGAATTTACCTACAGATATTGGTAGCATTCTCAATCTACTCCACTCCAGGAAGAAATCTTTGCAGAGCATGTAGCTGGGGGAACTCTCCTATTACTATTCACACAATTCTAATCTTTTTCTTATTTGCAAAATGATTTAATTGAGCTTTCTATCATGAGATTGTAAGTGAAGTGTGAAGTGTAAGTGAAGAGTGAAGGCAGGAACTATATTTTTGCACACCACATCATAGTAAATACCAAAAATAAAGTGTGTGGCACCTATAGAAGTCAACAAATATTTACTGACAGGATGAACATAGACATCTTTCTTCAAGTGAGTACTCAACCCATCTTAATTTCTTTTTTCCTCTCCGACTTATCCCCAAGCATGATCTTATATTCATTTATCCATTTATTCATGCATTCATTCATTCATTTAAATCAGCACACATCAATAAACTTCCAAATATTAGCCAACTGAAAATTTTAAGGAGCAAAACTTGAAATTACCTAGTAAGTCTTGGAATTCCCCTCTCCAGTTCTAATGTGCTAAAAAGGACAATGGCATGGAGACTTATTTTCGTGATATAATTGCTTCTATTTCTTACCCTCTGAGCTTTGGGTAAACTTAGCCCCAGATCTCGACTTTTGTTCTCCCTCCCACACCATGCGTGTGCCTCTGTTACACTGAATGTATGGCCAACCTGAGTGCTCACGCCCAGCAGCTTCATAGTGGAGGAAATGCAATTCTGTGCTTCCACAATCTATGGGATTAAGATTTAAATAACAGCCAGGGTAAAAGACAATTAATGACCCTAATTATCAGCTCAAAAAAAAAAAAAAGTCATACAAAGAAGCTGTTTCTAAAGAGAAGACAGAGAAATGGTTATTCTGCTACCAAAATGAATTAGGACTCCACAATCCAAGACAAATGCTCAGGATTAAGAGTCATGGCTGGTCTTCAAGTGTCACTTATATACTTTCAGACCTCAAAATTTCCAAAACAAAAGAGATCTGCACTTTTTCTTATACTTATTATCTGTCTGTTCAATGCTCCATGAGGTTGATGCCTCTGTGAAATTAAATATAATTGGTTTATAGAAACTGAACAAAAGCCTAAATTCAAAGCACATTTTTTAAAAATCAAATTTGTTAATTTGGTTCACTTACTCATTGACCCCATCCCGCCAACTCTAGCAACCTTTGTGTGCTACTCTGTGATAAACCTAAAAATATGTTTAGATAAGCTCACAAGTAACTGTGGTGAGAAAATACTTTTATTTATTAGCCAACATGACTTTCCCACTATTTCTGCACCTTTATTTTTCGCCCTTACCCAATCCCAACCAAACTAGAAAAGGCATTCTGCCAGCCTTGCCTTAAGAGAAGTATCTGCTGAAGACGACAATGAGTGAGGAATAAAAACCTTGGCTTTTGAGTTTTAAAATAAAAAGATGAGACACAGGAAGGAAATAGATTTGAAAGGAAGCAAGAATAAAAAGAAAGAAAGAAAGAAAGAAAGAAACAACAGAGCAGTGTTTTTAACCCTAGAGTCTAGACAGAATTTATCACATGGGGAGAACAGAAGAACAAGCAGGAGGAAAAAAGAGTAATAGAGAAAAACTTGGGAGAAGGTCTGGGCTCCTTATCCTTTATCCTTAAGAGCACACTGGGAAGAGGGGGAATATTAGAAACCTTGGATTAATCTGGAAATCTAGGAGCACAGGAGAAGTGTATCGTTCAGCCACAGGGAATATTCTGGAGCAGGTGAGATGAAACTTGGCTCAAGAGATGTCAGCCTGCAGTAGTAGTGACCAAAAATCAGATGCTGCCCCCACAAGCATAGCACCGTAAGAGTCCCTAGAGTTTAGATGGCGTGCAGAGGAGATCAGGGCAGGAAAACTAATTTGGCTGTGGCTTCTTTTTACAACCAAGAAGAAGGAACACAAAGTGGGAATTAGAGTGATATAGGAAAAACTAAAAGACATTATTTCTTATACCTTTGGGGAGTTTGATGGAAAGGTCTTAGGTAGTGACATCAAAAGACTCATGTTCCCTTTATAAACCTGGGTCTTGTCTTAGTCAACTCAGACTGCTGTAACAAAGTTAGAAACATCAGAACTTCATTTCTCACAGCTCTAGGGGCTGGAAGTCCAAGACCAGGGTGCGGAGACCTCTCTGAGGTTTGGGCACCAACTTTTCCTTCACCACAAGGGTGGAAAGAGAGCTCACAGGCTCTCGGGCCTTTCCTTTTAAGGCCACTAATCCTTTTTTTGACTGCTTCATACTTCTGGTATCATCACCTTCCACAGGCCCTACTTCCAAATATCATCATACTCAGATTAGGGGCCGGGCGCAAACATTCAGTCCGTTTGAAGATCTGGACAAGGACATCAAGATTTATTAACATTTAGATTTTCCTATAGTGTGCCATGATAACAAGTTATAGAACATCTAAAAAGTAAATTTAGACCAAAGGAAAGTTGACAGGGCATACCGTAGTGCAATGTGATAGTGATGCTCTATGTGCCTTCAGACAGTTCCATATTGTGTCTGTAGACAAGGCACCCACGGTGTCCTGCCTTCTCCAGAATCATTACTCTGGAAAGTATATAGGACTCCAGACCCAAGAGTGGAGGGGACAGAAGACAGTTGAGTAGGCAGAATCTTCTGTTGATCCAGAGCAAATTCCACGTCAGGTGATGAGAGGGACATTGTGTAAAAAAGGAACCATTTTTGAATAAAAACTCTAAATCATAAATTATTAAAGAGGCAAATCCATTACCAAAACAAAAAATTGTGTGAAGATGCCAGGCATGTCTTTGCTTCCATCTCATCGATCAGTCCGGTCCTCCCTCGCAGAGAAGCAGGTGGAGTAAGGACCTTCCCCCCGACACTTCCTGTTCTCTGTGTTCTTGGCCGGCAAGAGACACAGGCTCATGGCTCTGACCTTGTGGGTTTCCCAATTCCTCTAATTCCCTCACTTTATGCTCCAGCTTGCAATCAGTATCACATAGATGTTGAGTTTAGAATGAATGTTCTGGAAGGGACATTGAAGTAATTTGTAGGAGGTGAGAACTCTAGCTCACTGCCCCTGGGTCTGGCTCCCTTCGGCTCCTACCACTCTGCTTCTCTTCTTCTTCTTTTTTTTTTTTTTTTTTAAGATTTTATTTATTTATTTGACAGAGAGATCACAAGTAGGCAGAGAGGCAGGCAGAGAGAGAGGGGGAAGCAGGCTCCCTGCTGAGCAGAGCACCCGATGTGGGACTCGATTCCAGGACCCTGAGATCATGACCTGAGCCAAAAGCAGAAGTTTAACCCACTGAGCCACCCAGGCACCCTACCGCTCTGCTTCTTGAATGAAGACACAGTTCACCCCCGTGGAAGCCACAGGTCAGCGTGCAGAGGTGACACGAGGCACATGAAGAGGAAGATATTACTTATTGGAAATCCCTTCTCATGCTTACATGACTAGGTAACAGTTTGTGATAAGTTGCTGGAGGATTCTAACCTAAGTAGCTAGTCCTATCTCATCACACATGTGCCCCGCTATGGATGGAGGGCATTTTCCTTCCTGAGCTGAAGGAGTGACTTTTAGAAATATTCGGTTGCTCTTAAATGCCCCTACCTAATAATCTATCCCATCAGCATTTGTCTTAGTGTGTTTCCTAGAGTCTGAAGAACTTCCCAAGGTGGACGGGAAGCCCTCTTCCCAGACTCCAGAGTCAGTAGAGCGGGGCTGAGATTGAGAATTGACAGCAGGACCCTAAGAATCTTTGCTTTTTTTTTTTTTTTTTAAACAGCCCGTTTCTTCCCACTAAAAGCTGAGAAACCCTGCCCCATAAATGTGATCCCCCAGCGTAAGCCTGGGCCACATCAAAGTGACCTAGGGTTTCTTGGGTGTGAAAAACCTCTGGGTTTCATCAGGGTGAATTGATCCGCTGGGATCCTGCCCCATTGGGTGAGCTGAGATCCCCGTTGGTGGGCAGCCAGAGGCACACACTGTAGCCCCCAGAACCCAAGGAATAAGGCTCCGCCGTGTGTGCAACTCTGAGTTCGGCCCCATCCAATTTATGGCCAACTCTGTTTATAATCTCGTGGCATATGCCTCTGTCGTGTTTGTTTGTAAAGGGCCGGGGCTGGGTGTGTGATGCATCACAAATGATATACTGTAGAGTTTCCCAGGATAAATGAAATATGTCCATTTTGTCCCATCTGGATCTTGTTATTTTTTTTTCCCCATGATTAGCATTTTGGCAGTTTTCACTCTTCCATTCTGCTGTTCTATGCACCCAGGGGAGGCGCGGAGTTGAGCTCTTTCCAAATCCGGGTAGTGCTGTGTGGAGAAAACCCACAGCTGAGAGAGAACTTTCTTCACGGTGCATTCTCTGTGTTGGGGAGAGGGGAGCGGGGAGCAGAGGTGGCGACCGCATCCCGCGGCCACTGAACGCACCATGACATCAAGACACGCGGGAGTCACCCAGGGTGGAAATGTTCCCACCAGATCATGGTCAGGAGGCAGATTTTCTGTGCCCCAGAAGCAGCTGTGCTTGTGAAATTCTCCACATCCAGTTTCGCTGAGCTGCGGAACGAGGCCCTGCTCTCAGGAATTTACTGTGCTTTGCTTGACATCAAAATGGGGTCACGATGTTCATTTGACACCTTGTTAATTTATGCTGCAACAGAAACCAAACCAAACCAAATTTGCTCGTAGGCAGTAACATGATTTATTCTTTGTAAATAACGCTAGAACAGACCCAAAGTCTGGTTTTCATTTGGGGTGAGGTACTGGAGGAGAACAGGGAGACAGAACAGCCCACTGGGGGAAAAGGTCTCTTTTTCACTTGTGGAAGAGGTGGAACCTGCTCAGAAGTCACAGCCTCCCTGTGCTTTGAAATTGGCTGTGGCTCTTTCTAGTTTTCTATTTAAACAACGGTGGCCTGTAATTGATATTTTCAGGTAGGACTTTGTGTCTCAGATTGAAAAGCTCTTGCTGTTTTCTTTCACAAAGTATATTTCTATTCAGATTTTCATCCATGCGCATAGACTAAATTTTCATTTGCATTGTCTAAATTTTCATTTTAAATGTGTAAAATCAGGCAATTAGAAACTAATGTGGTAATACCCAAACCAAGAGAAAAAAAATCAAGAAACAGCCTTTTGGAGTTCTGATTAAGAATTAATGCATGTGACCCTCTGTATGAGAAGGCTTGTCAGGATTCAGTTACTGGGACACCTTTATTATTTTCATGCTATTGCGGCAGTGTACCATATATAACTTAAGCATTTCATAAATTTTTGATACATCATTAGAGATGACGCTGCCACTTCGAATGATGAGATCAAGTATTTAATTCAAAACAAAACCCCAGATGTTCCAGCTAAAATATTGTACTGATTTCTATATACATTTTTAAAGATTTTATTTATTTATTTGAGAGAAAGATTGAGAGCGTGAACAGAGAGGAAGAGGGAGAGGCAGGCTCCCCCACTGAGCAGGGAACCCTACTTGGGGCTTGATTCCAGAATCCCGGGATCATGACCTGAGCTGAAGGCAGCCACTTAACCGACTGAGCCACCCAGGCGCCCCTGATTATTATATTTATATGGTTTCTGTAATTACCGAATCTTCTTTCGGTGCAAATCACTCTGCTGATACCATCTATCTCTATCAACCTATGTCTATCTATGTATGTTATGTCTGTATTATGTAATATATAGCCAATTGATGTATTAGTTCAAAATATGAGTTCTCTCCATTTTCTGAGTCTGCAGAAATATGACTGATTGATTCTGTTTTTAAAATCAGACACAGCTCCAGCTCCTGAAACAATTCTCGTCCACAGGCAGGAATGGTAGGAAAACACACAGCTCCCTCTCCTATCTCCCCTCTCTCCCAGTCCTTCTGTGGTTAATGATTGTTATACCTTAAGTTGGTGGAGAATTTAGCAGTCCCCTGGAAAGCATGCATAGATGACAGTCTTACTTGCCATCCGTCAACGAGCCTGAGACGGAGCCCAGGGATGTGTATATTAAGTGACTTTCTAGGTGCTTCTGACCTAGATGGTCTTCAAATCACACTTTTGAGAAACAGTGCTTTAAAATCTGTGTGATCCTATAATCAAGACCAAATCACAGGCTTTCATAGGATACCACAATACTCCTGGAATTAGGTGTCTCTGGAAAAGAGAGCCAGGAAGCTGTGGGGTTTTTTTGTGTTTTTTGTTTGTTTGTTTGTTTTGTTTTTTTTTTGTTGTTTTTTTGTTTTTTCCTTTTCATCTTCTCTCTCAGAAATGAATATCACCAGGTTACAGCATCATGTTAGCTGGATTTCTGGATTTCTGACACTAGGGGGCAGACTTTCTGAGTAATGACTTTGCAGCGCATAGATCTTACCGCCCTCCCTCCATCCCCATCCACCTGTCTCATGATGCCTTGTTGTTGACCCTTACTTGAATCACATTTGAACGTACTCAGCCTGTTTGGACACTGTGTCTACTTGTGTGTTTATCCCTAGGCGGACAGACTGTGTGGACTGGTCATTCCCACCAGGGCTCTCTGTGTCTAACAGGTGATATGGGCCAAGTTCCAGGGGCTACCTCTTCTACGCCTGCTGTGCATATGTGATCACCAAGCTTTACAAACCTACCTCAAGGCAGTGAATACCAACTTTACCTAGCTCTTTCTACTCTTTGGGAAAAAGCTATAAAAATGAAACCACAGACTGGTAGGAAATACTGACAGAACATATATGTAATAAATATATGGTAAAGGACTGGTTTCCAGAATATATAAAGAACTCTTAATAATTAAGTAATTGATATATCAATAATAAAAAATATATTTAAATGGGCAAAGGACTTGAACACACGCTGCTTTAGAATGCCATATTTATTTATAAATAAACATCAAAATGTGCTCATCTTCATTAGTTATTAGAAAAATGCAAATTAAAACTTCAATGAGATATCACTATAAGGATGGTAAAAAAGAAATAACAATATCGTGTTTTGTTAGCAATATGGAGCACCAGTAACTTCCTAAATGTCCATGGTGATGAAAATTGGTAAAACCAATCTAAAAACAGTTTGGCAATTTCTTACCAAGTGAGTATGTGCTTACCATACAGCCCAGAAATCCCCACTTACCCAAAAGAAGTGAAAATCTATATCCATACAAACACCTGTATTCCTATGTTCAGAGCAATTTTATTTATAATCATCAAACACTGAAAATAATTCAAATGTCCATCAACCATGGAATGGGTCAACAAATAGTGTGCAGTGAAAACAGTGGTATACTACTCAGCAGAAAAGCCAATGTTTCGTGCAGCAGAGGGATGGATTTCAGTTGCGTTAGGCTTTGTGAAAGAAACCAGACCCAAAAAGCTAAAGACTGTATAAATCCATTTGTGTACTATTCTGGGAATAGCACAGCTAATGGGACAGAAAGTAGACCTTGGGCTACGTTCTTAGGGGTGGGGAGATGGCAAAGGTGCACGAAGGGACTTTCCAACATGATACGCACACTCGGTTTTTATTATCATGGTGGTGACATGACTGTGTGCATTTGCGAAAATTCATAGAAACGAACACCTTTAAGAAGGTGAATTTTTTGTATGTAATTTATACCTCAAAAAACTTCAAAAAATTTAATTCTTCCAAATATGGCAAAAACGAGAATTTTCATGGAACCCTCACTGTGACCTTGCAGTGTAGTTTTGATCCCCCTTTCCTAGCATGCTCTTTGAAGATAGAAGCATAATTTTTTGCAGTTAAATTTCTTCCAACTGAAATCCTGTGATTATCAAAATCAGACTTCTCCTGACCTCACAGTAATAGACCATGAATGAGCTGAAAATATCTCTTCTTGATAGTTTTCAAGGATCTGAAGGAGGCAAAGGGAATAAAGACTATGATAATCATAACGTTTTAAAAAGTTTCATTCCATTTCACCTGGAATTCCTGGTTTCTGCTGGAATGACATGGGTGTCTGCCTCACGGTCCAGGATGGACAAGCTCTGTGACAAACAAGAAGTGGATTGTAACAACATGGCACCGACCAGAGCCCCATCCCCTGGCTTATTCTCAAGTGTAAGTCACAGTTAATATTCACCTTGCTAAAATCCTTTAAGAATCAACCCACTGCTTGCCTGCCAACCACGCTCTGGCCACCTGTGGGGTCACCAGAAGATTATTCCTAATACAAATAATCCAGCCCGTGCCGTGGAGCCCATCACGGAGATTTACTTATCCCGGCTCTTGGAGAGGCGGGAGACTGGGAGGCAAAACATCACACAGATGGGCTCTTGGAAAATCCACCACATCCTGGCTTTTTTCAATCTTTCGAACAGATTTCAATCTTCAGAAATTGGTTGGAGAACCCCTGAAGCGAGGATAATGGAGCCCACCTGCATGGGTATAGCTTTCCATGTCTTCCCGTGTGAACCACAGCATCTCACGAGAAGAGCAAATTGCCCTCGATGCTGTGGCTGACTCTATTCAATGCTGCAAGATAGAATGAATTTGTTTATTTAAGTAACACCTCTCATGAATGCACTAATTTCCAACCCGATGGATGCGGGAGTCTTATCACCATTGGAACCTCTCAGTGATGAGAAAGGGGTGCTTGGAGCTTTGCAGAGGCTTCGTTGAAAATTAAATATGCACAATTGTTAATTAAAAATGGATTTAAGGAAGGAGGAGGTTATGGATTTATCTGCATGAATGCAACCATCTGGGTGAGTACAGTTGCATTTTCCAGCAGAGGGGGGAGAAAAACCCTCACAATTTCTGGTAATCCAATGGGAGGCAGGATGAGAGTCAAAGGATAGGAAAGGTTTGATATTTTTAGAAGGTTCTAGTCATCACTCATTCATCCAACAATCATTGATAGAGTCCTAACCACGTGCAGGGCACTGACTTACACCCTATGGAAATAATAAGAACGTTCCCTGCTTTCAGATGTCTCCATAAAGAGTGGCATGACCTCATTGAAGACTCAGCTCTGGGTACTTAAAACTGTGAAAATGCCCTGCCAGCCTCATCAGAAGAATAGTTTCCAATCCAATAATTGAATAGTTTCCCTTAAATCTTCAATAGTTAAAATATCATTGAATTGGAGAGGGAATGGGAGCAACATCCCTTTAATGAAATGGGAAGTTATGTAGAAAATATGTCTTTAGGTTAAAATAAAACCAAACTTCTGAAATTTAGGCCAGAACCACTTTTTTTTTTTAAAGATTTTATTTATTTATTTGACAGACAGAGATCACAAGTAGGCAGAGAGGCAGACAGAGAGAGAGGTGGAAGCAGGCTCCCTGCAGAGCAGAGAGCCCGATGCAGGGCTCGATCCCAGGACACTGGGACCATGACCCAAGCCGAAGGCAGAGGCTTTAACCCACTGAGCCACCCAGGTGCCCCACAGAACCACTTTTAAAGCAAGTTCTAACCCATTAATAATGCCTTTTAGTTAGAACATACATAAACATGTCAGGAGCATTTATTTAATGAGGTAAACCTTGCCAACTGTTGATAGACTTGCCATTAAATTTATAGTCTTCTATACAGTGTTGTTATTCTGCGTCTTTTTAACTCTAATAAATAAAATGATTGAAAATAAAGCTCATGGGGAGAGTAGAGGTGTATATTTATGTCACTGAGTGGGAAACAAATACCTGATTTGAACATGTTGTTCTGTATTAGTTGTGACTGATCCATAGTTATCACCAAAAATGCCCAGTTTTTAGCCCAGAAATTATTTATGTTGTTTCTGCTTCCAAAACAAATGCCTATCAAAAAAAAAAGAAAAAAAAAAGTGTAGGGAGGCATCATTTGTTTGTGATTAAAATAAAATATAGTCAATGTTGTACTTATGTGGAATCAGATGGGTGTCCTGTTTTGGGATTTGTTAGTTACAGGAGAAGGAGAATAGGCATGTAGTGGAGAGTAGGAATAGAGCTGGGGTTTATTTTTATCAGTTCAAATGCTGGTTTATTATTGTGTTCATTTGTGACTGGGTGTGATGGGGATATGCTTTGAGAACCCTGACTTGGCACACATTCGGCGCCTATGAAATATCTGCTGAGGTCAAAATATGTATTCAGAGAGTATGAGATTCACTATAAACCAAAAATATCAACCAAGACCAACTGATTTTCATAGAGTCAGAAAAGAATTTGGTATTCATGCAGAGCAACATGTGGGAATGCTACTTATGGCAATAAAGAATTGCATCTTTAATTACAATACGTAAGGAGAATATATGTAATTAGATTCACAAACAACATTATTTCCATATCTATGAATGGTATGTAGTACAATCCCTCTATTTCTTTGATTTCAAAAAATTACTGCCTTCATCCACACCAAACCTCTTTGCGCGCTATCTGGAGGTAGCGAAATGTTACCCAGAAGGCATAGTTCTTCTTCAACAAAAACCCAAGTAGTTTTGAGTTCAGGGATTATGTTAGGAGTTTCTAATTTAGCATAAGGAAGAAGAGTTGGGAATTAACTGTTTTTTTTTTTAAACTATATACCTATATAGTGCATTAACTACATAATTATATTTAACTGTATAAATATAAATAAATATTTGTACACCCCTTCATGAAAAAAGTAGTGGATACCACCCTCAAGTGGTAAGCCAGTTTCTTGGTTATCCATGATAATATTTGATGTCAGAATTCAGTAAATGATTGTATCCTTTCCTTGAGTGATCTTAATTTATACCCAAGCAGAAAATGCTTTTGCAATTAATCTAATAGCCAAGCAGAAAATCTTAGGACAGTAAATCTTAGGACAAGAAATTGCCAAAAGGCCAGGAATATAAAGGCATGAGCTTCAGAGCTAAGACTTTAATGTTAACCTTAAAAAAAAAAAAAAAAAAAAAAGAAACAAACAAACAAAAAATCCTAAACCTTAAAATGGTTAAGGAAATATTTAGTAGTTTCCTACTAAATTGTTATCCTAGCATTTTTGGAAGAAAGGTAAGTGCTATATAAGATTTGGCGGGACATCTTCAACCCAGGAAGGTATAAGATATCTGGCCAAGGCTTATTTGTTTATGTGAAGTTGGAAAGCAGTTACTTCCAATTTTTAAAGGAAGAATTTGGAAGACTATATCAAGTGTATTTTTTACTAAAATTTTCTCCCAAAGAGTTCTTACTTCAGCTGGGATAATGACGCTTATAAAAGCTGAAGAATGCCGGTTGGTTTTTAATTTTTGTTTTCCAAATGAAACATACTTTCATTTAGATAGTCTCGTGTTCCACTAAATGTGTGCAAAACCTCTTTAATAAGCCAAAGCTAAGACATTAAACAGAAGGTTGTTTGTGAGATGACAGAATCGGAACTCTTTTTACACAGATACAACATCATTTAGACCTTGAACGAATATAAAAGTAAATTGCCATCAATGTCCCATCTCAGAATGAAATTGCTTTTCATAAAGCACTTAAAAAAGTTTATACTTGGCAAAAACATTTCAGATTAAAGCTACAAGTAAATTCTATGAATACATTGACAAAACAGCTACTCTTGTGAATGTTTCCAGGAATGCAACCTATTTTATTTTCCTGACAATATTTATATCAAGCTTAAAGTAATAGTACCTAGTCTAAACTAGGGTAGCTCATTCCTACTGTCTACTTCAACATAGAAAGATTGGGGAGCAAAAATTTCTTCAAATCTTATGAGATATTTAAGTTCCTCAACCAAATATCTATTTTCAAGTTTGTGTATGTATTTTTGATTGTAATAGAATTCTGAAAATAAAATAGACCAAAGCGGGGAGTGGATTCTGGTTTCTGTAGGATTTTCTATTTTCAATCTTTTTTTTCTTTTTCCTTTCTACTAAAACCCTAGAAATCTTATTTTTGAGTTTATAAAAAATAGAACAAGAGAGAGAGAAATTAGATACACACACTAACGTTTTTTTCTTCTTTACATCATTAATTTAGTATTGTCGTTTTGTTACAAGGAAGTAGTACAATGTATAAAATTTGTACTTGAAAAGAGATTGGAGCTCATTTCCCAGGCTGGTCATTTGTACAGCCATGTGATCATAGAGAACGGCCAGGAGGGAAATTAGCACTAGTTTTCCCACTTATGGAATATAGATAATGATATTTTGATTGTAGTTCTATTATGATGAGACACTTCGTTGGTATATTTAAAATAACAAATGTAAAAAACTAAAATAAAATAACCAATGTATACTAGGTGCTCAGCAAAAAGAATCAATGTATGTATGACAAGTTACTGTATACTATTCAAACAAGAATCAGTCTATATTTCTGCACAGATTATAAGATTTAGAATAGAATAAATCCATTAGAATAAATAAATATGTACTGCATATAAAGTGCAAGTGAAATAATTGTGTATCTGGTGAATGATCACTGCTTGTAGAATCTAATTTTTTTTTTAGAATCTAATTTTTACAGTGAGAAATGTATAATAAAAAACCCTTTTATTCATATGCAAAGTCTTTTTTTTTTTTTCCATTTCTATAGGCAGTGATCCGAGAGTAAGTTTTAAGGGGGTAACCAGACAGATCAAAATCATTAAGTCTATGGGCGCCTGGATGGCTCAGTTGGTTAAGCATCTGACTCTCGATTTCAGCTCAGGTCACAATCTCAGGGTCATGGGATCCAGCCCCAGTCAGGCTCCATGCCCAGCACGGAGCCTTGGGATTCTTTCTCTCCCTTTGCCCCTCCCTTGCACAAATAAATAAATCAATAAATAAATTTTTAAATAAGCCTAATAGACATCTTATTTAAAATTCTAAATTACTTTTTAAATATCTAAATAACAAGGACATATAAATCATATATGCACAGTTTAAAAGATACTAAGGATACATCTAGTCTGGACATGATAACATAGACTTCTTTATTCTCGCTTCTTTACCCAGTGTTCCTATAAAACCTGGAAATGGCACACGGGTCAACCAAACTGAGCCAGTTTCAAACACCAACCAGTAGAAGTTCTCCCAGATCCAACACTGCCTAACCCCTGACTCAGCAAAAGAAGGGAGTTTAGACAGATTTATTATCCTTCCAGACTGATCGGACATCCTTCTGGCAATATTAGGAGAGCCTGATAATACCAGGAAGGGGAATCATTCCAGAGCTCCACCAATAGTTAGCATCCCGAGAAGAACTCTCATTCCCATTGGGAATGAGACTTACCTTTCCCATCAAAAGTAACCAAGAGGGCGTGGCAGACCTGGGAAGGGAAACCCAGCTGCAGAAAGCAACTTGGTCGAAAAAGCTTCTTTGTCCCTGTGGGCCCAAGACTGTACCCAAAGAGGAGTATAGGTCAGCATGAGCAGAACAGGGGGAGGCAGCCAAAGCAAGTGGCCTGGTCCTGAACATCTTTTGTCCCCATGGACTGAGATGGTCCCCCTTAGCCAGAGACACTAAGCCACCTGAGGGTCCCACCACTTTTCTCCCCCAGCAAGAGATGCTCAGTGGCCTGGCCTGGGAAACTCCTTTGTCCCTCTCAGGTAATATCAGCAGAGAACTGAAAAGGGAGCCCCAGGAGCACCAGAGGAAACCTGCTGATCATTATTACTACTTTCAGAGATTCACTTTTTAATTCATTTGAGAGAGAGAACGGGCAAAGGAAGGGGCAAAGAGAGAGGAAGAGAGAGAATCTCAGGCAGACTCCCTGCTGACTTGATCTCACCACCCTGAGCTCATGACCTGAGCCAGAATCAAGAGTCTGACACTTCACCGACTGAGCCACCCAGGCGCCCAGAGCCTGTTAATTATTTTAGCAGCCATTGCCCAGTCCAAGAAAACAGAAACCACTCTAAATGTTTCAAATTAAGATGGTTTTATTAACTACAGAAACTTGTCACAACAGCATTGCAAGAGCTGGAGAAGCAACGGAGGAGAAAACGTTGCCATCATTAATGAAGCCCTTTTTGCTCCTGACTGCTCTTTCTGGCCCTGAATTAAGAGGCTGAGGAACTGCTCACAGCCATTATGACTGCAAAGCCAGTACCACGAAAGCCACTAGAGCCTTCAGTACCTTCAGGTGCTTGTGGTGCTGGGAGCTTGTTCTGGAAATCGGTTGGAGCCTCGTTGCCCCTGTCCACTATGGTGGCCGCTATCAGAGCTGTGATTAGAATGACTTCTCCTTGTCTAGGGAGAAGTCTCTGGTGTATGGTAGTGCCATTTTGATGTGAATGGGTGTGGATTCCTTGATTATAAGCTGCATGTTACACACTGGGATTCCCATTTGGTATATTTTAACCTTTCATCTATTCTGGAATGTTCTCTGTCACTTCTTCTTTAAAGAATGATGTGCCCCCCCCACCACCAATTTCCTGACTTCTCTCCTTTTGGAAATCCCTATCACTCTATCCATCCCTCGATCTCTCCATTAGAATTGAGATAATTCCCCTCCATAATCTTTCTGAGTATGAAT
This sequence comes from Enhydra lutris kenyoni, assembly GCF_002288905.1. Lineage (NCBI taxonomy): Eukaryota > Metazoa > Chordata > Mammalia > Carnivora > Mustelidae > Enhydra > Enhydra lutris. Next base: position 5,465,719 of record NW_019154177.1, read on the forward strand.
TTTTCTTTCAGCTCTATCTTCTCTGCCACTAAATTGGCCTGGTTAAAAATGACCCTCATTTTACTTTTCATCTCTGATGGGGCTGCTTGATTCTGCTTCAAATCTGCCTGCCCATTTTTGTAGATTTTTATTCTCCACAAAGTATTCAACCGTTCTGTTCTTAGGTAAAGGATCATTTAATATTGCATTTGATAATCTGAGTAAAGGAAGCATTTGCAGATCTCTTTCTGCAATCTGTTCTGCTGGTTTCCCCTCAGGGTGCTCTCTTTCCTTCTGAATTTATTAATTTTGTTCCTTGGGCTCCTTTTACTAAGAACTATACTTGTATGATTTATTTGAAGTATGGAAGACAATAAAGCCTTCCAGAGAGGCTTTGGGCTTGTTTCTTCTAGGCCTTTTGGACAAATGCAAATGTGGGATTACTTTAAAGTTAATTATTGATTTATGGGTTTTGGACCGCAGAGCTATGAATTCAGCCTGCAGATCAGAAGGAGAGCTTGCTAATTTATGGTACGAAGTCTGAGGGGTTATCCCAGGTCCCAGCTCAACATCAAGGTTAAAATAGTCACTTTTGGGCACCTGGATGGCTCAAGGGGTTAAGCCTCTGCCTTCGGCCCAGGTCATGATCTCAGGGTCCTGGGATCGAGCCCCGCATCGGGCTCTCTGCTCCGTGGGGAGCCTGCTTCCCGCCCCCTCTCTGCCTGCTGCTCTGCCTACTTGTAATCTCTCTCTCTGTGTCAAATAAATAAACAAAATCTTTAAAAAAAAATTTAAAAAAATAGCTATGTTTTCCTTGTAATTTACTTGGAGTAGATATCTTGAGGGACTGGTTTATTCCCATTTTTACATCTCTTTCAAGGCGCAAGCTTTTGGCATCCCAGATTTATGGAAAGAAGATTCTACTACAGGCAATGGACATTTCCTCATGTAGTCCAAGCCCAGAGGCCTCACAAACAGATGGATGGGGTCACCTGGCTTCTCGAATTCCCTTGGATAAAACCAGTTTCAGGGCTCTTTGGGGACCCACACTCACGCATACCCTCACTTGAGTATTTCTCGATCACTTGCCATCCCATTAACACTTTTAAGGTGATGCTTTATACATTTTCCCAGCGTTTGGGGCTGTTTTCAGTAGAAGGTTTCTACTTAGAACTTATTACTGGAAATCGAAGTCCCTTTCTTTGGACAATTAAAAAAAAGAGTCAGGGTCTTGGCATTTTATTCTTTAAACGTCATTAAAATGAAAAGACTGTAGTAGAGCTATGGCTAATAGAAAGGGAAAAGAATACGTATAAAAAAAGGACACTATTTTATGTAGAGCTGGGACTGCACACTGGATTAGGAGTATATATTTCTGAATTTTGCCATTGACTGGTTTCCTCCATGATTCGTTATACACAATCTGCAAAAGTGTAATGAGTGGAGGATTTCAATGTGATCTTAACCATATAACATTTTACAGCCGAGATTTATATTCCAAATACCAACCACCCCTCCCCTAAATGATATAATATTGTCCCATCAGGCTTTTTGTTCACATATGTCCTAATTAATTTGATTCTTCATGTAGCAGATCAAAACATTAGCATCATAATTTGGTATTTCTGGTTAAATATTTCAGAAAAGAAGGTGTTTCCAAAACACTGTTCTGCCTGAAACTAAAAAAGAAAAAAAAAAAGGGACAAGAGGAAAAGAGAAAAGTGAGAGCCACTGGTAACAGCAGAAATTCAAAAGACGTGACAGAAAACAATATCATGAATACAGAAGACAGTGTGAGCGAAATTAATTTTTAAGTGGAAAATGATAGCTATAGAAGTTATCTAGCACATACATAATTCTTCTTTCAGAAGAAAACCCTGAAAAAATGGAATTGAATTATATTCTCTACCGCAATAGAAGCAGTAAAGTTTTCAAAAATAAATAATACCTGAATCTGCAAATTGAATTTACACCATGCACTCTAAGTACACGGTGTACTAAGAAAAATTGATACAAGGCAATTAATACTAAGTCATGTCCTTAAAGTAATTGGACTTGAAAGCAAAGAAATATTTTCTTGGTGATCTGGGCATTATAAAACAGAAAGGTATCAACAAGGAGAATCAATAAGCTTGGCATCATTCTTCTCCAAGGGAATATTAAGTGACAGAAGGGAATAAAACAATTGATACATACAAAGTCCTTGGGGAGAGGATATGTGAACCAAAATGCTTTTATATAAAGACAACAGGGAGATATCCTTAAATATATAAAATTCAGAAAAAATGGTCCCCAGGAGCCCTGGTGGGAGTAAAGGTGGAGGACACTCCTTGGTGTTGCAATTTAACTAAACAAGAAATGGATAGGGGGTGTCTGGGTGGCTCAGTCAGTTAAGCATTGCCGTTGCTCAGGTTGTGATCTCAGCGTCCTGGGATCAAGTCCCGCATTGGGCTCCCTGCTCGGTGGGGAGCCTGCTTCTCTCTCTCTCTCTGCCTGAGGGGGTCCCTCTGACCTCGGCCTATACCAGTCTTTCATGAATAAATAAATAAATAATCTTTAAAAAATGAATAGAGGGGCAGGCAATGGTAAATTAAAGTGTCTAGCATCATGCATTTCAGCATAGAATTAAGGATAATGAACTGGGCACGGTGCTTATAAGAGAATGCTAATGTTATAAAATGTTATAAACCTTGACACATAAGTATCGTGTATATGAATATCATAAGATGAAGAGATAGAAAGGTGAAAAGAGGTTGAAGGCTTTCTCCATTTTCACTTACAAATGCTTTATAATTTTCATTATCCTTGTCTTTAACCTGTGGATTATTTATGTATAGGCTGTCTTTTGTTTGTTGATTTTTAATTTTATTGATACATAAATAATATATTGTAATATGAACATAACATTTATTTTATAATATAGTGCAATATTATTATCAAATTTTTGCAATCTGAACAATAAGAATCAGCAGGAGAGTATGAGAAGGTTACACACTTTCATTGTTTTGCAGGGATAGATATCTATAATATCAATTTTTTTGGTTTTATTGAAACATAAGTGACAAATAATATTGTAGGCTATTTAGGGATACATACTTTGAGTATCCGTATGCATTGAATCAAAGTATTTCCCTATTGAGTTAATTAACAAACCCGTCATCTCATATGTTGACTTTTTTTTTAATTCCACATATAAATGATATTATGCAACGTCTCTCTTTCTCTCTATTTCATTTAGCTCAATGCCCTCCAGGTTCATCTGTGTGCCACAGAAGACAGGACTTCCTTCTTTTTCGAGGCTGAATAGCATTCCAGTATGTACATCACATTGCTTTACCCGTTAATCTGTTGGTGGACCCTTAGGTTGTTTCCATACCTGACTGTTGTGAATAATGCTGAATATCGGGTTACAGGTATCTCTGCAAGATGGTGATTTTTGTTTCCAATGGATATAGATCCAGAAGGGGGAATCACTGGATCTGATGGTATATCCTCCCCAGTGGCTGCACCAGGTCACATTCCTGTCACTGGTGGGCAAAGGCTCTCTTTTTTCTGCATCCTTACCACCCTCTGTTACCTCTCGCCTTTTTGGTAACAGCCATCCTAATTAGTGTGAGGTGATGATATCTCGCTGTGGCTTTGATTTGCATTTCCCTGATGATGAGTGGTATTGGACGTCTTTTCATGTACCTATTGGCCATTTGGATGTGTTCTTTGAAAAATGTCAGTTCAGGTCCTTTACTTATTTTTTTGCGTGGGTTATTTGTTTTCTTGCTGTTGAATTGTGTGAGTTCTTTGTGTATTTTAGATATCAGCCCCTAATCAGATACGTGGTTTGCAACCATGCTCTCCCAGTGTATTTGTTACTTCTTCATTTGGTTGATGGTGTCCTTCCCTGTGAGGTGGCTTTTTAATTTGATGCGGCATCACTTGGTTATTTTTACATCCGTTGCCTTTGATTTTTGCTGTCAAAGTCCCCTCCCCCTAAACTGTTGTCAAGACTGAGGTCAAGGAGCTTTCCTGCTGCTTTCCGCTAGGAGTTTTATGGTTTCAGGTGTTACATTCAAGTCTTTAATTCACTTTGAGTGCATTTTCGTGTATGGTTTAAGAAAGTGGCCCAGTTTCATTCTCGTGCATGTAGCTGCCCAGTTGTCCCAACACCATTTATTGCAGAGACTATTCTTCCCCTCTTGGGTATTCTTGGCCCCTTTACTGTAAATTAATTGATCATAAATTTATGATCAAATTAATTGATCATTAATTAATTGATCATAATTGATAAAAATGATCAATTAATTGATCAAAAAGGTATTGTTCTGGGTTCTCTATTCTGCTCCATTAATCTATATTTTATGTTCACTTCAGGCCATTACAATACTGTTGTGATTACTATAGCTTTGTATTATAGTTGGAAATCTTCTTTGTTGAGATTCCTTTCGCTATTCAAAGTCTTTTGTGGTTCTATATAAATATTAGATTTCATTTTTTCTTTATATTTCTGTGCAAATGCCATTGGAATTTTGATAGAGACTGCACTGAATCTGCAGGTTGCTTTGGATAGCATAAGCATATTAACGATATTCATTGTTCCAGTTTATGAATGTGAGAAATCTTTCCCTCTCCATCCTAAGACCTGGAGACCTTTTCCCTCTCCATCTCCCATCTTTCCCTTTCCATCCTAAATTTCTTCCATCAGGTTCTTACAGTTTTCAAGGTATGGGTCTTTGACATCCTTGATTAAATTTATTCTTTTTTTTTAAGATTTTTATTTATTTATTTGACAGACAGAGATCACAAGTAGGCAGAGAGGCAGGGAGAGAGGGGGAAGCAGGCTCCCCGCTGAGCAGGGGGCCAGATGTGGGGCTCGATCCCAGAATCCCGAGATCATGACCTGAGCCGAAGGCAGAGGCTTTAACCCACTGGCAGAGACTTTCACCCACTGAGCCACCCAGGCGCCCTGATTATTCTTAAGTATTTTATTCTTTTGGATGCAATTATAAGTAAGATTGTTTACATAATTTCTCTTTCTGGTAGCTCATCATTCATGTATAGAAACACAACTGATTTTTGTATGTTGATTTTGTGTCCTGTGACTTCACTGAATTCATTTACTATTTCTAATAGGTTTTTGGTAGAGTCTTTAGGGTTTTCTGTATATAATATCATGTCATTTGCAAATAGTGACAGCTTTACTCATTCCTTACCAATTTGGATGCCTTTAATTTCTTTTTCTTGCCTAGTTGCTCTGGCTAGGACTTCCAATACTATGTTGAGTAGACAAATAATAAAGACATTTTATAACAAATCTACAGCTAACATCACACCCAACAGTGAAAAGCAGAAAGCTTTTTGGCAAGATTGGGCATCCTTGTCTTGCTCCTGAATTTACAAGAAAAGCTTTCAGCTTTCTGCTTTCAGTTTCATTCCTCTATTGATAGACATTTACAATGTTTCTAATTTGGGCCACTCTAAACAACCCCAACTTAGATACCCTAAACACTTAAACTCCCACAAGTTGGCACCTGCATTTCTACTGTGTTGATCTCTTGAATGAAACTGTTAGATTGAAAGGACATTTTGTATTTTTAATTTAACATACGTGGTCAATTAAAAAAAAAAAAAACTGTGGGGCGCCTGGGTGGCTCAGTGGGTTAAGCCGCTGCCTTCGGCTCAGGTCGTGATCTCGGGGTCCTGGAATCGAGTCCCGCATCGGGCTCTCTGCTCGGCAGGGAGCCTGCTTCCCTCTCTCTCTCTGCCTGCCTCTCTGTCTACTTGTGATCTCTCTCTGTCAGAAAAATAAATAAAATCTTAAAAAAAAAAAAAAACTGTAATGCTTCACATTCCGTCCATCTTTGGATAGGCATGTTCTTTTGTCTATAATCCTGACAGGGAGGTCTTTCTAATTTTTGCTAGTCTTTTGTGTATAAGTAATCACTTTTTTGTCAACCTGAATATTTTTATTGATCAGACTACTAGAAAGTATGAAAATATTTTAGTGTATCTTTTAATAAGATTTTAGTTTTCTGTGCATTCTTTAATTATAGTTTTATCCATTTTCTATTGAATTATTTTTCTATTTTTAAGAATTGATAAATATTAACTCTTTGCATGTCATCAGATTAAAAACAGTTATGTAGATGAAACACTGTCTACTGACTTTATTAGGTACTCTTCCACATGTAGTTTTTGTTTATATGAAATAAATGATATTTATTCTTAATACATTTTAGTCTTCCAGAACCAGTCATGATGGTCCCCCAACCCCTAATGTCTTTCTTGGTATGTACAGTCATCTAGGTTTCTTATAAAATTTTCAGTTTTTTCTTTGTTCATTAGTTTTTAATTCTAGGCTTTGGTCCATCTGGAATATATTTTTGTATGTGGTGTAAGACGGGGTTCCATTTTTATTTCCTTCCAGATGGTTGGCCAGTTGTGTCTGTGTTGTTTCTTTAAAAAAAATAAATCATGTTTTGCCATTGAATTAATTATTGCTTTTCTCTGTATTAAAGCTCTACAAACTAAAATCCTCATTCTATGCCTATTTCACTAGTCTATTTGCCTTTTCCTCCATCCACATCATATTTACTTCATTTAGTGACAATATGGGCTATGTGATATGATAGGCTATTTTCTGTGTGTGTGTGTGTGTGTGTGTGTGTGTGTGGGTACATGTATGCTTGGCTGCTCTGATCCATTCCTTTCTAGTCTTTTCTCTGGTAAATGGCCCATTCAGTTTTCTACTCTGTCGTTTTTGGCAAACTGTTATTCAAGTAGCATTCTCTTTTTAGCCTATCTTTCCTTTCTATACTGGGTTTTGTTTCTTTTCTCATACTTAATCTTATCTACTTTGGCTCTCCCTTTTTAGTTAATCAGACTTCCAGGGGCTTATCTATTTTACTGGTTTTTCTCCTCAGAGAATTGACTTATTGATTTACACTTTAAATGTTTTTGATTGTTTTTTATTTCATTAACTGAAATTTCTCTCTATTAATTCTTGCTTCTTGCATTTTTATTTTCTAATTTCTTAAAATGGATATTTAGTTCCTTCCTTTCTTTTATCTCAACAGCATTTAAGTCTCTTCATTTCCCTCTGAGAAAAGAAGGAAATATTAGCTAGGTACTGTTTTGCTATGTTACATAGATATTCTTTTGAAGTGTTCTTTTCCTTGCTTTCTCGATAGTTTTTTACTTTACCTTGAATTTTTCTTAGATTTGGTTTCTTAATTACTCTTCATATTTACCTTAAAAGCTGGTAATCTTGGTTTAATTCTTTCAATTTTATCGTATTTTATCTTTTATTATGCATTGCTTTTTATCTCTCTTTTTAAAAAATTTTATTATTTATCTGAGAGAGAATGAAAGCGAGAGAGATCTCAGAGGCAGAAGGAGAAGCAGACTCTCCACTGAGCAGGGAGCCCGATGTGGGGACTCGATCCCACGCCCCCAGGATCATGACCTGAGTCGAAGGCTCAACCGACTGAGCCACCCAGGCGCCCCGTTTTTTTCTCTTTCTTTCCTTGTCTCTTGCTCAGTTGATCAAGTTACTATTCCTACCATGCTTCCCTTGTTAATTTGGGAATTCTACTGAAATTTTCCAATCAAAAGAGTTACTATTCTTATAATCAGATACTTATGGATATAACATTTATTGAAACTAAAATAGTTACAATTTTTCCACCAACCTGCACTTAACATCCCCCCAGAGGCCAAAGCCAGGATGTCTCTTCTGTTTCAAAAGTCCTTAAAAACCTTACAGGAAATATTTTCCCCAGGCAAACGGGGTCTAAGATTCATAGGCAACACTTTCTCCCCTTCAGTCCTCTCCATGTTGTTGTTTCATTTTTTGTTGCCCGCGGTTTTCCAGTATTAGAGTTGAAAAGCTTGCTGATGGCCTGATTTTTTTCCCTTTGGGGGATATTTTATTAATTGTGCTTGGATAATTGCCACCTTAAAAAAAAAAAAAAACTGTTCTTAGAGTCAGAAATTTTTTTGGGATTTTCCTAGATGTGCCTTTTTCTGATCCGTAGAGCTTGGTACAAAATCAGAACTTTTTATTTCAAGGACATTTTATTTTTTTTTATTTGTTTCAGTAATGCTTTTTTCCATTTTTCCATAATTGCTCCCCCCCCCGAGCTACTATTTTTATTTATTTCCTATCCACTATAATTTTCATCGTGCTATATATTTGCTTTGAGATAGGTTGGCACCTGATCTCCCAGGCCTCTCATGAGTAATAACCAACCTCAATGTTGACTCATCTAATAAGTTACTGTGGGCGGTTGCACTGCTGCTGACCAGTGTTCATTCTTTGTTCTTTGTAAGTGGATGTTACAGTCCTGTCCCACAGTATTCGGGTTTGGCTCTGTGGCATGTTGGCCTGATGACTATGAATTCATGGGACAGCACTGTGTGTGCGCCTAGCCCGCGAGAGGAACGGGCTCCACCAGCACCCTGACCCATCCCTTCCACCATGACAAAGGGCATTTTTCAAGGCAGCACTGCTCCTTTTGCTTGGGTTGCTGAATGAAAATACAGGGAGAAGCAGTACAGCTCCCCTGCAGAGCGGTCCGTGGAATAGAAGCCAGAAATAAATATTTGTGACACGGAAGTCATAGAGGATTTTGGGGGGGATGTGGGGAGTTTGCAACCACGCTCTTGATCGATGAATTCTTGTCTTCCAACTGTATGTGGTTGCGGGTGATAACACAAGTAAATGCTGTACTACTTCATGCTTTGACCCCGTTAACCCCTGGGAATGGAGTCTGGGATGCCTTTAAATCTGAACAGAGAATCCAGTCTAGAAAGCTCAGGTCGAATTTAGAGAAAGGATCGGTTTCAGATTCAGCTCCTCTGAGCCATGTCTAGTACCAAAGTCTGCATGACCATTTGCCCAGAGAAGTAGAAATGCCAGTGATGATATCTAACCATGGATTTACCTATGGGGATTGGACATGATGAAACTATGAGACCTGAGTCTCATGGCGCCCGATTCTAAACATGGGGCCCACCATGGGTAGGGCAGGGAGCTCCGAAGGGAGAGATGGATGTGAAGTGGAGAGTGGGGAGGGAACAGGATCAGTGGGGAGCTGAGAGGACAAGCTGGAGTCCACAAGGATGGGCCGGAACTCAACCTGGTGTCCAACAGCCTACTTTGATGGTCTTGCAGAAGAAGCAAGGGTCTTTCAAAATGGTGATAAATCTGTAAGTGGTGGAGGAATCTGAGAAACTGAAGGAACATACCCGACGGGGTCTGGAAGCACTGAGGCTTTGGCTGTTGTCCCCTTCCACAAGGTGAGCCAAGGGTAAGTGACACAGTGCCTGAGAGGACATGGCTGTGTTTCATTGCTGTCCTTCAAGTCTCACACAAAACATCTCTTGTCTTATGGTCCACATGAATCTGGAACAATGCAGAGAAGGGAGTTCTGGAAACATAATTCCAGCTCAGCTAAAAGTGGACAATAATATGGCTTATGGAAACTTCTCAATTAATATTTAATAAATGAAAGAATGCACAAAGGAGCAATTGATCCCACTGAAGATGTAAGTAGATGGCACTTTGGGTATGTAAATGACCAATTATATTCTTTTCCTTTGGGAAACATAAACTTCCTTTTGCTGAGATATATATTTATTACCATTTTGTTCATTTATTTGTTGGCATCAAGTCTCTCACCCGATTCCTTCTGTAAAACATCATCTCAGTCCATCGGGTAGAACTTAACGCTTGCATCTGTCTCAACCCATTTGTCTGTGTCAAGGAAGCTGTATTGCCATAGATTAACCAAGCATCATTTTCTCGATGTTTTGATTATTCTAAATGTCTATCTCAACATGCAAGAGTAATCAAGTAGCATTTATAGAAAGGATTCAGGAAGAGATACAAGATAATAAAAACTGCATCTTGCTTAATGGAGCGTGCGATGTTCACTTCTTTAGATAATGAAAAAGAGAAGACAAAGATAGATAAGGAAAATAAAGATTAGCTGCTTTCCCTCACCCCAAAACTCAATCCTAATACATTTATAATAAGCCACCGTCTATCACAGTAAAGGTAAATATTGAAAAATTAAGAGATGAACTGATAGTGTTTTATTAATACGAAATGATTTTCCAGGGTGACCCAATCTGGATATAGAAGATTAGTTCATTAAGAGTAATTACAGAAGTGATTCACATTGAATTGTTTGGTGCCAAAATGTAGTGTGTGTGGTCCCACTGGGTCGGAGACCCTCCTGCCGCCGTGGTTCTGAGGCTAGCATGGGAAGGAATCGCGAGGAGGCTTGTTAGCGCGTACATATGGGCCCTGCTCCCAGAGTTTCTGATTCACTGGGTCTGGGATGGGGCCAAGCATGTGCATTTCTGACAAGTCCCAGATGGTGCCAATCTGGCTTGTCTGAGGACTGAACTTTGAGGAGCACTGTTAGACTAAAAGCACCGAAAGAGGGTGCATAGCCCGTGTCTTACTTGTCAGGATCCCTTTAAGGTATGTCTTGCAGGTACTTGCAATTAACTCCACAATTAAAGTGCTTATTATCACAAATGGCTAAACACTAAGCTATATGTCAAATCATTGCTTAGCACAACCTAAAGTTAGAGCGCCCACTGTATGTCTTGTTATCCAGCCAATACAGAGCCTTGAGCCAGGCGTTTAAAACCCTGTTTAAATAGACACAGTTACTATATCTAATCAACACAGCAGTGGGGCTTGCCAGAAACCTATAAAACTAATGGATTTGCAAGAAAATTACATCACCTTCAAATCAATGCTGGTAACACAGGTGGCATTTGTAAAAAGTAAAGAAATTGACATTAACCCAGCCCATCTCTGCTGACTGCCAATGAGGATTCCAGCTTTGTTAAGAAAAGATGGTCTCCTTTCCAAGAATTATATTTAAATATTCTAACTTAAATCTTCCTAAAATGGTGTAGTAGAAAGGATCAGTGACTGTTCTAAAATCTGTCAATCTATAGGTTGGAAATATTTGGGTCAAAGGACGGTAGGGGCTGTCCTTACCCAGTAATGGGTGAATGGTTTTTAAACTATATGGGTTTATTTATTTTTTTTCCCCTCTTGAAACAATAAATAAAAGAATGAACCATCTAACTCAAACATCCCTTGCTCCATCACCGAAGAGGCCCACAGAAATTGCAGAACACAGTTTAATGAGAAAGCCGCTGAGGACATGCATAACCTTTGCTCTGGGGACCTGCATTGCTTAGCAGATGGGATTAAAATTCTGATAAGTGATATAAGAGGTTTGTAAGGGAGGAAATTGGTGTGTGGTCACATTGTCTGCCTTAATCCTCTTCACTTTGCACTACCCAGGTTGTTGTTAAAACCAATCCTCGAGGAATCATTTTCACCTTGAAAACTGCAGATGTTCATGTGAAGCTTAGAAATAAAGCTCTCTGGAAAACGCTTTCCTGGATAATCCTGGAGAAATAGGGAGTACGTGCTGAAAGTGCACACACGCACGTGCGGACATACACACACACGTGCATCCTGCGCACAGCCATCATAAAACAGCTCTATGAAATTAGCATATTTCCTAGGAAGAGATACTGTGATATTGTTCCTTAAGACTTAATCAGCTACAAATCTATTCAAGCATAAAAATAGCTTATATTCCACTGACTGAGCTGCATAAATGTTCTACCGACGTGACTAGATATTGACACAGAAATATTTGGATCACTTGGGTTTAGAAATACCTGTACATTCCACCATGAACATTTTGTTACCTCCTTAAAAAAATAATAATTACAGGGAGAAATTCACAAGCATGAGCCAACAATGGAAGGACCAAGTGGTGACACTATTCCTGTTGGGTCAGGCTCCCACACTTACCATATCCATTTACCTTAATTACTTTCTTATTCCAAATACAGCCACACTGAGGGTTAGGGTTTTACCACATGAATTTTGTGGACACACTCATTCAGCCCATAACATGCATAAATACCCATTAATAATGAATTTACTTAGCATTCACCTGTATGCTTCTCCTAATGTAATCATGCAAAGAAAAAAAAACGTGAATTTTAAACACATTTTATTCTCAGCATTATCTTTGTTTACTGTGCTTCTAAGATTGCTATTTGGAAACTAAATGAGGAAGTGTACCTTTTGAGGAAATGTTTGGTTCTCCTACTGGACCAGAGAGGGACACTGGCTTCATCTCCATGTCATACAGGAAGAAACAGTCAACCAAACTCCCTCAGAACTTGGGGGGGGGGGGCGGTCGTGGGGAAAGGCATCCGATCTTTTGCAGGTTTCTGCCTGGGCATCATCTGAGCTAGAGAAACTCCCTTTTTCCAAATTAGGTACTAAACTTTTCTGACATAGAAATACAAAACACCACTTGACTTCTTTTTCTGGTCCAGACATCTCCTGGTTATGGTATCTAGGAAGAAGGCAGATGATATCATCCCAGAAATAATCAAGGGAATTAGCACCATGTTCTCATTTCAAACCCAAAGCCAGGAGTCTGCCCCACATCCATTTCCTCTCTGATTTTAGATTAAGCTTCTGGTCACTCTCTCCTGTCTTAGCCTTTGATTTGCCATTCACTCCAATGACTCACGTTCTTCTCGGTTCTTCCACACTCACACACACAGTGATACGCATCCCCACATCCAATACCGTCTTCCTTTTCTAATGGAAGTTTGGTCTCACGCGGCCCCTGAGGTGGGGTGACAAATCATGAAGTCTTCACCCCAGAGCCACCATAAACCAAGTGGTCTGGGCTCTGCAGTGTCAGGAGGCACCACTGTCATTTATCTGTGACCTGAATGGTGTCCTCTGGAACAGCACACAGTCATGACTCCAGCCTTCTCAAAAGAACACGCGAAAACATGGCAGAGAGAAGATGGAATAAGGGACTCTACTGGAGGAACCTCAAGCATCAATATTTGCGAGGCTAATATATTTTATTGATTTCATTTATTGACGCCATTATATTTAACAGTGTGCTGTAAAGGAACCCAACACAACTCTCCCAGTTACTGATCCCACGGATAATCCTTCTGCACACGTGGAAGTAGGTGCCTCTATCAGAACGAGGAAAGCACTAACTTCAAAGTACAGACGGAAAACTTTGAACATGGGGCATAAAGCATATATAGCCTAACATCAGGTGTATGACTGAGCTAACATTTTTCTGGTGGTGAGTGTGTCAACACAAAGCAGATCAAAGACTAAAAGACAGAGTGATAATGGTTTTCATCAGCTATGTTCACACAATTCAAGTAAAGGCACAGATGGAAAACATTCCAATTGCAAAATGTTAACAGGCGGGATTGAGAGGAGAAAGAACAATTAAGTCAAGCAATGAGCTATTTATGATTTCAGCTGCCTTGAATCCTGAATTTTCTTTACCACCATGTGGCTATGGTTATTTTTTGAATGAGTTTTGGGCTAATGTGTCCTAATAACAGGTTTTCAATTTGATGAAAAAATGACACTGTTTTTATAAAATAATAATAATGATGATGATAATAATAAAAATGTGTTGCTATGAATATAGGGGACTTTTAGTAACCTTTCGTTCTTCCTGATGTCCATTTTTTTTTTGGTACAATAGCTGTGAATCCATCATCTTAGCCAAATGTAATGGTAAATGAGCCAGAGTGATATGACAAAACCATTATAGGAAGTTCTAGTTTTAATATACCAGATTTTAAGCTTCTCGAGTGCAGGGACCAATCAATTTATTTGTACTCCCAGCACCTAGCATACTGCCTCTCAAATAGAGAAAAAGACATATTTTTGAATAAATGAATGACTATATAATGTATACCTGTTTAACCAATAGTCAAATAAGCAGAACATTATCAAACACACAAAGCAATAAAATTGTCCTAAATTTAATTTTTATTCTGTGATTCAGGAAGAACTTATCTCTAGTCTTCCATCAGTGGTATGCGTCATGGTAGGAATAAATCAGATCTGGATTATTTTAGCTTTTGGTTATTGGCACTCTTGATGGGTACTGTAAAATTTAAGTTATCTTCGGACAGTTTTTAAAGAGCGTTAAAAGCTTTTAAATCCTCCCCTCTCCTGTAAAATGGCTAAGAATGCCTTTCTTTGTTTTTTAACATGGTCTGGATTTTGGGGAATGTCTCTAGCAGTAATTAATAAAGATGGAGCACACAAGGCAACCTTTTTCCTAGAAGCCGTTGTAAATATATAATTACAACAGCTTTTGTTTTCCCACATAAACTCTTTGCTCACTAAAAGAGTTCTCAATCCATATCCACAATGAGAATCTACCAAGTCCAGACGGATGTTTTTTGCTTATTTGTTTGGGCTTTTGGGGGGGGTTGATTTAAGGTATATGTATAGAAAAGCAAGAACTATAAGTTAAAAAGGAGGCTAGCCTATAGGGAGGCTCTCTCACATTGAAGAAGGCCTGTTTCAGCAGCTCTCCTCATGGTCCCTATAACCGCAATAGCCCACCGGCCACTGGGCTATATTTGGTAGCCCAGCTACCAAATTTGGTAGGTCCTTTCTCTTCTAAGACCTTCACTTAATAAGAGCAGAAGGGATTATTTTAATATGGAATTTATAATAACCAATAAAGGATTAATATGGGGAAAAGAAAATTACCTTGTGGAATAAACAATTTACAGCATATTCATTCACTCCATAAATATTTAAGAAGAACTGTCCAGGGACGCCTGGGTGGCTCAGTCAGTTAAGAAGAACTGTCCACATGCCAAGAAATGTGCACCTAAACATGGCGCCATTAGCCTGTGTGCCTGTACATTAAATAAAAAGGAAGCAACGTGCGGGCATAATTGCAACCTAGTAGACAGGATGGCCTGCTCACCATGGTGTTTGCAGACTCATCTAGAAGCAGTGGGACAAGGGGCCCTGGCTAGTGTGTTCCTTCAGAGCCTCCTTCATCATTATAATTCCATGGCTCTGGTTTCTATCGTTGTTTGTGCAAGACTGGATGTGTTGTGGTGTGGAATCTTCTAGCAAAACAATGGAGCATTCTCAATTTCTGCCAACTGCAGCTCTTCAAGTCTCATCCCTAGGCCCTCTGTGCTTCCACTGGTAGCAGCTCTTCCCTTGTACCACTCCTGATCCCCAGTTACCACGGCCTAAATCTAAGCTATGTTTGTAACCAATAAAAGGTACAAAATCTTTTCGGTGGCTTGAAGTAATGGCAAATATGTCCCAACTTCAAGTGGGTTTGGGGTAGAGATTTAGAAGACTCTTCAAAGTAAGAGGAAATAAAAATAACTTCTGAGATGAAAGGTCAAGGTCATTTACCCCATGTTTTACCTTTGATCCAGGAGAAAATTTTCTTCATTCTTCACGCCTTCACAACCCTATGGTTCCTCTCCACTATTGCAGCAGAAGTCAAGAGCTAGATCAGACCAGTTTGACACTCCCAATTTTTGCACCCATGTATAAGGCAAATCCCCTTTCAAGGTGAACTTCTCTTCACTAACGAAGGCCAAGTTTCTTGTCTGTAAGGCTATCAGTAGTTTGTAAAGTTTTTGTTGTCGTTTTATACAGTATTTATTCATGTTACTGCGAAAGTGCTTATTATATCCTCCTATAACTTAACTTTGAGTGTCTTCTCCAAGACATTATAGCCCTCTTGAAGGCAGAGGAGATGTCTTTGTATTTGTACTCCTACCGCCCAGGTTGGTGACAGATACATTATAAGTACCAGTGATAAATATTTAGAAAAGAAATAAATGCATTAACTAAAAATACAACGTTCTGCAAAACAAACAAACAACAACAAAAAAAACACCTGTCTTTCAGCGTTTTGCTGCTTAACTGTTTCATGCTTTTTATGTGTGGGATATATTTGTAACTAAAAGGGAAAGGGCAAAAACTTATTTTTAATTAAAAATCATGATGTGATAAAAGTTTAGAGGAAATCATATTTTTATTTTGAATAGCTTTGTAGCACTCAGGATACAAGCAAAGTTCAGACAATGAAAAGTCTTCATGTTTTCCACTTGGCATTCAAACAAATATGAAGACTAGATAACCGAGGGGACCCACTTCCCTCTGCTTCTTTAGACAAATTTAGCCAGACCACACTGTCATGGATCCCCACGGAACAATCCAGGGTAACCAGAGGGCTAATGCAAATGGCCACCTGCTTGGCCAAAAATTGGTAAACACAGACTATGCTGCTCTCCCATTGATAGCCATTACAAATTGATTAGGTCAAATGCAGCCCTTCCCAGAATGTATGATATTTCCCACCACATTCCTCGTTCTTACAATGCGTTGAAAGACACCTGACTTGGCATTTGCATTCTACCTAAACACGGTGATTTAGTAGTCTGAAACAGAGAGTCACGGTAATATTGTTTGCAACTTGGGATAAATATTTTCCGCAAATGTGAAATCAGACTGATTCTGAAGTCTGATTCGTGTGGGAGGAGGATATTTTAGAATAATGTCAACTGAGTTATGTTGGCTGATACTCACTTTGTTTTCAACTGTGGGCATAAACAAATGAACAGATTTATCCCTTCTATCACCATTACCCTGACACAAGTCATAATACTCTAGAGAGAGCTTTACACTCGGAAGAGTGTATTTTGGAATAGGAATAGAATACCTTATTTTTAAGGACTTTATAAACATTGGAATTCTGGGGATCATGTGACTCTGGAAGCATAAGAGCATATCGAGAGCTCTTCAGGTCATGGGAACTGACTGGGATATATTTTCACTTATAATTCCGTCAGCAAATGCCTCCTCCCCAACCCCCCCCAAAAAAAAGAAAAATGAAAAAAAAATGCCTTGCAAAAAGATTAATTCACCTTTGGCTACCTTTTGTGGAACTCTCTGGATCAATGCTCTAAATATATTTTAATATTTTAAACATCTTTCTACTGCCTCTGGATTCTGAAGGGAATGTTCAAGCACTTTTAGATTTAATAGCGTTTGCCACTCATTCATGCCCATTTTTCTTAATCCTCTCTTTACACTTTATATTGAAACAGTTCTCCATTCTATGTACATATTACATACTGCAAAGGACAAGAATAGGCCAGTCCTGGGAAGAGGGATTGTCTTCAAACTGGGAGGTTTATTGCCATTACTACTTGAAACTGTAAAAAATAAAGTTTTAAGGAATATACAAAAAAAGAATGGATAAAAGACAAAGCTAGGGGGCGCCTGGGTGGCTCAGCTATTAAGTGTCTGCCTTTGGCTCAGGTCATGATCCCAGGGTTCTGGGATCGAGCCCCACACTGGGCTCCCTGCTCAGCAGGAAATCTGCTTCTCCCTCTCCCACTCTCCCTGCTTGTGTGCCCTCTCTAGCTGTCTCTCTCTGTGTCAAATAAATAAAATCTTAAAAAAAAAAAGAAAAAAAAAGAAAGACATAGCTAGGATGAAGCATAATTCCAACACAGTATTAACATTGAGATTTGGAAGGATAACAGACTGGTTAAGAAGCAGGACTGTGGATTCCCATCACTTGGCTTCCAGTCCCTACTTTGCTTCTTTGTGTGCATCAATTTCCACATATGTAAAATAGAGATGATAATAATAATGTCTTTTAGTGGTTAGAAAAATTAAGTCAATTCACGCAAAGTAATAAAAATGTGCATGAAGAGCGATTGAGGGACGCCTGTGTGGCTCAGTAGGTTAAATGTCCGACTCTTGATTTCTGTTCAGGTCCTGATCTCAGGTTCCTGAACTCAAACCCTGCATCAGGCTCTGCGCTCAGCGCAGAGTCTGCTTATCCCTCTCCCTGTTCTTCCCCCACTGTCACTCTAAATAAATAAATAAATTGGATCAAATATATACATGCCCAAGAAAAATAATAAGACCTTAATTAATTTATTATCAACTTAAACAGCTAGGTAAGAAAGGCAATGTACATGATTGATATTTGGCAAATGCATATAATTGAACAAAAAAGTTTAAAAATATATGAAAGCCCATACATGAGAAAGTATAATCACAATTATAATAATGCATTTTAGATACTTGACCTGAATTCACTTAAGAAGTACTATTGAGTATTTACTGTGGACCAGGCATTGCAAGCTATTAAAAGACATGGTCACTATCTCCTACCAAGTAGTTTAGGAGAAGGGAGAAGACGAACACCAAGAACAATGCCGTTCTTGGGAAATGCTCTGTCAGAGATCAGAGGAAGGGACTGTCCAGGCAGTTTAGCTTTTGTTGCAGACTGTAGGGTAGGAAGGCAAGAAATAACAAAGAACTTGCAGTGTCATATTAAGTGGTTTAGTTTTTAGCCTTACTCGTGGGAAGCATTTGAAGACTGTTTTTCACCACACAGTCTACACTGGGGAAAAAGAACAGAGGAACATACAGGTGAAGGCAGGGAAAGCGCTCAGTTGCCATTTCAGGATTTCATACTCTGGGAGGGAGCCGACTGGTCCGAACTAAAACAGTGGAGTTGAGACAATGAAGAGGCAGATGATTTGAGAAACATTAAGATGGAAGAATATATATAAATGTTGTCACCAGTTGGATTGAAATTTGAAGGGAGAGGGAGAAGTTCAGAATATATCCCTGAGTTGCCTGATTTAGTTGACTGGATGGTTGAGTATGTCACTAATCAAGAGGAAGAACATGGGAGGATTAGGTAGATTTAGGTAAAATGGGACCGTTTCCAGATTTGCATCTAGTTAGGCAGATTCATATGTAAATTTCTGCAAAACAAGCTTAGTTTACAGGAAAATATACTTGTTTATTACACAGAAGAGTGCTCTGCAGTTGGGAGTTGTCTCATAAAAATGGTAGTTGTAGCCATGAGAACCATTTCACCCAAAGGGAGTGGGTGGAATGGGACAAAAACAAAGGCTAATGATGAAACCCCGAGGAATGCCAACATTTCACATATAGAAATGGGAACATACTGAGAATTGTCAAGAAGGATGCAAGAAAATTGAGAAAAATGGTGTCACCGATAGACAGTTCTTTGTCATTAGCATCTGAAAAGTCATGGAGGGTTTTGGTATGGAGTGTCCAGTGGGGCTGCTGAGGTGCGTGTTCACAGGGAATGTACAGCAATGGGGAAGAGCTAAGAGGGTAGGCTGCTCTTTCTAGAAGTTTGGCAGAGTAACAGCTAAAGGGAGATGTGGGGCCACGTAAGGTTTTTTGCTTTCTTAGGCTGTTAGATTTAGACTTGAGCATATTTGTCTGCTAGAAGGCAAAAGTTACCTCAGAAGAGTGGACAGTGTTTGCAGTAAAATGAAATAGGATCCAGAAAAAAAAAGGTACAGATACAGGAAAGGAAAGCATGATGGTTTGGGACACAGTTTGAGGTGTTCTTGACTGAGGTTCTCTACGAAAAAGGAAATGGGTGCTTATCTCTGGAGAATGATGATGAAGAAATGACACAGAGGGTTTGAAAGGAGGGTTGATTGCAATAGTTGCTGTGAAGATTAGGAAAAGGAACTAGTGAGGAAAGGATCACTGGTTGGCCTCCCAAGCCCAGTAGGATGGCTTTGTAATGGTGGCACCATTGCTCATGCTAGCTTAGACCACAGATCTCACTTGTAGGCTTGGAAGTCCAATGAAGAAGGTACAATTAAGGCAACGCTATTTGTAAGCTCTGTGAGCCCAGGGATAGTTGATAAATGGGACTGCCTTGATTGGCAGAATCCATACCCTGTTGTAGAGTAAATACCCGGGGATAAGTGGTTAAGAATTTGGGTATTGCACTTGTGGAAGGAACTGCATAGCCCCCACAGGGCAGACACCCCCGAGTGATCTCAGAAGATTGATAGCTGGGTATACCTTGCCTACATCTTCCTAAGCCATTGACACACAACTTTCTTCAGAAACATCAATTATTCCAGACTTAAAGAGATGGCAGTTTTGAAGTTAGGTAAAGACCGTGATGTCTTACCCACAGTGAATTGTTTACAGCATCATAGGAACCTCTTTGTGACATTCAATCTAATAATATCTTTACATTTGGGGATGAAGCCTTATAAAAACATCATGAGCACTTATAGACCTGTCCCGTTAGATGTCTATCCCTCAGAGAAGTCTGGGTGTTCATATATACCAGGTAGAATGTTTTGTTTTCTGTTATTAAAGCATATTAAGGATTCATATTTTTGTTACATTTTCTTAAACACATTTAAACCATTTATTGCATTCACCATTTTTCTTTCTCAGCAAAAGGCAGCATCCTCGAGGGAGAAAGGAACAGAGTACTAAGGAACAGAGGACTCAGGCTAGAATCCCAGTCTGACCACTTATGAACGTGTATTATCCAATCAGCCAGATAATACTGGATAATAATCCTTGTTCCAAAAAAGAAAAAAAAAAAAGAAAGAAAGAAAAAGGTGGTTTGACTAGACATCATGATGGTTTCCAGTTCTAAAAATCTTCTATAAGATAGAAATTTCACTTTGCCAATTTGAACTGTAGCATGAGAAGTCCGACAACCAGGAACACCTGCCATCAGGGTAGGTAGCAGACCGTGGCCGTGTATTCTAGAAGCCCAGCACTGACACCAGAATTTTACAGGGCAGCAGCCTAATCGTTCCTACCAGCATGTTCCATTAAAGCTTGACTTACTGCCTGCGGATTCACCTGCTGACACAGTAAAACTCCTAACTGGAAGCATTAACATTGCAATGTCAGGTAGGGGGAAAAATTGTTCATAAATTCCACGAACTGCTTTACTTGGGGTCCTGCTTGCAAACTCATTATTTATGCTGTGTACAGTAGGCCATCAACATATCCCACTGGGAAATTAGTTTGCAATTTAGAATCGTTTCAAAGTACAAGTGATTCTCAAGTCATTTTCCGAGGTTAAATGAGAACTCTTATTGCTTTTCGTGGGCTCGGAGGGAATTTTGACTCTACGTGTTCCCTCCTCCCCCCAGCTCCTGCTATACTGCCTTGAATTTTCTTTCTTATGTGTGCTTCGGTGTTAAATCTTATTTTTTTTCTCCCATTTTCGAAAGCCAGTAAATGGCTTTTCTTGCTTTCTGGGACTGTGTAAGTACCTCCCTTATGATTACTGCTTTTATTTGTCCCAGACTCCCGAGAGATGTCCATGGGCTCTCCAGACGGGATCGCCTAGCTAACCCATGACCGATTTGGGCAGATTGGGTGGCATCCACTCTAGGAGGTCAAGGTCCCTCTGAGTGTGTTCCAGCCCTCTCAGTCCAGGGGCCGGGCTGTGGAGCAGGGAACGGGCCAGCTCCGCTGAGGACCCGTGTCTGTCCAGTAACTCAGGGTCATGGGAATCCCAGGTTCAACTCCGCTTATGAGCCCAGAAGCACAGAGCAAATTATTATTTTTTTCTTAAAGATTTTTATTTATTTATTTGACAGAGAAAGAGAGAGAGAGAGAGAGATCACAAGTAGGCAGAGAGAGAGAGGGGAAGCAGGCTCCCCACCGAGCAGAGAGCCCAATGCGGGACTCTATCCCAGGACCCTGAGATCATGACCTGAGCTGAAGGCAGAGGCCCAACCCACTGAGCCACCCAGGTGCCCCAAGAGCAAATTATTAAGATAAAGAGTTCCTCTGACCCTTTCCATTTTTATCCACCCCATCTGGTTATTCAATTCTTTCTCTTAGAACTTCCTTAAGCATTTTTTTTTTTAAACTTGATTTCACTGGTAAAATGTGGACATGCCCACTACACCTGCCCCCAGGCTTACCCTAACCTGGGAAAACTGGCCTCTAACCTCCTGGGAGGTCATTCATAACCTGATATTATCTTTGGGAAATAAACAGCATTATTTTAAGTGCATCGGGTTTACCCTTTATCATTCCCAGAAAAATAAAAAATAATCCATAGTGTGAAGATCTTGTAGGAATTTTTTTTTCCTTTCCTCTCTTCTCAGCAAGTGTCTGAAATTATTAGGTATAATAAACGAAGATCAAACAGAAAATAAACCAGTGTTGTTAAGCCACATCAAGTGGCTCTCCTCTCCCTCTGGCAAGAAGCAGTAGAATTTATCTGAAACCAGAATTTCAACATCTCTAATGCATTGGGGGAGTGCTTCCATACGCCCAGACTCAAAAGTATACAAACCAAAGGAGATTAAGTGTTTAGTTTCAAAACACATGAAATCACTAGTTTAAACACAGAAAACTACACACAAAGAGTGCAAAGAAACAATGAAAGCGAGAGATCAACAGAGTAAATATCACCTAGAAAATACTAACAGTCTTAAAGGTCAGAAATCCTTAGTCAAACAAGAAGACCCATTCATTAAAAACAATCAGTTACTGGATAAGCTGAGAACAGCACACTGCTAAATTCCCTTTAAAAGCAGAAGTTATTCAGTGAAAAGCTATTAGCTATGTACCCTCGAGGTAACGAAATAGAGCAGGTAACAAACAGAAACTGAAACCTAAAGAAGAAACCAAAAAAAGAACAGGTGAAACTGGGAATGGCTTAGGGCAGAACTTCAAAAGGGCGGGAGGCTTCTGCTGTGTGGATACGCACCCCCCAAGTCTCCGGGTGGCCCAGGGTCTCGGGTACTACTTGGAGGAAAAACCAAACTACTGACTCCATTCAGCCTCCTAAATGAGTCTTCATGGTCGACATTGGCTTTATTTTTATTTTTTAATTTTTTTTTAAACTTTTTTTTTTTAAGATTTTATTTACTTATTTGACAGAGAGAGAGATCACAAGCAGGCAGAGAGGCAGACAGAGAGAGAGGGGGAAGCAGGCTCCCTGCTGAGCAGAGAGCCCACTGCGGGGCTCAATCCCAGGACCCTGAGATTATGACCTAATCTGAAGGCAGAGGCTTAACCCACTGAGCCACCCAGGTGACATTGGCTCTAAAGGCTTTCCTTGATGACAGATCATTCGAGCCTTTTTCTATAACTTTGAATGTGAAAACACTGCAAAAATATTCCCCCTTTTCCTTCAAGCTTTGAAAGAAGCAGATGTTGCATTGGTTTGCTGGTGTTTGGGCTGGTGTTTGTTTTGTTTTCTTTTGTTGTTGTTTTCAACTCATCTTGGCCTTTGCTTGGTGAAATCATGTTAGATTTGATCCCTGGCACAGACTTCAAGAAAACATCTTCGAACATCTTCAAGACAACATCTTCGAACCTTTAAGAACACTCAAGTTGGATGGCATTTATATAATGTCTTTATAAAGACATTTCTCATGTGTTCAGCAATTCCTTTTCCTAGGCTTTTGTATCATGATTTTTACTTTTAGGTAGCACACTAATTATTTATCATAAAAGCCCCACATCTTCTCATGGGTATGGGATAGACAGAACCCATTAAAACCTTTTAACTCACAAGGACAGTGTCTCATTATAGAGATGCCCACATGTTGAATGTTTCATGAGAAAGTCAGTAGTTTATAAATAAGTATCCTACAGTGTGCAAAAAACAAACAAACAAAAACTATAGGACATGCTCTCATCACTTCTCCATTTTCATATGTTATTTGAGCAAGGGAAGAATTAGTTCTCTGGAGGGAGGATCCCACTTCTAGCTTCTCAAAGTTGTAACCTGCTTTGGCTTTGTAATAGAGCTTTCCTTGGGAGGTCAATCATAAATGGCAAAAAATGAGAAAAAATATGTCTTCCTTTCCTCCCTTCCCAGAATGTTGAGCTTTGCTTAAAAGCCTGATTCTCAGCCATGTGCCAAAGGATGCTTTCTCCACCTAAAGTAGAATCTGAAAGATCATATAACCAAATCCTTGAAAATGAATCCATAGAACCAAAATCCATGGTGGGCCAGTGATTTCTAGATCACTAAAACCTAGTGTAATGGGTTTGTAGGTGAACTTTTCGAAAACATTACTGAAAACAGTAAATGTCTCTATCTAAACCTAGTTGTAAGGTAATGTAAGTGCAAACTGACCATTTTTTTTTTTTTAATGTTCATTAGTGTTATTAGGCCATCCCTCTAACAACTCAAACATTTTATTCTCAATTATGAATGTATCATTTCTGGGAATTTTTTTTTCACAATTTTTTCTTCACATTTTCACCTGAGATGTCATTCTATATTTTGGAAGTTTGCTTAATTGCCCTGAAATCTTTCGCCAATGGGAAAGGAAAAAACAGGACATACACATCCTCTACCTAAAGCATGAATTTCCATCAGCTGTGCATTCTTTCTCTTGTCAGTCCCGTGACCTGGCTCCTGGAGCACAGAAATCATACACAAACTGCCTACTTATGAGGTTCTCAACAGTCAAAGTGTTTTTGTTTGTTTGTTTGTTTGTTTGTTTGTTTTTTAAGGGCAACATAATTGGGCTCATAAACCTACTATTCTAGCATACACACGCCAGGGCCATGGATCTGGAAGGAATGATAGAGCAAATTGTTGAATTAGGGAGTTGAAAAAACACAGAGTGTCCTTTTCTTCATCGGGTGTTCACAAGTCTGTCTGTGTCAGCAACTCAGTCTCAAGACAGTCAAAACAGAGCCCTTGGGTTGACCTCATTCCCTGCAACGCTTGCTGCTCTATCACTCGGGGATCAAGATGTTGGTGGATTTTTCAAAGTTTTATTTCTGAGGGCAGAGAGCAGGGGAGACTGTAAATGCATTGCCACACTGATTGGTTTGGCTTGCTTTCTTCCTTTTTCAAGTTTCTTGGAAACATGGTGGTCCTCCCTGTATAGATTTTTAAAGATCTTCTGTCTGCACACCCTTGGAAAATGAAAAAAAGAAAAATAAAGCAAAAGCAAAAGCAAAAGCAAAAGCAAAGTCTTTGTGGCTCGTGGCCAGAGTTGGCTTTAAAAAGCTGCTAATTTTGAACTCCCTTCCCTCCATTAGGGCTGTGTAAGAATTATGTATACAAGGCTGAGGCTTTTCTCTGCTTAGAAAACATCTGCATTCAATTAGAAATATGCCTGAGTGTCGTGTTAATTCTGCAGAACCAAACAAAGTCATTTTTGTTTAAACTCTACGAGGATGAGAGGTTACAGGAGAAAAAAAGGGGGGGGGGGAAGCAAGCAACAGAACAAAACTGCCATGTTGTCCCTAAAGGGGCCTAGGAGGCAAGTAAGAAGTTCCTTCTCCTTGAGAATATAGACCCGGCCATTTTTTCCAGAATTTTCTTCTCTGTCACACCTCTCTTGGGGATTGGAGGTGGGAGGAAACCTACTCTTTCCTCTAAAAATGCAAGTTGTAAAGCAATGGAAGTGATGAATCACTAAATTCTACACCTGAAACCAATTTTACCGTATATGTTAACTAACTAGAATTTAAATAAAAACTTGAGATAAAAAACAAAATAAAAATAAAGCCATGGAACATTCTCCAGATTCCTCCAAAAATGAATTTGCCCCAAGAGTTGATATGTTTGGCAAATGAGCAGTAGTATTTTATTTTTAATTTTGTGGAAAGCCAAACAAATCAAAAACTCTATTTATAGTCCATTGTTTGTATTTCATGTCACTTTCACACTTCCTAAATATGACTGGTGTGCTGACCTCAAGTAGCCTAAGGGTTTCTGTTGAGACCCACATCTTGTGGTGAACATGGGTCCCATGCCCACTCTTTGCTCACGTGGTAGCGAGGAGTCCGCTGGAGTTTGAGTTTATGGCCCCCAACGAGGTCTGCGAGTCACCAAAGATTCGGTTTCCGCGCAAGTACGTTAGGACTATACGCTGGGGAAGTTGATGGTCCCTAGAGAAGGAGACCTCATTCACTCCTTTGAGCTCTTCAAGTTAGATCTTCCTCTTTCTCAGGTAGGGAAGACAGATGAAGACCCTATTTTTGCTAAATCCAACGTTGAGGGATAGGATTCTGCCTTTAATCCGCAGCACCCAAAACTGCCCTCAGGCTCTTTCAGGCAGGTAAAAAAATTTAAATCTCTGCTATTGAATCCTTATCAGAATGCAAGCTGTGAAGAAATGTTTGTGGGTGGAGGCTTGATGGGCATGCTAAATATTTATTCTTTCATGTATTTTGACTCTATCTTTGGATCAAACCAAGGAACTGGGCATTGAACCAAAATGTTTGGCACCATTTTTATTGGTTTTCACTAAATTGCCCAGTAACTTTATGCCAGTTGTCTGTATTGAAAACACCATAAGAAACAGCCCAATAAAATGTGTCTTTATACTTACTGGAGGATTATTTCTGTTACATTTTCTGATACTTGTTTATGAGAAGCCATGAGAGAAATTTCTCGGATTTTGAGTTTGGGGTATTTTTTCTTGAATTATGGTTTTCTCTGTTGTTTTTATTTTTGAGTCTTAGGAACACTGTGATTCTTGTAACTGATACTAGTTCCCTTTTTGCTTTAACTGCTAAGAGCTTTGAGCCCAAATTTGTGACTTGCCTTTAGTAACTACAGTGGGTCTGTCCTAAATATTTAAACTTCTGTTTATCAAGGGGTTAATTAGAACATCGCCCGAGCACCCCCCTTACTCTGTCTCTCTCAACTAATTTTTTTAAAATCTTTTTTAAGTTTATTTTTGTAAACTCTGGCAATTCCTTTGTGAAATAAATCAGGGAATTTATAAGTAAGTCAATAAGTAAATCTATGTTAAGCCCTGATGTTGAAGTGCAAGACAATTGAACCAAAGCCTTACTTGTTTGCTATGTAATAGTTTTATAAAACTATTTAATTTTTGTATGATGTTTATACCAGACTACTTTTTGTTTTATGTCCAAAATGTGAAAGAGAGAATGAGATGAAAAAAGACAATTCTGAAGGCGTAAAGAAACTCAAGTACAACATCTGAAATGATGATAGAATTGGCAAAGAGGACATAAAAGAATGAGTAGGAAATTAAGATTACTTGAATTTAAGGGGGGGTAAATGAGGATAAAAAAATAAATAATAGTGTTTGAGATATAAGCCATCCTGACAACTGTTGTCTATCTCTTTAGAAAATAAAGCCTGTGTAAAAATAAGAGGAATTAAGCTTGAAAGTCTGAAATGAATTAGGAAGATGGTGTTGTGTGCTTAAATAATACTTTACTCAAGAACTTCATGCTGGAATTTGTCCATTATGTTTTGTGTTATCTCTGTTTGCTGGCAGCTTGCTAGTGTTGTTGCCATGTTTATAAACATGAAGGAATTGTACAACTGAAACACAAGAGAGTTAGTATGTTCACATTATTCCACTTGTTTTCAGATGCGAAAAGATAGGCCCAATCTCTTGACTATTGGTCCAAACTGATTTTTTTCTTTGGTTTTCAGGAAGAAGAAGATGGGGATGTAAGCTACAGCTTAAGTAGAAGAAAAAGAAGAAGAAAAATGATAAACATTAAATATGCACTCCATGTTCTTGGGTCTGCTCTATTATCTTTATATATAGCATAAAACATATATATTTATGACGAAAAATGCCAGAGACCACAGAATTCCCACCATATTGTCTAATCGCAAAGGACTATTCTATTTCTTACTAAAAATTCCTTCTGACTTCCTGTGGTGTGGCAATATTTCATTAAATATTGAAATGGTAAGTGGAAACCGGGTATCAGTCATTAAGCTCTTTCCAAAATCCACAAGTGCTCCTCCTATGCCACCCAAACTCCATTTCTATACGATATCAAAGAAGGATTTTTTTGTTAGAGAAATAATTGGTATATAAGCAAAGAGCTATTGCCCATCTTAACGCAGAAAGTGGTTTTTAGTAGATAATTATTTAAATTTGGTTCTTCCTGGAGACTGAGGTAACCACAATAAACACTCATTTAAATGATTTATCCTACTTTATCTCCATCAACAATTTGGGAAGGACTACCTAATAATTGTATATATCCCTTTATATTTTTCAAGGAACACTAATATTTCATCCCAAATCCATAGTAACACAAAACATTTTATAATTCATGGAGAAAGGTAAGAACAGTAGGGGGAAAACAGTTGAGAGGCAAGAGGATATCAAATCTTTCATGTTTTCCTGTGTGGATTTTTCTTTTTTTTTTTGGTCGTGAGTTGTTCTAAATTTGTCGTTATTTCCCACGTGAGTACTACCTGGGTAAATTATGGCTCACATTGCCCTCCACTTGAAATGAAAAGAAGATTGCATGGCAGACTTGAATTATCCTCCAATATTGTGTGATATATGATCCGTCTTGATGGGAAACTATTGTGTATATTTCATAGTTATGATTTCCAAGGTATCAAACTCCTCATTATCTTCCCGTGCTAGCCAGCTATAAATGCCAGAGCACTCTAGCTTCCAGTATGCGCTTTCTGAAACTTATAGTCCTATGCTCTGTGTCTGTTTAGCATTTTATGCTGCTGTATAATATAGAAATGTCATAATACTTTATCAAAACCCCAGCTAGGCTATTGACAGTTTAGGTTTCATTTAATTCCTGGATGCAACAGACATTCTTTGGTATTTCCTGTATAATATAATAAACACCACATGCAGTGCTTAAAATGAATATTTAAAAAATCAATTAGGCTTGAAATTTAATTTTATCTAATTGGCTTGCTATATTCTAACAAAATTGAATGACATTAAAGTTTCACCTACCCTATATAATTTCATATTTTCGCCAATCATAAAAATAGATTTTTTTCTCTTTTTTAACTTCCTTTGATATGATCTTTTAATTTACTAAGTTTACTTAACCCTCTCTTATATTGGTTGAAGAAAGTATGTATCATCTTCCCAGGGTAGTAAACACATGTACAATATAATTTTACATCAGCCACTCCATTCATGCTTCATTTGTACTGTGACTCTCCAAGGCAATTAAAGCTCTTGAAGAAGACTTTGGTGCAGATGGTAAGAACTGATTGTGTGTATACACACACAGACACACACACACACACACACACACACACACATTCCTGGAATTGGCTGAGCTAGAAGATACATACACCATCTTTTGTGCCCCCCTAGAACCTTCTGGAATTAGGCATCTCATCTTTGGCTCATCCTCGGACAGAAAGGAGCCAGCAGTATGGCTCACATAACAGTGAATATTACCAATGCCTCCAAGAACAAGTAGGTCTCAACAAAAAATATGAAAGTAACAATAGCATGTGGCTTATCAGCAGAATCCAGGAAGGAAATACATTTTTTTCATACAGTTAGTACATCTGCTTGAAAAAATTAATCCATGGAAGGAGATGAATACCCATAGAGAAACCCCCAAAAGAGTGTGAAGCTCATGTGTGTTTCTGATTAGCTAACATTTCTGATTTGTTATACTGACATGGTTGTGTTTCCTTAGCCAGCTGGGTTTATCAAATTTTTTCTCAAAATTAAAAAAAAAAAAAGATAAAGAAAAAAGACAAAAAGTGTGCCTACTAAGACCATTTTATTATGGCTATTTTACCATCATACCAAATAATTACTTTGCTAGTGTTTCATCCCTTTTTATTGCTTTCTAATAGTAATACTACCATAAACTTATATCCAGAAATCACAAGGTAAAGAAAATTCAAACATGTTGAGCCTGATCAATTATCAAATATTGCAAACTACAGTTACCATATTCATGACAGGTAAGAAACACATCTACCTGCCAATCTTACTGTGTAAACACGGTAAACTCTTGGATTTCCCCTTCTGACTGTAGAAAAGAAGTTTGAAAAAGGATCTTTTTTGAAATCCTGAGACTCAAAACAGGGCTGGAAACTCTTCCAACCAACTCTGTGTTATTGTCTAAGATGGTTCAGCTAGTTACTTGGTTGACACGGGGAAACACAAGTCACTGTGTTTTCCTGAGAATTAAATTTCTGTGATGAGCCCAACAAACTAAATGAGTTTATGGAACTAAAACGATAGCCTTAAAGTATGCTGGTTGTCCAAACCTCTAATGGCCTGACTAGACAAAACACTTTGAGAAACAAAATCCATACACCGCGCCCTTCACAAAGATTTTGCCCCAACCAGCCTCACTAATGATCACAGGAGCCAGTGCTTCTGGTCTGTTTAAGGAAAATTCTTATTTAGCTGTAAGGGCTTTGGTTGAAATTCTGCAATTGAAAATTATAGGTAAAATGGAAAGAACTATACAGAGACAGTGTAAGAAAACCTTTTTCTCTCCATTGATTTCATGTAGCTGTCTTTGGACTAACTGGGAATGTCTCAGTTTTACCCATGTATCTGATCCATGTTCAGATTAATCCTGTTGCTATGGTTTATGATGTCCTCGGTTTCCTACTTACTGCTAGCTCAAACTAATAAGCTCTCTCTGGACCAGTGCCATGACACGAGGTCATGCCCAGTTAATCACACCATTGTGTTTCCATACATTTTGCCCGCTGAATTATCTACAATGATAATTGATTAAAAACACATCTAGTCTGATGTCATTTTTTTAAAAGGAGCAATTCAATTTTTCAAAGAAAGCTTGTTTTAGGTTTGTACAAAACTCTTTTGGAACATCTTAAATCATTTTATTAAATACATTTTGCATTCATCAAAATATACATATGAATATATATATATATATATATATATTTAGAATCTGCATTAATCACCATTAAAGTTTCTTCTTAGTCTCCACTTATAAAGCTACAGCTCTTTGAGTTCCAGATATCAGCAAGAACTAGACTATATCATAATATAAAGATGGAGGAAAGTATATGGACAGTTTTATTTTTGACATAGTATTTCACACTACATAAATCTAGTCTTCATATTCTACACTTTATTGAGAGTAACTCTTTTTTTGTAAATCATATTAAAATGCTCAAGATAACAACATTACAACGTAAGATATTATATGTACTACTGATTTTTCAGTGTCGGGACTAATTCCTATTAAATCTCTCCACATACAGCATAAAGAGTGTATCCTCCCCACCCCCTTAAGAGGATGCCTTATCTTATTTTGCAATTTCCTATTATATTCAGTGGTTCTTAAAAGGAGAAAGTCAATTTTGGTCACATCTTTTCCAAGTAATCCAGACCATACTAAATGCTGCAGATGTATAAAAGAAATTCGAGATAGTGCCATAATATCAAACCAGGAAACAAAAGGTTTTGTATCAATTTCTGATTTTCTACATCCTGACCTTAGCTCTTGTATCTATGTTCTTTAGAGTAAATATAACTTCTGTGTACTGACAACTTCAAATATATTACATTATGAAGATAATTATGAAGTTTAGCCACTGGCTGCCAGAAACGATCAGATCCAAGAATATTGTGGGTTAGTTTAACTACATTTATATTGTTTACATGGCACATAATTAAAAGAACAAAGAGAAAAACTCCATAGTCTATTGGCTTAGGGGTCTGCAGAAGAGCCTTGAGCAAATGGTTTTTAAATCAAAGTGAAGAAATTCTTTTTGGAAAGGAGATGGAGTATGGGGAAGATGTGGGAGAAATTAGAAAGAGCAAATACAGAAGTAGGTCAATGCAGGCAGTACTGGGAAAATTCCACTAGTAATGCAACGTTGGCTCCACTGTTGGCCATCATTTTTCAAAATTTTTTTTGCATTATGTCCATATTCCCATTCACCATTGCTTATTTTTGTAAAAACTATTATCTCTGAGTAAGCCAGCAACCATAGGCACACTTTGATCACTAGTATCATTGTCTACTTTCCCTTATTTGGCTTTGTTTTACCTGCAAAGTTACCATAAGGGATTGATGATAAAAAGCTATCCTATGTTAATGGTGCTGTGCACTCTACATTGCCATTTCTTTTTCTTTTTCTTTTCAAAGATCAATTTGTTTAACCGAGTGAGAGAAACAGCACAAGCAGGAGGGGTAGACGGAAAAAGATAGAATCTCAAGCAGCCTCTGTACTGAGCTCAGAGCCTGATGTGGGGCTAGATCTCATGACCCTGAGAATATGACCTGAACCAAAGAGTTGGCTGCTTGACCCACTAGGCCACCCAAGCATCCCTCCATTGCAATTTCGGTAGCAAATGCATTTCATATTACAAAGTCATTTAACTTGAAGCTCATAATATATAGCCACATATACCATCATCTAATTGCTATCCTCTTTCTATTGAGTTTTTGGTTAGACCGTCATACTCACAAGGAACTGGACAAATGTACCTTCAGGTTTCTACTCTTCTCACTGGATCTACAGTAACTCTTCATATCTCAATTTACTGTTTGGATCATTCAGTCAGAATGCTAGTAATTTCATCCCTGAGATGAATTACCTACCTGAGGCTTCAGTGTTAGTAAATCTGAGTTCTAAGATGATCTTTTCTGTTAATTCTATGGATTACTTGGGATTTGGAGGCCTTAGTTATTTCCTGATTAATCAAGAGAACAGCTTGGGTTGGATAATTGCTGAAGTCCAGTCAATTTAAAATTATAATACTAACCTTCCTTGCCAAAATTTTCCTTCCTCCTTTTATCACCATTTTGTCACACGACCCTATCAATCTGGCCCATCTCCACCAATGTGGAAAACATAGCGTTGTCTTTTCCCTTGTCCACAGCCAATCCAGGATTAACTGGGTTGCATTGAGTTTCATAGTATAGCTAATATCTGTTCCCAAAATATTATGATCCACTCTCTCATACTGGGTTCAGATTTAAAGGCATGGTCCCTGTCTTATGTCCCTGTCTAGCTCTGAGGAACACACTAATCCACACTGACCAACTGACCCACTCTCCCTCCACCAGCAGCCCACTCACTACAGGGTCCAACTTTAAATAAGAGTCAGAGGTATGTCTGCACAACTTCTGACTGTCAAGGCTGCCCCATCATCTCACATCTAAACGTCATTCTTGAATCCAACTTTCAGAGTGTAAAGTGACAGCTTCTTCCCCCTAAACCTTGATGAATACAACCAATAGTGAATATTCAAATTATCCCTTAGGTTTTGTTATGCAATTCCAGAATGTTAAACAAATAGGGCTCATAGATCACCTTTCATGAATTTTGTCCATCTCTGGAGGAATCTCTAAGCTTTATCTCACTTGTCAATAGTACATCACCACAGGCAGAATCTGTCATCCAATGTAAAGGTGAATATTTTTCGTTATTAAAGCATCATTTTAAGTTCAACAAGTCATCAGTTTTGAAGCTTCCTTTAAACCATGGGAGGGCCCAGCACAGAATGAGCATGAAGATGGCTAGGAGTCCACTGATAAGGACTCAGGCCAGATTCTACAGAATAAGTTGAGTCAGCAGAACATCCCAGTCTCTGAGACTTTCTTATTTTGTCATTAAACATCTTGCTCCAACCAAAGATTTTTTACCAGTCATTGGCATAGTTCTTTCTGCCAGTTTCTCAAGTTTCTGTTAGCAATTAGCTTGTATCAGTGGTTCCAAAGCCTGTTTATTTGAAAATCCAGCAGCAATTTCCAAGTCCCCAGGGATCCAGTTTCACTTGTGGAACTAGAAACTTGAATTAATGCAAACTTGGCTGCCATCAATCTTCTCCACACTTCCAGAAGGGGCTCTAACTTCTTAAGAAACAGGGGTTCCATAGAGGTTGGGTTAAATACTCCCAGACAGCAAATGCAGAAAAGAATTTTTAAAGATTTCTTCTAACTGGAAAACACATATACAAACTCATAGAATCCATTCTTTTTCTCGAATATAGAGCCCAGCAGCACATGCCCTCTTGTCCTACAAATTTGACCTCAGTGTAAACTCCACTATATCTTTTTATTTTTTTCTTGTGTGTGTGTGCGTATGTGTGTCTTTTAATGTGTGTGTTTGGGGACAGGTTTATGTGTGTATGTATGTGTGTACCTGCATGTGTTTTAGTTTGTTTCTATTTTTTAAGAACTCTCATGCCTCAGGAAGCTTGCCAACCCCACCCACTCCCTTTTCTTTACAGTATTTCCCCCCCCAAATATAAAAGTCTGATAAAAATAAACTCTTGTCTCAAACCTAGTGTAATAATTTTTGAATTGAAGGTAAAACTGAGAACCTTAAATTCACCAACCCAGAGGGTAGGCCTCATTATTTACCCAAATATATCTGGGCTTCACAGTTGCTAAGTGGACTTGCTTTCAAAGGAATATAGCCTGGAAAATAAAAACTGAAAACCAAATCATCAAATTTTTACATTGAATCACAAGGATATACTAAAGTCCTAGTAGAAATACATACATGCAGTGCTAATGCACAGAATAATATCTCTCTCCATCGCTGTGTCCCCCAAAAATATTCACCTGAAAATCTGAAATTCTCTTACCTACAGTGAAATCCTGATACAGAGGATTCTTACCTACAATCAGTACAGGCATCCTTCTTTCTCCCTTCTCTCTCAGCTCTTGTTAATTTTTTTCTAGTGCATATTAGCCAGGCCTCTATTACTTATCTTTTTTCCTTACTGACTAGAATATTACAAATAAATTGACTTCATCTTAACATCCCCGAAAAGTATCATTCCATTACAGAATCATTGGAAAGTCCAAAATCTCACCTATATTTCATTATCTCAAAAGTGCCAAATTTTGGGGTGCCTGGGAGGTTCAGTTGGTTAAGTGTCATGATCTCAGTGTTGTGAGACAGAGCCCCATGTTGGGCTCTGTGCTCAGCAGGGATTTTGCTTGAGATTCTCTCTCTCCCTCTGAATCTGCCCACCCCTTGCTCACAAGCATGTGTTCTCTCTATCTTCCTCTCCCTAAAAAAAATGTGCCAAATTTTGACATTTAAAACAGTCCGGGTGTAATCTATCCTGAGGTACAATTCCTTTCCATCCGTGAACCTAGAAACTAAAGATATATTATCTTTTGCCAAAATACAGAGGTAGAAAATGCATAGGTTAACAGCTATAGACATTCTTACTCAAAATGAGAGAAAATGGGACAAAACAAACATAAGACTCACTAGACTAGTCCCAAGCAATTTCAAAATCTAGTCAACCAGCCTCCATTGGGTTTCAAGTCCAAGGAACAACACCATGTGGCCCGGCTTCACCTGTGGAGTAATTCTTACTTTTTCATGAAAATCAACAAACACATTACACTGTATCAGTGTATCAGCACACACGATTATTTCAGCCGGAGCAGGACAAATAATTTGATAAAATCTAACACTGTTTCTTGATAAAAATGCTTTAAAAAACAACTAGAAATAGAAGGAAACGTCCTCAATTAAAAGAACAATCTCTGGAAAAACCACAGCTAAGATCACAGTTACTAAGGGAAGAATGAACATTGTCTGCCTAAGATCAAGAACAAGCCAAGGTGTCTATTCTTGCCACTTCTCTAAGGCCAGAGCAATCAGACAAGAAAAAGAATAAAAGCTGTTCTGATTGGGAAAAATAAATGAATATCTTTATTTGCAGATGTTGTCCTCTTGTATGTTGAAGTCTTAAGGAATCCACTGAAAAAATTATTAGGACTGATGAATGTATTCAGCAAGGTTTCTGGATACAAGGTCAGTGTACAAAAATCAATTGCATTTCCATACACTAGCAATGAATAATCTGAAAATAAAATTAAGAAAATAACTGCATTTATAATAGCACCACAATGAATATAATACTAAGAAGTAAATTTTACTAAAGCTGTGCAAGGCTTTTACACTAAGAACTATTAAACATCATTGAAAACAAAGATGACATAAATGATTGGAAATACATCCCATGCTCAGATTGGAAGATGTAAAGTGGTAATAGTCTCCAAATTGATATACAGATCCAGTATAATCCCTACTAAAATCCCAGCTGGTTTTTGTTTTGTTTCACTTATTTGTTCAATAAATTGACAAACTGATCCTCAAATTCATATGGAAAATCAGGAATCTGAAATAGCTGAACTATCTTGGTTTGGAGGATTCACATTTTTTAGTTTGTTTTAGAACTTACTGTATAGCTACAGTAATCAAGACAGTGTTGTACTGACAGCATAATAGTGAATAAAATTGAACTGGAAATAAAAGCATACATTAATCATTAGTTCACTTTGGGCAAGAGTGCCAAACAATACAAGGGAGAAAAGTCTTTTCAACAAACTGTGCTGGGACTTCTGAATATCCACATGGAAAAGAATGAAATTGAACTCTTAATTCACACTATACACATAAATTAAATAATATTATGCCATAACCTCAAATTACAGAGATAAAACTATATACTTCTTGGCAGGAAATAGAAAAATAAATTTTCACAACTTTGGACTAGGATCATTAGACGTTAAGAGAGCACATCAAAATTACTGTTGGAGGATATGATAAATAAGATGTGACCACCAATTGAGTGGCGAGCTGGACCCAGACACTTGGAGGATCCTTACCCTCTCCCCTGCCCTTGGATCATGGGTTCCACTTGCCTTTCCTGCTCCCAGAGGCTGCTCCAGGGACATAACCTTGAGAGAGTGACCTGGTGTTGAAAACACCTATATGGTCTATGAGACTGAGCCCAGTTAGGGTCTCTTTATGAACTTTTAAGATGTAATGGGCAGATGCAGTGATCCAGTCATCTTGCTGTGGCCCAAGACAAGCCTCCTATGTAAGTTCCTTTTGCCTTATTAAAACCACCACCTACTGACCTGGGGTGGCCTGCCTCTGTCTTTGGTTTCTCTCTGCACTCTTCTCATGGGGGCCAGTGTTAGATTACTTCTGAGAAGTTCCCAGGAGGGTTACAAACCAAGAAGTACATGATTTAAAAAAAAATGGTAAATCAGACTTAATCTAAATGAAATCTTCTGTATGTCAAAGCACACAATCAAGAAAGTGAAAAGGAAGGACATAAAATGGGAGAGAATACTGCAAATCAGATATCTTACAATAGACTTGTATGTAGAATGTATGAAGCACTCTTAAAATGCAACAATAAGGGCATCTGGCCCATTCAGTTAAGCGTCTGCCTTGGGCTCAGGTCATGATCTCAGGGTTCTGGGATTGAGTCCCACATTAGGCTCCCTGCTCAGCAAGGAGTCTGTTTGTTCCTCTCTCTCTCCCTCTGCCTTGCTTGTGCTCTGTGCCTCTTAAACAGTCAAACAAATAAATAAATAAAATCTTTTAAAAAATCCTGTGACAATAAAAAGACAACCCAATTTTGAAAAGGACAAAGGACTTGATTAGAGACATTTTAAAAACATGTAAGTGGTCAAGAAATACATTTAAAAAATTGTAATCATTAATGCAAATCAAAACCACATGAGATACATCTTCATACCTACTGAGGATGGCTAAGGTTCAAGAAAAGACAGATGATAACAAGTGTTAGCAAAGCTGTGGAGAAAGTGGAACACTTGTGATCTGCTAGCAGGAATGTGAAATGGAATAGCTCTGGAAAAATAGCTTAGTGTTTCCTCAAACTGTTAAACATAGAGATACCACAAGACCTAGCAATTTCCACTGTAAATACTTACACAAGAGAATTAAAAAACATATGTTCACATAAAAACTTGTACATGAATGTCCATGGCAGCAAAGAGTAGAAATAACCAAATGTCCATCAGCTGGAGAATGGATAAGCAAACTGATCAATTCATCCAATGGAATATTATTCAGCTATAATAATGAAGTAATGATACCTTCAATGACATGGATGTCCCCTGTAAATGTCATGCTAAGGTTAAAGACCACATATAAAGACCACATATTGTACAATTTTATGTATATGAAATGTCCAGAATAGGCATATCCCATAGAGAAGAAAGGAAGGTTAGTGTTTGCCATGGTCTGAGGGTAGGAGGAAACAGACAAGGGATTCTGTTTGGGGTGATTAAAATGTCCAACAAATTATATAGCAGTGTTATAAAACTCTATACTAAAAAGTACAGAATTATATACTTCGGAAGGATAGATTTTATGGTATGTGAATTATATCTCAAGGAAGGATTTTTTTTAAAAACTCAATCTTCACAATGATGTTTTACCTGGTTATGATGATTTCTGTTAATTGTTGTGTGCACTGGGTATTGGGTATCTTGGTTTTGCACTCCCATCTGCTCCCCCCATCACCCAACCACCCCCGGTTTCTACTGCTCTGTGCTCCAGATGCTGAATTTCATGGACACATTAACTGACTTCTTGCCTTCTGGCTTTCTGTTGAGTGAATCAGTGGAAACTCTTGACAGGGGATGGCAGACAAGAAAGAGAGTAAGGTCAGGGAGTTATCCTAGTGCACCCTGCTGAGCCTAATGATCGCTCCATCTTTCCACCAATGGCCATAGCCTGCCAGAGGCTCTCTTTCTAGACCCATTTTCTGGGTTCCTGGTTTGGTGTTTGCAAAACTATTTGTTCTCATTACCTTCAGGCTTATGGTGGGGTAAAATTTCCTTAGGCTACTTGCTCTGGAATACTGAATCTACCTGGGGGATGTCCCTACACCTGCCCATGCATTTTAAAGAACACCTTATTAAACGACCCCATTCCACCTCTCACCCACCAATCCCTTGTTCATTTACTGTGTTTGGTTTTAAGCTGTTTTCATTTTGTTATATGCTTTAATTTCAGTCCCTTTGCCTTTTCATTTTCTCCTGTTTTAGTAGAGGATCTATTTCAGCTTTGTTTTCAGCAGGGACTTTCAAGGTAAGCATTCTATTTTTAGCTCCATTTGAGATTAACTTAATGTCTTAACAGCATATTTTATACTATATTAAACTATCAATTGTAGAACAAAATAATTTTTGATCCCTCTTTTTTCAAGGTAAAGGATTTGGCCTTTTACTTACCTCTCTCCCTTTCTCTGTTTTAGTTCATTTACTTTGAGTTTGTGAAGTCTTTCTTCCTTTTAAAAACACTTCATTTGTTTATTTATTTTATACTGGGTTTCATGGTCATTTATTATTGTTTCTTTAAACTCTTTGTTGTGCCTCATAATGATGTAATAGCAACAATCGAATGTCAAGAAGAGCTAGGTCATTCACATCAGGGGTCAAAGGGAAGGAAGGCATGCTTAATTTACCTTGGTTAAAATAATTTTTGATTATCTTAATAAGCATAGTAAATCAAGAAAGAGGAAACAAGCTGACACCACTAGACAGCTGGGCCTTTTGGAGATTTCTGAGATGGGCAGATGTGGTAGACAGTTAGCTGAAGCCAAGCGATTCAAATAGAAACTTCAGTTACTGTGTCATACTATATTTCCAGGAGCAAGTATCCATTTTTTCCTACACTGCAATGTAGTCACTTGGCTATTGCATATTTTATATTTTATAATTTACTTCTTTTGTTTTGTAATTTTATTATTTTTTTTCAGTGTTAGAAGATTCATTGTTTATGCACCACACCCAGTGCTCCATGCAATATGTGCCCTCCTTAATTTACTTCTTAAACTTCATTCCATGAGCACCATTGACTGTAGTCAGTTTGGCTCTCCACCGCCATTATAAACACAGCGTCAAACTGGGAACAAGGACAGGATTCAGCCAAAGCCTGGTATCTCTGAAGCATAACTATCTACGAACTTGAAAGCCAACATTTTTCTTCATAGCAACATTTCCACGAAGTT
Organism: Enhydra lutris kenyoni; assembly: GCF_002288905.1. Classification (NCBI taxonomy): domain Eukaryota; kingdom Metazoa; phylum Chordata; class Mammalia; order Carnivora; family Mustelidae; genus Enhydra; species Enhydra lutris. The sequence continues at coordinate 5,504,929 of NW_019154177.1, forward strand.
GCCTTTTTAGCCTAAAAATTTAAATGATGACTTATTTTCTGTTCCTGCTTTGGTTTTATTTTTGCCATTTATGATATTTCTTGAGACATTCATTTTGGATTGCTGTTCACATTTTGTATGATTATTTAATTTCTGAGCAATCGTCTTATCTCTCCAAATTCATTTAAGCTTTTTGAGACCACAGACCTTTTCATTTATATTTTATATACATCACACACCTAACAGCTCAATGCTGGAGACACAGAGATGTTCAATAAATATTTCTTAATTTGATTTATTAGAGCTCTTATTAGTTCTGTCTGCTTAGTCTGGTAGTGCATTCCCTTCTGTTGGTATAAAGCAGACTGCACTTGATATACTTTGAAATGCAGTCCAGAATTAATAATCTCTGAGAAACCTGATATGCTTTTAAACTTCCCAGATCTCTTGTTAGAAAACTCAAGAGACTCCAAGCATTGACTTTTCATAATCTGTTACCTCATTTGGTGTACATTCATATCTACAGCAACATCATGAGGTGAACAAGGGCTCCAAAAATCTTTGGATTTGTTTAAAATTGGCATTTAATATGTATATTTTTTCTTTTTAAAAGCATTTGGGGAGAGTTCAGCTGCCAGGTCCCTCGAGCAAAATGGTTTTCTTGACACTGCTTCTGTGTTGTCTCAAGGCCATATATCTGGCCCTGTAACTTGAACACAGGAAAAGGAGGGGGAGGGAGAGAGACCTTCTGTTCATTCCCTGTGGCAATCCATTGGGATTCTAAATACTTGAATATTTTTAATTCATTAGGAGGCTTGGAGCTATTATGGAAGAAAACAAAATATAGAAATTTTAAAATAGTAAGTCAACCCCATATAAATCATGATGATGTTCCCAAGGACAGAGATTTAAATCACATTCTCCCCTTGATAAAGCTTTAATTGCATAAATAACTCTGTGAAATCATTTCAAGTTCTTGCCCCCAATCTAAGGGTACATCATAGTTCATACAAAATCATTGAAGAGTATTTCTTTATCTCGGTATGTTTGAATATCCAGATGTTAGGCAGGAAGTAAAACAAACATCCAGATGATTGACTAGAATTTTAAATATTTCTTCCAAGTCCTGACACAGAAGGAAAGAATGCAATTTGTTTACCAGATAGATCCATGTTTGATAATCCTATGTTAAGCAAAGAATCATCTTCATGAAGAAAAATAACTTAGAACTTTGTTTCAGATGTTATTCCTGAAGGTACTGAAATGCAGAGATGCTGCTGTCCTCCTGCCCCAGCAGGCTTCCCAGGAAGCCAGTCTGACATGTAGATGGGTGAAGAGGCGTTTCTTCTATAATTGCCATATGTGTCCTCATGCTGAAGTCACATCCTGTAGAAGCCGTGTTGACTGGTGTAATAGGAATGTGCCTGGACCCCCAGAGACAAGAAGATCAAATGTATATAAATTCTAAATAGTAGGGTAGGGGAGGAAAATTTTTTTTCTCTACTCTTCCAGATTCTTTTGGCTGGTTTATTAATTAATAATTAATTAACATCTAAGGCAGATAAATATGAGAAAAACAAATTTAATTTCATAGCTATGGGAGCCAGAAAGATAGGTTCAAGGGCAAAGTTGGGCAGTTGAGGCCTCTACATCATCCTGAGCTAAGGAAGAGGACAGGAGTCTGGGGCTTCAAAGGAAAGGAGGACAATTCACAGGAAGATGGGAAACGCAAATGTTTGGTGAACAAAGACTTGCCATGCTAATGGGAGAGAGCAGGACATAGAGAAGGCTTTGAACATACAGACCCTGCCCAGCTCCCCACAGCTGACCACACCTGGCCCAGACCCTCTGCCGTTGTCTCTGGTGATAGCTCTCTTCCTGGGCCAAACCCTCTAACTAAATTCTTAGGGACACTTAAGGGGGAGGTTAAAATCTCTTCATAAGTCTTTGGGCCTCCACTGGCTGCAGTTCAAAGTAACCCACATGACAAAGTGGCATATTCTGGGCTGGCATACTCTCATCCCCATCAGTAGCAATCTCTGAGGTCATTTTGCTAGAAGTCCTTCTAAATAATTGGATGATTAATGGCTATAGTAATCCTAGGAACCACAAAAGTCCATTTAAAAGACATTTTTGTTTGGAAAGAATTCTTCATTTTCATGAGCATTAAATTTCTTACTACTTTTTATATGTTGTCTAGCCCACTTTTACAATAATTGGGAGTATTAATTGATGGCACTGATAAGACTGTCATAAAATCTAATGACCACTGACATTCAGGACTGAATGTTATTTGTATTGTGAACTTTCTCTGGTTTGTCACAGTTCCTTCTCCCCCTCAAGCTGTAATTTTCCAGTGACCTTTGCCCAGACTGACCTATTGTTCACAGCTGTCACCAAAAAGGCCCTTGTTCAGTTTATTTAGGGAATGATGGCAGGTAACTGTGAAATAACAAAAGAATGAATACCATTGATCAGGGCGGACTTTTTTTTTCTACTGTTTTCAGCCACATGATAAAAACAGGATGCTTCATTCTTGGGGACCAGTGGCTGGCATAACTTATCAAAGCTGCCTTTTCCCCTTCCTCTGACTTTCCCCTTTGTTTCCTTGAGGGATGTAGAAATGACATCAAACTGTTCAAAATAGCTCTGACCTATTATGGATGACCAAAGAGATATTTGCTTTATTTTGGAGAAGAAATAATAGCTCTAACCTTTTGTTTTGTACAGAAAACAGACAAACAGGATATATTTTTTTCACCGTCTCCAGGTTTTATCTCATCCCTTCCTGCTCTTTTGAAACAAAAGAAGTCAGTTTTAAAAAGTAAAAAAGAGTAAATAAATTTTAGAAAGAGAAGTTGCATTACAATTTCCCCTAGAAAAGTTCCAGTGACATTTTACCCACCATGACTATAGGCCTTGTTATCCTAATAAATGAGTGAATCTATATCATAACTATTTTAGGGACACAAGAAAAGAGAATGGAAATATCTCACATTTGCAAACCGAGTGGGTTTCTTGAAAAAAATAAATGATAATATTGAACAGTGAGTTCAATTTGTACCAGGCAGTGTCCTCACTTTGCCTCTTTGAAGATGCTCTTTCCAAGTTTCTCAGGCAGTAAGGTCAAGATCTCCTTATATCAAGATCATTTCCCGGTAGCTATAACCTTGTAATTCAGCAGAACCAGTTTGGAGATACACTGCCTGACTTGAAACCTTCCTAAATCACATCACCAAAACAAGATAAGCTGTCCCAGAAAAGGCATCAAATCATTTATAGGATGGCAAACCGTTAATCCCACCTAAGAAGCCCATCCTAAGTAACCCCCAATCATCCCTCTGGCTCCCCTGACAAAGAGAGTCTCAGATTTCTTGCATATGGGTTTAATCTCGACATTTTCCTTTAGAGTAGTGCTGTCCAGTTAAAATCTCTATAATGGTGTAAAGAATAATTGTTAATATTTGCACTGTTCAATATGGTAGTCCCTAGCCCAATTATTACTACTGGACACTTGAAATATGGCTAGTGTGTGTAAGAACTAGAATTTTTAATTTTCTATAAGTTCATTACCTTTAATGTATATATCTACAGGAAGCTGATGATTATTATAGTGGGTAATTTGACTTCGTAACTGCCTAGAATATGTTTCTTGGTGCTGAATTCCTTAATATATAGTTAAGGAACAATATTTCTGATCCTTTATGCTGTTAAATGTAAAATATGGTAACAAGCACCTCAAACTGGGATGAGAATGTTAAATAGCTTTTGTTAATGCTCCACGAAAATCCTAACTGTGAACATTGCAAATGGAAGTTCCAGAGGCCATCTGTAGATCTATCATTTTGCAGTCCAATTGTTTCAGTTTTATCTAAGTATAAACCACGTGCAATGTTATAATAAGATATTGGCAGATCTAATAATGTTTCAAAGAGTAATTTTTCTAAGTTCTCAGAAACTCGTCAACAAATACACTTACCCCTACATAAACAAGTGTAGATGGGAAAATTTGCTAGTGTTGATGTGGTATTTCATTGACTATGTCAAGTAAACACATTTTAAAGATGGTGCCAGTTTGAGATTGGTAAGAACTTTTTTTGAATAAAGAGCACAGTGGAAGATTTGGAACCTTCCCTTGCACACGTAAAAGGTATAAATGAGTTTGGAGGTAGGGAAAGGAGACCATATTGGAGGACATTTTCTAGAGGAGAGTGTTTCTCTCCCAACCCGAAGGAGAGAAATGAGGATGTCCCTTAGTTTAGCAGAATGAGGCTTTAAAGAAATCACCAAAATGAGCCCTGACTCCTCAGCACCTCCCCTTTCCAAAAGGAAATTACGGAGGACTGGTGACCAAATCAACTTAGAGATGGATGAAAAGCTGGCAGATAAAAGGTGCAGGTTTGTGGAGTAATCCTACCCCCCAAAGACTCCAAAGTGAAGGACGAATCCATGTTTCCCCTAGATAAACCCATGAGTCCAAAAGGGCCATCTGGCAGATGGACATCATAAGTGCCATTGGGGTCCTACAGTATTTGCCATACTGGAGGGAACTAGATTTGTAAGTTCCTTAGATGGAGGAAAGTGAAAGGACCTCAGTGCAGCAGATGCACTGAGGTCTCCAAAGAACTCAGACATCTCAGGAGGAAATATGTTTTAAACTCCTGCCAACCCCCTAGAGTGCTGATACTAGCTCAGGGGACAGTTTTTGTTAATTAAACAGCTTTCCTCTCAGTGTGCCTTGTGTCCCTGCCCCAGAGGGTCAGACCAGCAGGAACCAGCTGGAGGAGGGGAAGTTCAGGGAGCAGAGAAAGGAAGGAAGCTGCCTCCAGTTCTTTCCCTCCAGGCCATCCTTCCCACCTGTAGAGGCCTAAGAGAAGGAGAGATAGGGGGTGGGGGAGGGAGTTGTGGTGCATGGTACATTGGGGGGTAAGTGTGGGGTTCATGGGTGGGGGGGTACAGAGGAGAAACCTTCATACCAAATCAAGTTTGAAATTTGAGTCTTATAATGAGTGGGTCATTTTAGTCCAGAATGAAGTTTCAAGCTCTGGGTAAAAGTTTTTGCTATGGCAATATGAAAATATTTAAACAGATAGACACTTGAATGTTTTGACCCAGGGCTTTGGGGAAGAAGGTGTTGCAGGAACTAAAAAGGGTCCTTCCTTCTTGCCCACAGGATTAAAAACATTTCAAGCTAGATGTAAGACTTTAAACAAGGGAATTGATTATGCTAACGGTACAATTTAAGAATGCCTTAAATAACCAATAAATATTGGAAGATTAAAGACTCAAATGAATTATTTCTGTGTGTGTATATTCCCTTTTCTTATTCACTAATATAACAGCATATATTAATGCCTGTCTTATTCTATGTGAAAAGCTCTGTTCTAGAGTAAAGTTTTGATGTTAGGCTGAGCATATCTTGGTAACTTCCCAGAAGGAAACCAGAACAATACTCAGGTATTTAGGGTCATCTGCCTCAGACAGGAAGTGTATCTGACGAATGCAAATCGGGCCTTAAACCTGAAGGAAAGAAGACAAATTTCCTTCAATGGAAATTACCTGAACAGACATAATGGCTTCATTTAGTAGCAGATTGAAGAATCACAAGTTGCGTGAATGGACTTTACTACTCCTTCAGCCCAACTTAGACACTGTAAAAATTACTGAACTTAATATATTTTTTATTAAATTGACCTAAGTTGAAAAAGGAAACAGAGTTTAAATTTCTTAAAAGTGCTCAGAGACTGAACAAGGAGTTAAACTCGGGCCCTGTTAACTTCCTACCCTCATGTGTCCTTCAGGAAATGTGCTTTGTCATCTACCTTTGTCCACCGGATTCTTTAGCAATAATGTCCAACATGACTGTGTCTCTCATGAGTATATGTGTCAACTGTGTGTCTCTTTTAAATATATATTCAGATCACTGTCCACTAGAATTCATGAACTCTACAGAAATAATCCATTAAAATTATAGAAAATGTAGAATTGAAAAATCATGTACTCTGATTTTCCCCTTCAATTTCTTAAAAAGTCAATATTTAAAATTGACTGACCCAGAAAACGAACTGGTATGATATAGAGAGCTAGAAATTTTAATCTTTCATTTCTTATTTTTGTTCTTTACTCATAAGCTGAGTGAGAGTTGACAGCTGTCACTCATAGAAGATTAATTTCAATTACTCTAGGTCATGAAGTGTGTATCTACATAGACCATTAGCTGTCTTGATCAGCCACTGATGAAGTGTTTTGACTGGTAACTTTTTTCATGGGGATGGGATTGGTTAGGAACTAACACGTTGATGAAATTGTTCCTTAAGCAACTTCACCTCTCCTTAAAGAAAGCCAGAATGTGCCTGTTCTTTCTTTGCAAAAATGTTTACCTTATCTCAGCCAAGTATGGAAGCAAACAGTGGAAATGCCGAATTTGCCAAAATAGGGGTAGTCCTCTGATTTCTTTTCTTCTAGCTATGCTCTCTCTTACTTCTTATTATCGAACATTTTTCCCCTGAGTTTATTTTGGTAAATTTTAGTTCTAAGATGAATAAAAAGTCTGTTTTTCTTAATCTTAAATTTTGCGGAGACTGGCTATTTTGTGTTATCACATTCCTTGACTAAATTACTGGGGATGATTCCAGAGAAGGAAGCATAGGAACTCTAAAATACTAAATTTCAACATTATTTCAGTACTAAGAATACAATCCTTTTTGCTTTCATGGATACTACAGGGGTTGATAAACTTTTTCAGAAAAATCCATAAACTATTAAGACTTTTTCAGAGTTTTTCTGCCCTTTTTCAAGGCAGAAGTTTTCTGTCTTCTCAACATCCAATCAACTCTATTTTGGGTTCACAGAATATAGACAAGGTGATAAAAGCGACTTTATATGGAGGACTAGCTTGAAGCCTTCCACTGTCTTCAGAGGTATCTTTCTGATCAGAAACCTAACTGTGCTGAAGATCCCCATGACATAATATAATCATGTATTCTTATTTAACCACTGACACTGGTTTCTAAGTTTCAAGGTACAAATCCATGAAGTATCTTCCAGTTAAAGGAATTTTATTTTCTAAAGGTGGACTGCCTTATATTGAAAGGACCCATACAACATAAGCCATTTTTAGTAGATAGGTCACGAGAATTTTTCTGCATAAAAACATAAGTGACAATCTATTCCAGGTTTTCTCTGATGGTTCCAGTTTCAAATACCTATCCTGTTTTGTATATTTATAAATAATTTCACTAACCAGAAAAATAGGATACTATGGCATACCCTGTGTATGTGTGTGTGTGTGTGTTGTTTTTGACTGGGGAGGTTTGCCATGATGGTCAGAATATACTCGAAATACAGGTCTGCTCTGCTATTAAGACTCAACCTGCTCAGTGGATGGCCAGCAAGTTCACCCGGTTGTACGTGATAGCGATAACAGAGACCTCTCAGGATGGAGAAGCCTCTGTTCTCTGTCGTTTCCATCTGCCAAGGAGGGAAAATGCATATATGCACAACGTTCATTCACTAGAGATTTTTCTGACAGCTTATTTTTTTATAGTTCTGTGCCTAGACACTGAATCTGAGAGAGTTTATTACTTTGAAAATTGATTTTGCTTTTATATATCATATGCCTTGCTCTTCTAGAAAGAGGCCTGCAAGGCATGAAGGCAAATAGGAACACAGTATCTGGTGGCTCCGTGCCTTTACCCACTGTAGATCTACATCCCCTTAGTTGCTCTTACCTGCCCTCCCCCAGGCCCAGCCACAGCCACCACCCACAGCCATACCGGGAGCTCCATTTGCAGACTGTGATGTGAATCCTCCACAATGCAAGTGATGTGTGTACAAACATCATGACCACACTGCAAGGAGGACACCATAATGCCACCACACTACTCCAATCCTGCCCCATTTTGTCCCTCCATTTAGATCTGTCCCTATTCTCCACGACCGTACATTTAAAAGAAAATTCTCTCCTTCATTTTCTCTGCTACCCACATGGAAAATTATTTCCTTAACCAATGTTATCTCAAGTCTTTAACATGAGAAAAATATTCTAGTTTCCAGCAGACATAAATGAATTAATGATCGACTCTCCTCTATAAGCCCAAAGTGATCTTTAATTGGTAGCACTTCCAAAGCATGCAAAGTATTTCATTTCAGATTACATGAAGGAAATATCTGGGGACCAGAAGGCCTTTGGACTCTACCCCCTGCCATTTTTACTACTCTGGCTTCAGCTTTCTCATGCTGATAAAAGAATAAAATCACTTCAGGGGAAATCATTGACATTACAAGAAGCTCACTGAAGAGTGCAGATGGTGGTATATGCCAGATTTAGAAAATTCTTACTACTATAGTCCTCCTCCTTACGTGGAGTCCTATCTTCTGTGGTTTCAGTTACCTACAGTCAACTGCAGTAAAGCAGACAATCCTCCCTCGGAGGAATCATCTGAAGGCCAGTAGTAGCCTAACACTACATTACGTGTCTGCACCATTCACCTCACTTCATATCAGCCTGCTGGCATCTTACCATCTCACATCCTCACAAAAGGAAGGGGGAACATAGGATAATAAGGTATTTCGAGAGAGAGACTGCATTCACATAATTTTTATATCATTATAATTGTTCTCTTGTGTTACTAGTTACCATTGTTCGTCCCTCTTGCGACTAATTTACAAATTAAACTTTATCCGAGACATGTATATATAAGAAAAAACACAGTATATATATAGGGTCCTCTACAATCCATGGATTCTGGCATCTGCTGGGGGTCTTCAAATGTATGCCCCACGGGTAACGGGGTAGGGGAATCTACTGTATTTCATGTTTTCCTAGAATTTTACCTACTACTGCATTTCTAAATATTCTATGATTACAGGCGCCATGTTTAATTTTAATTTTGTACAATAGACATCTGTGAAGTTGTTAGCATGTGCCACGTAACAGAAATTCATCATTAAAATAAAATAAAATGCTGCTGTTGAGGAGCATCTGTCTAACAGGAAGGATAGAAATAACTCAAGGGTCATGATAGGTACGCCTGGCTAGCTCAGGAGGTAGAGCATACAACTCTTAATCTCCAGGTTGTAAGTTTGAGACCCACACTGGGTGTAGAAAGCGCTCAAAAATAAAATCTTAAAAAAAAAAAAAAGTAATGATAGACCTATGCCATGCCATGAAGTCATACAACTATTCAGGCCAAGGAAAGAAATTCGTGTGATAGAGTTAGGGAAGAACGAATCTTACAGAATGAGGACGAGTTACTGTGGGAAAACACAAGTGGAAGCAAATACTTCATACACTCAGAATAGTATGAACAAAAGCAAGAAGATGAAAAATCTCCCTGAATGAGAGAACCCCACATGTTTTTGTTTTTTGGTTTTGCCCAAACATTCGATATGAATTAAGGAGGAGCTGGTGATGGAAGCCAGTCTGACTATAGTGGCCGCTGTATGCCAAACTGCCTTTTAAGCAAAGGGGCTTAAGACCAGCCTTACCTTTCAGATAAACCACATGTTGAGAGATGTTGGCCTTGGGAAGGGAGAAAATGATGGAGCTGGGGAGACCAGTCAGCAGATCTTTCAGAAGACCAGGGGAGAGACAATGACATTCTGAATTGGGGCAGTAACAACTGGCAGGGAGAGGAGGGGAGAGAATACAAAAATGATAATAATTGGGTTGGAAGATTCACAAGATTGGCTGGGATTTGGATGATGAGGGAGAGAGGGTTTGCAGGCATCTGCAAGTTGGTTTGTGATAACATGAGCTGTGATGACTGAGCCAAGAGTGATAAGTGTTGTAGGGATGGAAGGAGACAGGAACAGGACTCAGTTCCAGAAATGCTGACTTCCTGGCATTTGCATTTCAAAGTCTGCTTCCTTTCCCCTATTACACAGGGGGTAATAAAGAGCTAAAGAGATATATAGATATATATATAGAAAGAGAGATATATATTCTATATATATATATCTTTTTTTTTTGAACTGGAAATCATCCATTTATGGGTAGAAATTAAAACAATGAGATGGCATGGGATCCTGAGGATTCGTTTATAGAGTAAGAAGATTTGAGGCAGCCTGGAGGTCAGTCAGGGTCCATGTTTGAAGACCTGAAAAAGCCAGGACAGAAAAGATTGATCCCAAGGAGAAGTGACTTTAAAGAAGATGATGTTACATAAACACATCAGAGATGACCTATGCCACCTTGTTGATATGCTTGAGGGCTTTATTCGGATAAAATAATGAGGTCTTGAGTCTGACACAAAAACCTGGTCAAGCCCCGGTTTGAAACAGCAGCCCATAGTCGCTGTTAATTGGAGAGATCTTCAATACCATCTCCCTTTCATCTTCTCAACAAGTCTGAGTTCTATATCACACAGTTTATAGAAGAGAAAAAACTGAAGCCTGCAGAAATGAGAGATTTTCTTGGAGTCTCAAAGATGAGAAGTTTCTGGAACCGAGTTTCGGTCTTTGTCACTCCAGAATCTCAGTGTTTAACCAATGGGGTGTTTGCTTCCTTTCCTAGTTTTTGCCCACATGGCCTCCATATTATGGAATAATAATCAGTTCAGATATGTTGAATACTGCTCAGCCGTTGAGTGATGTCCTAAATTCCTTTCACTGGAGTTTAGAAAATGCCTCTACTATCATAAACAGTTTTGTGGCCATGGAGCATGGGATCATAAACCACTTCTTTCCCTTGAATTGACCTTGACTCCTCCCTGTGTTTCTTTAAATAGAGCAGAGACAAGAGAAGAACTGTCACCCTTGAGAAAGTTCTGTGTGACATAGAACAGAAGGTGCTTAGGAAGAGAAGTAATTAAGTGATCTGAGTTACAGCAAGCTCTGTGGAATGAGAACCGTGAATTTCATTTGAAGATCCAAAGTCCCCGTAAAAAGTCGCCAGAAGTCTCAATATGGAGACATTTTCCATATATAAACAGGAATCTGTTGAACCCAGGAGGCATATGGATGAACTTCAAGGTGAGGGGAAGGGAGAAAAAAGAGCTGTGACTCTCTGCAAATGTACCCAAATATTTTTGAATACTTAAGCATTTCTGGACAGACGATGAATTGCTTTTATTAGCCACTCAAAGCGGTCAAACATTTTTAAGAATGCTAGCATTATATATTTATTTTTATTTTATTGCGAAAATTTTCATCATAAGCAGAAGTGGAGATAATGGTAACATGAATTCTCATGCAGATGGCACCCCCTTTCAAAAATATCAACATTTTGTCAATTCTCTGTTGTTATCTATTCCTCAGCACTTTGGGTTGTGTTTTCAGGAAATCACACACACTGCTCATAGAGCATGAGAGTTTTTTAGTGTGTGTCTCTGGTTTCTTTGCCCTCCCACCCATTCTGCATGTCATCATGGGATCTTCTGGAAGCTCCATTCTCCTCCCATGTCACAATGATCAAACACTCTGAAGATATAGGGGTTACTGGACATTCAAGACTTTCCAAACACCTCCTCCAAATAATCTCTATTTTTCCCTCCTGGGAATATTCTAGAACCTTCTGCTCTGAACAACTTTGTCCCTAAAATAGGACATAAGTGTTTGCATGTTAAGGAGTAGGATTATCCGTGATCCCTTAGAATGACTTTATTCTCTCCCTCACCTTTCTACATTCAACCACTCCTTAGAGTGATTAAGCTGCAGTTTTTTTGTGCTTCTACAGAATATCTTAGATACCTTAGTAAGGGAGCAGACTCCGTGGGATCCTCAGAGACCTGTGTATTTTACTTACCCATTTGTCATCCTGATAGCACAACTACGAAATTCCTCCTGCATTGTAGATAAACTTTTACACACCTGCTACTCAGAAAGCAGCTGACTTTTATGTCTACTCTCTGTTTTCTGGCAAGCTAACTAACTATCTCTGGGACACAACAGTCAAATACCACTCCATGGGTGTTTTGCATGTAGGTTTGTTAGCCTGGATAACCTGAGTAAGTTCTGGAGGTCCACAGGAGCTGCCATGTTGGCCCCAACTACGAATAGACAGGAAAAGAAATAACAGCTCTCTGAGGCAGACATAATTGCAGACCGTGTTTCTGATATATTTCTTAATCCCCATAACAATGTAATAAGGCAGGAATTATTACTGTTATCATTAGCATCTCCATCATTATGGTTGTGGGAATTTTTTCCTTGAAGAGATTGATACTCAGAGGGAACAAAACCCTTAGACATAGTTACATGGCCTATGAGAAGAAGATGCAGAACTTTAAAATTAGCTCTATCTGCCTAAAAAATTTTCTTTGTTTCACTTAACGCAAGGGGCCTTCAAAGATTTACATGAGGATCCTCTACACTTCTCTTAGACCTAATCCAAACCACCCATGATCCCTTCATTCTATCCCAGACCCACATGCCTCCCAGTTCTAGTCTGAGAATTTCATTGGTCAAATTGAAAACAACCAGAAGACAGCCTGTATCAGTTTAGTTCCAGACAAAAATAGGTTCAGGATAGTCTGTATTGTCCAACACAAAAAGAATAAACAGGTAGAACCTCCTACTTCTCGGGGACTTGATAACTGGCCCTTTAAAACTATTTTAACACAACCAGTCGTCAATAGGGTTGTGACGGTTTCCATATTAATTTGCAGAGTTCAGTCCAGTTACAAATGAATACTGTGAAGTATTTTTTGACAACTTATTAAAAATTTAAGTATGATTCCAAAGCCTCAGGCTACTTGATTTTTTAAAGTTAAATTTTCTTCTGAAATAGCAGCACAGGATGGTTGTCAAACACCCAGAGCCATAGTAGCTTTAGGCAACTTTCCAAAAATAAAATACCAGTCTCTGTCAGTCAGCGAAGTGCCTGTGCCTTATTGTCCAAGGTTTCCTTTAAAGGATGATAACTCCTGCCATTGAAATTTGCCTGCAGCTTGGCTAGAAAAGCCCAGCTCTGCGTTAATAATATGGAACAAATTATACCCTGTCCACCGAGGCGACCAAACAAGAGTGGACAGCCTGCTTTTGATAAGCAGATGGGTAAGAAAATGACTTCCCCTTTCCAAAGGAGTAATAAAGTCATAATGAAACTATTTCAGCACAAAATGTTTCCTTACGTTGCTTCCTTCTCCCACAAAAAGGGACAGGAACAAAGAACTCAGCGTTCGTTGAACACCTACTCTGTGCTAGACGTTTTAGAGCCTATACCGTTCAAGTAAAGTCGTTGATGTTAAGAAGGACTTTCTCTAGGTTTGGTAGCCTGTTTGAGATGGGGAAGGGGAGACAAAATTAAAGAGACAAAAATAAGTTCCCTCTTTGAGAATCGCCTTTCTTATTGTCGGATAATATGCTTTTTAATTTTAGATCTGCGTCTTTCTGAGTGTCACCATCCAGGCAGGGAACGTTCACAGATGTGGTTGTTGGGGCAGGGACGCATTCTCTGTTTTCCTGCTCTCAGAGGCTAAGGTTGGTCCTGACATTTAGTGATAGAGTCAAAGATGGAGCCAGGTAGTAGGAGAGGGAGAAGCAGAGTCCCTCATGTGGGACTTGATCCGAGGACCCCGGGATCATGACCTGAGCTGAAGGCGGGCACTTAACCAACTCTCCACCAGGCATGCCCCTGATGGGGGCATCTTCAATATTATTCTTATTAATATTGATATGACAATAATTACATGTTTGTAATCATATTAATAGTACTTTAACATAAATATGTAAAAAAGAATAAAAAGGTCTCATGGTATTTTCTTCCCCCAACAAATCAAAGAAACTCAGGGATCTGTTATTACTACTGCTACTGTTATATTCTCAGTGTTTGAGAGAGTCTAAGAAAATTAAATGCCCCCCTCCGAAGAAATTATAGTTCCTCTGAAAGACACAGGGTTTGTGATTCAGATGTCATATCCAGAAGGTAATTTTCTTGCTTATGTGTGGTATAACATATGGATTACCATCTTTATTTCATTTATTATTTTTGTGAAAAAATAGTCATGATGTAAAACGATATTGAGAAGTAGGCTATATAGTAAGTTCAGTATCCATAAAATAATGTATATCCAACCCCAAAGAAAGTCGAGTTTCCTTCCGCATGTGCAAGCAAGCTCCCCTCCAGTTCTCCGATGTCACTGACAAGCTCATATTGGCCTTGAAATGGAAATTCAGAATTGAGCTGGTGCAAATTTAAGGAAAAGGAGCCATGTGAGATCAACCTGCAATGAGTAAGTGCTTTCTTAGGCTCTCTTTGATTTCACAAACACCCATTCCTAGTTGCAAAAATGACCAATTCACCCTTGGCATACTGCCCATTAGACCAACCCAGTGGGAGGTGTTTTGCTATTTTTCCTTTCTTTTCATTTATCTTTTTGGGTGTTTTTCAACCAAACTACAAGAAGTTCAGGACGAGGCTATTCCAGGCCACAGAACATCTCCAGCAACTAACAACCAATGGTATCATTTATGTCTTGATGAAGATTTTCTTGCTTGTTCTCCTTTCAACTTTGCTGTTCACTTGTTTTTCTTTATGATTCCCTCTCAAGGTATGTCTATAAAGCAAGTAATAAATTCATAACTGATTTTATTCCTGCAGGTTCTATAGCTTACCTGAAAGAATGAAAAGACTAAGATATTGGGCACTAAAGAAAATCCCTCTCTAAACACTTACAAATTACCTAGGATATGCCAACATTACTTAACTGGATTCTCCCTGCTGTCTAGTAAGGGCTTGGAAAATTGCATAAAATCAGTGGGAAGTGGTAGTAAGACCTAAATATGTTGGTTAATATGTAGAATGTGTGAAGAAGGGTATGATGGATGGCATTATTGCCTAAGGAAGATAAAACCATAAACCAGGAATTAAAGTCTATAGTAAATACAGAGAAGAGACCTGGAATTCAGTAGATGACTATGACTAAGGATAGTGGAAGGAACATTGATGGTGGACACAGTCTTATACGATAGTATGTCAACAGCCAGTCTAGAAGAAGATATTAGAACTCTAAGTCTGCTAATTTTTGTTCTGGCTACTGTATGTGGCAGAATTTAAGGAAAACAATCACCATATAAAAAAGCCTGTTAAGTGAAATGAGTGATCCAATGATCAAAAGGTACAAACTCCTGTTATAAGTTCTGGGGATATAATGCACAGCATGGTGACTATAGTTTAAAAATTAAAACAGAATATGAAGTTTATGCCTTTTGATCATTGGATCACCCATTTCCCACTCCCTGCCACCTCTGGCAACCCCAAATCTATTATCTGTATCTATGAGCCTGGTTTTCTTTTAGATTCCACATATAAATGAGATCTTACAGTATTTGTCTCTTATCTGTCTGATTTATTTCACTTAGGATAATGCCCTTAAGGTCCATCTATGTTGTTGCAAGTGTCAGGATTTCCTTCTCTTCCACGACTGAGTAATATCCATGATATATCTCATGTTCTAGATGACTATATAGGGTTGTTGACTAACTATATAGGGTTGTTGATATGACTATCTCATGTTAAGTTTGAACTGCTATCAAAATATTCAGAAAATATGGAGTCCAAAAGAAGCTTTAGCGACTATAAATTGGAAATATAGCACGTGCTTTTTCTTCTCATTTACATAAAGAAGTTGAGATGCAAACCTATAAAACCATACTTGGTCTCTTCTCTATGAATCGCATTTATCCTCAATGCAGTTGAAGTTCAAAGCCCTAGGTAACTCATACCATGTACTTTTCTCTGTTGACCAACTCCTCCACCACCCATCTCATTATTATCTTAAATTGGAGGATAGAAAAAGAAAAATAGAGTGGAGCTTGAACCTCAGTCTACTGGTTTACTTTATTCGAGGGAGATCTTTGAGCTGGAGAAACCAAATTCAAGACCAATCACATCATTGCACTAGAGCATATTATAAAAGAAGGTAAATATTTAAAGGCCCCAGTGATCCACTTGCATAATTTTGAATGTCTTTCTCCTCGAATTTTAAGTTGAACTCTCTGCTTTCATTGTTTTTCTTTTTCTTTTTTCTTCTCTTTTGTTTTATTTTCCTTTTTTTAGGAATATGTATGTCTATGTGTGTGTCTGTATTTTCCAATGTTTTCTTTGGGTTTAGGTTCAAATGATGAGATACCTTCTGGAATATTGTTTTGCTTCCCACAGGGAATAGCAGATTAGATTGGAGTCAGATTCAACCAACCCCAGCTGTAGAGCACTTGCAACGTACCAACTACATGTTCATTTACATAAATCCTGCCAAATCTTTGTGATGAGTTTTATTTACATGCATGAATATGTTCCTCAAAGTAGCTGGTAAACTAAAGAGCAGGGAGTCCACCGTCTTTTCCACTACAGTAGACCTGAACAGGCATTTTAGGTCTTCAGCGCATTTGTATTTTTTTCAGTCTTAAAACTGATTTTGAAGAATCCTAAAGTTTTGGACACATAGTGAATTCAGGGGGATGTGTGAGGGGATAGACACGCATGCATATGCTCGTACACACCTCACCTTGGCTGTGCATGGCTGCTGGTGTGGTGGCTGAAGGGGAATGTGTCAAAAGGGTATGAACTGCTTTTAAGATAATCCCTTTGAAAGAGGAAATGAAAAAAAAAAAAGAGGAAATGTTTTACTTGCTCTTGTTTTCTCTCTTTTTTTCATTCTTTTAAACAAGTAGGGAATTGTTTACAGCAGTTCAGATATATTCGGTAACATATCATTAAAATGATCCAAACCAGGCCATTTTCAAGAACCAATTTTTGAGGTAATGATGGAATTATGATACACAGGAGCTGGGCAGGTTATTTCACTGATTCAGTTTGATTCGGGGAGTCTTGTATACACATGGTTTTCTCCTAACCCGAAAATTATTTTTTTTACTTCTTTTTCAAAATTAGGAATGTTCAAAGCTCCTATATTATAAAGAGAAATATCCAAGGACTTCAAATTAATGGGCACATCTCAATATACATTTCTCTCTGCATCAGAGGATCTAAATGATTATCCGTTCAATGGCAGTAATAATTTTGCATTTTAATTTTTCTAACATATCACCAACCACAATAGCTGTAGATTATATTTTTAAAAAAATGATTTGGGGGGGAAGAACAGTTACTATCCAATGTGTCATCTCTACATTCATTCTGAATGCCCATTTTCCATCATTGGGCAACAATAAAAGAACACGTACCTAGACATTCAGCGTTGCTACTTCAACTCACACATCTCCTATCTCTGGTGTTTGGGAAAAAAACCTGCAAATATGCAGTACCTTGTGTATATTCTTTTTTCTCTTCCTGCCAACAGATGGATCCTCCCTTCTGTTCCTAGACAACAGAGATGTCAGCTGTTATGAGAAAAGACAGGTTCCTAAATTCAGACCTTGAAGGAGAAAATCGTTTTACTTCACCTTTAGTAAGGATTTCATTTGTAAATGTTCCTGTCAATGGAAACGTACTGAAGAAGACAATGACTGAACATTGCAGCAAAACAACGTGGCAGGAGGAAATGAGGCGGAGGCAGAGCCTGGACATGCTGGGATTTGCTATCTGTGTAGACATGAATCCTTTCAAGATCATAAATCTCTCCCGCAATCTCATCCTTGGGTAAAGGTCACCTACATTTTGCATTCAAACCAACCCTCTTTCCGTTTTAAAAAAATGGAGCTCCATCAGAAAATGAATGAGAATGTCTTAGATTATGACTCAATTAAATTTCACAAAAGAAAGTGGATATAAAATCATAAAACTTACTGAGAGAGAGAGAAAAAAAGAGACAGAGAGATGGAAAGGTCAAAGGCAGCTATCCAAAATCAATTTTAGTTTACTCAAGGTTTTGTTCTTGACAGTCCTACCTTCCTATTTCCACCGGCACAGGGAGAATTTAAGGCAGAGAAAGAAGCCCACAGGGTAACAAGTGATTCCTGAAATGTACAAAAGGTGGGATCGAAAGGACCTTCTGATTTTAGAAAGAAGAGCCTTATCCTGAAATCTGGGGGATACAGTAGCCCCCTTATCTGCTATTTCATTCTTCAGTTCCAGGTTTCCTCTTGTCAACCACTGTCTGGAAGCAGATGTTCTTCTTTCTGACATTTGGTCAGAAGGTCAATGGCAGCCTAATGCCAGGTCACAACACCTGGGCCATTCAACTCACTTCTCATCATGGGGGCATTGCATCATTTCACATCATCACAAAAAGAGGGGTGAGTACAGTGCAGTATTTTGAAGGAGAGGGAGAGAGTCTACATTCACTTGCTTTTATTATAGTGGATGGCACACTTGTTCTATTTCATTACGAGTTACTGTTGTTAGTCTCTTGCTGTGTGTAATTTATAAATTAGACTTGATCACAGCTGTGTATGTATAGGAAAAAACACAGCATGTATAGTGTTCACTACTCTCATGGTTTCAGGCACCCACTGGGGGTCTTGGAATGTATCCTACACAAACCTGGGGGAACTACTGTATTTCTCTGTTCCTTTTTTTTTTTTTTTAGATTTTATTTATTTATCAGATAGAGATCACAAGTAGGCAGAGAAGCAGGCAGAGAGAGGGGGGGGAAGCAGACTCCCTGCTGAGCAGAGAGTCCGTCCGATGCGGGGCTCGATTCCAGGACCCTGGGATCATGACCCAAGCTGAAGGCAGAGGCTTTAACCCACTGAGCCACCAGAGCAGAGAACTTCTGTCGTGCTTTTGGTGTATGCATCCCCGCTAAGTAGCGTAGGACTTAGCATGTAACAATGATCATGATGCCAATGTCTAAAGCAGTTTTTCCCCCCAACCTCCACCCCCCGCCCCTTCAAAACCCTCAGATTGTTTTTCAGAGTCCTTTTTTATTTTAACGTATATACATAGTCTTTTGACTGTTGTAGCTGACATAAGTTTTGAGAATCTTCTATAGTCTTTGTACTATATGATACTGCTGAGCAATACTTCTTATTCTACACATAAACAGTTAATTTTCTTAGACCCCTGTGCTAAGATTTAGTATCTGTTTTTATTAAAATTCACCTTGTCTTGCTGAGCCCAGGTGCTATATAATGCAATGAATTTGTTGTTACTTCCAATTTCATGGCACACACAGTATAAGTTTACTAAGAGCTGGGGAAAAGGCGGAGGATGAAATGAAATATTTCAAACGACATTTGTCTTAGGCTTTGGAAGATAAGAAAGATTTTGAGAAATGAACGTCACAGAGAAGGTTATTTTTTTTTCTTATCCTATTGTATACTTTGCTTCTAGCTGCCTATCACTTCCCCTAGTATCCACCAAAATATGTCTTCCACATAATTGGCCTATGTGTGAGACAAGAAAAAATAAAAACGTTAAATGTCCATCCACCACACGAAAGAGTTATCTTTATAATTTTACTTTATGTAGTCAGCTTTGGAGAATTTGGGAAACTCTGAAAGAAAAAGAAGCAAATTAATATGTGAAGCAAAAGTCTCATCTATAAATGAGATAATAAAAGATACATAATGGTAAAAAAAAGGAGAAGAGGTTCTCACAAGGATGATACACACCCAATGTATTGAGAAATGTGAGGGTTTAGGAGAAGGGATTGTTGTCAAGACAAATGGGAGATAAGTGCTTGTTAGTGGGAATGCAGACTGGTGCAGCCACTCTGGAAAATGGTATGAAGGTTCCTCAAAAGCTAAAGATAGAACTAGGATCCAGCAATTTCACTACTAAGTATTTACCCAAAGAATACAAAAATATGAATTCAAAGGTATATATGAACCCTGATGCTTATCTACAATAACCCAGTTATGGAAGCAGCCCAGGAGCCCATGGGCTGATGAATGGATAAAGAAGAGGTGGTATATATATGGAATATTATTCAGCCATAACAGCCATAAGAACAATGAAATCTGGCCATTTGCACTGACATGGATAGAGCTAGAGAGTATAATGTTAAGTGAAATAAGTCAGTCAGGGAAAGACAAATACCAAATGATTTCACTCATATGTGACATTTAAGAAACTAAACAAATGAGCAAAGGCGGAAAAAGAAAGAGAGAAGCAAACCATGAAACAGACTCTTAATTACAGAGAACAAACTAATGGTTACCACAGGGGAGGTGGTGGGGGGATGGGGGAAATAGGGGATGGGGATTAAGAAGGACACCTGTTGTGATGAACACCAGGTGTTATATGAAAGTGTTGAATACCAAAATTGCACATCTGAAACTAGTATTACATTGTATATTAACTAACTGGAATTTAATTAAAAATTTCAAAAATTTGCGGGAAGAAAGAAAATAGCTCCAATCTTTGATGTCCATGGAAAAAGGATAATAAACATCTGGCAAATTTCTAAGAAGACCCAAAAAGAATTATCCTGCCCAAATGCCAATAGCAGCCCCATTGTGAAATAACGGTAGTAGTTAAATGACTTCTTCAAAATTCAGACAAGTTATGCCAGAATCAGGACTCAGAACCTGACTCCATGTTTTGTACAGAGTGTTCATTTCTTGAAGACTTACAATATTTTATATTTGAACAGTGAGGTGTTTTATAAACATGGTTTGTAAGAAATAGATTTATTTCCAATTTTCCTTTTTTTTTTTTTTTTAATTTCCATGTTGTTTTTTGGGATTTAACTTGTGCTAGATAGTTGTGTCTTATTCAGACAATGCCAGAAACCAAAAGTGCTAGAAGTTGTGTATTTGGGTATGGAACTTTTCAAGGGCGTACATAAATGTCATTTCACCAAGTAAACTCTAAGAGCTGTAGGGTCAAGTCCATGTCTATTGTTTTATTATAAATTTAGTCCCAAAGGCAATGTCCTGTGAGACATAGATACTCAACTGTTTGATTTTGAGGAAAGTAGTAGGGCAGTGTTCGTATGTGTGGGTTGGGAGGCCATTTCATTAGTAAAGTATATTTATTATCATCCTCCCTGAGAAGATGATGTCACTAGCCAGGATTTTGGGGGAAATATTCCTAGAATCAAGCTTTACAAATAACACAGATATTGAGACAATCCTAGAAGCCTGAAATACTTGGATTCTGCAGATTTCTTTAAAAAATATTAACTATGCACATAAGTCTATAATCATCTCAAAATAAAAAGTTAAAACACATGCACATAAATATGAGAGTAGGCTTCTTTTTAAATATATATTTTGACTTGGAAACATGCCTATATGCATACTCCATACATTGGAATTCACAGTTGGTTTGAGTAACCACCAAAGACTTGAAAGTGGGTTTATATTTTGCTCTTTCTTTCCCCATTGATTAATTTACTGGGCGACACTGGACAAATCCCTCATCTTAAAAAAAAAAAAAAAATCCCTCATCTTTCCTGTATGTCAGTATCTTTACCTCTACTAACATAGCTTGGGAGCCAGGGACAAGGCAGGCAATCTAGGTCTGCAGATGATAACAAAAAGCATAACACTTTTTCACAAAAGAGGTATCATACTTTTTATTTTCTTATCAATAATATACCTTCAGGTATTCTTAAGATCTTGGCATTTATTAATTTTAGGCTGTGGATTTTTCTGTTTTGTTTTGTTTTTTTTTTTCCTTCATTTGAGGTGTTAACACAAATTTAAGTGGCTGAGATTTCTTCTAGATCAGTTCTACAACAATTTCTTTATTTCACATACAATGCTCCTTCATCCTCAAGTTTTCCAGAGACACTTGGAAGCCAAAATCAGACATTTGGAAAGTATATTCCTTCTTTCTCTGGGTACATCTCTCATTACTTACCTATATCCATACTCCATTGCTCAAAATTAATTGACAATGTGAACCAAACAGAAATTAAGACAATAAGACAACAAATCAAATACTATATATTTGCACATAAATACGAAAGTGAAGTTTTCAGCATTTCAGCTTACTACAAAGTTCTCTCCACAAAACATAGATTATACAGAACTTCTATTTAGCGTCTTTCCTCTTGATCTTATTTCCCATTTAAAATAAGTGTTACACAGTTGTGTTAGTTCTTTAAAAATAGCCCCTGGGACCCTTATGGGTTGTTTTTGTTTGTTTGTTTGTTTCTTTCTTTCTTTCTAAACCATACCAATTATAAAAATAAACTAACAAAATCACACAGAAAAAGGAGGAAAGACCCAAACATAGTTAAAGATGTAACTTAACAAGGCCAGAATGATATCTTGATCCCCTGGGATAGCTTTGCCTTAGCTGCAGAGAGAAAAGCCTTGAAGCCAGGATGGCAGTGAATGGGAGGAGACTGAATCTCATATCTGTGATGTCTTGAGTATTTGGACCTCAGCTTGGCAGAAGAAAGTAACATCAGGTGAATGACTCTGAGTAGCGTTGTTTCCTGTGGACTCTTGGTTATGGTTCCCACTGTACTTGGTTGAAAACCCATCAGGACTGTTCAGCTGGAACTATCAGGATGAAATCTTTCATTTTTTGCATTCAAAGCTCGACTAGGCAGCTAAAATGGCGTATCTATCTCAGGTGACTTCGGATCCTATGGGAAGTGTGTAAGTGCTCATGATTTTGATGTCATGTTTTGTGTGTGGTTGCTGGTGAGGGGCAACCACTCAATATGTGAATAATCTCATTTCAAACACAGGACAGGAGCTGAAAGTCAGAAGGGAAGAACAATTCCTTGCCCTTAAAACAAACCGATCAAGAAAGCATAGAGTACCGAGTCCTGTGGAATAGACGGGAAACCTGTTTTAGAGGTAATGAAAAAAAGGCCAAGTAAGAGCGTCCAGGTTGAGTCCAGCATCTGGGGTAATACATTCATCCCTAAAGGTAAAAGGCAACAGGGAAGCAAATGATAAATGCAAACGTTCCCTTCTTTATAATTTTGCCTCCGGTGCCCTGGAGTAAAAAGATTCTTTGAGATAATTATGAACTTTGGGCATGCGAAGTCTCAATACAGTATTTATTATATTCCCATTGAAAAAAAAAACCAAAAAACTTTTGCACTGAACATTCGGAATGGGCTTTAAAATATGATACTTTTGGGGCACCTGGGTGGCTTAGTGGGTTAAAGCCTCTGCCTTCAGCTCGGGTCATGATCCCAGGGTCCTGGGATTGAGCCCCGCATTGGGCTCTCTGCTCAGCAGGGACCTGCTTCTTCCTCTCTCTCTGCCTGCCTCTCTGCCTACTCTCTTTCTGTCAAATAAATAAAATCTTTAAAATAAAATATGATACTTTCATTTTAATGAACGTATAATGTTGAACAGAAAAAAAATCTCCACTTGACACTTGTTGACTTTCTTTTTTACTTCATATCTATGTATTCTAAGGGTTTGAATTTTAAAAATGATGTGTACATGTACTAATACAGCTATTTTATAAATATTTACTTAGTTCCATATCTATTTCCTCTCATAAAACAAAATATAGGAAGCTGGATGGTACTTATGATTGAATGAATCATAGGACTGAGAAACTAGTTGCTTTATAATTAACCCAAATCTCTTGTCAACATCGGAACTCCTCAATTATGTCCAAATGGATGACATGATATGGCAGGTTCTGTCAACATCTAAATTCAAAAGTGGACAGGGTTCTGTGATGGCTACTTCACAGAACTTAACAATGAAAATATACTCAGTCCTTGACCTTAAGGAAGCTCAGAGATTTTAGAACTATCCAATTAACCAGAGTGGAAAATTTGGGAGCACACCAGAATGTATCCATTTCCTTCTCAGATTAAAAATATGTGTTCAATGACTACTATTTTGGGGCACTTGATTAACCTCTCCCTGGGTATTTGGTTAAATTTTCCCCTTGAAATTCTTCAGAAACATTCCTCTCTACAACCACCAACTCCTTAACACCCTGCTCACTTTATGCCCTATTCCTTCAAACTGTAATTCCTACTTGAGCTTGTTTCTCAGTCTTCTCTTACATCAGGCTACCTTGAAAACTGCTTCCAGTTGAATGCCTTATCCTTTAAAGATCCCAAAGTATGGGGCATCTCAGTCAGTTAAGCCTCTGCCTTCGGTCCAAGTCATGATCCCAGGGTCCTGGGATCGAGTCCCGCATTGGGCTCCCTGCTCAGCTGGGAGTCTGCTTCTCCCTCCTCTTTCCCCTGCGTCTGCTCTCTCTCTTGCTCACTCTCTCTCGAATAAATAAATAAAATCTTCAAAAAAAGTTAAAGTATTTTTAATTTTTGAAAAGAAATGGGAAAATACAGAAAAGAATAAAAAAATATTCATCACCAAAAATTACACGACAGGGAAAACTAGTGTTAACATTTGCCTTATTTCAGGGTGCCTGGATGGCTCAGTCAGTTAAGCATCTGACTTAGGTTCAGGTCATGGCTTCAGGGTCCTGGGATGGACTCCCAGTTGGGCTCTGTGCTCAGCGGGGAGCCTGGTTCTCCCTCTCCCTCTGCCCTTTCTCCTGTTTGTGCTCTTTCTTTCTCAAATAAATAAATAAATACACTAAAAATATTTGGTTTATTTCTGTTCCAATGTCTCTAATAATAAATCTACATTTACAGAGATATTTTACAAAATTTAGATTGATTTGAATATATTACAGTCTGTTTTAATTTAGCAATGTATCAATGCATTTTCATATACTATTATTTGAGACATGTTTTAATGGCTTTGAATTATCTCAGCATATGGATGCGCTAAGTTACTTCAATATTACTATCTACACATAGAGATGGATTCAAATTTTTACTATTACAAAGAACACAGCAATAATCATACATGTACATACATTTCTAAATTTTTTGATAAGTTCTCTGAAGTAGAACTATTGGGTCTAATATTTTATATATATAATATTAGACATATATTAGGTATTTATAAATATATTAGATTATATCTAATATATATTAGATAATAGATAATATATTAGATAATTATAATAGATAATATATTAGATATGCATCTAATATATACTTTTAGATATATATAATAAATAAATATATATATATTTAAGTTTTTATCTAATTGCTACAATACCCCACAAAATTCCTTTGGGATTTCTCAGAGATTTTTTCTCACAATGGCTGTTGCACATAGATGGAATACCAGATGGTTCCTGAGGGAGAAGACTATGATTTACACCTTTGGTAATATCTCTAATTACACTCACAATACACTTATTCTCACAAAAGTTCAGTTAGTAAGTTTTTCTCCAAGTAGTGCTTGCTAAGCTTTACCATTTTCCACACAATTCCCATCCCCCCCCACCTTTTTTTAGTAATAAGGAATTTATCCCCAAACTTGCTAAAAATAAACACACCTTAAGAAGAAATAGTTCAACACAACTGGTTCAGGCAGAGATAGTTTACTCGCCATGACTGGGTTCGGCTTGAGAATGCTGTATGAGACGGATGTTGTATGAGACAGAATTGTGCCTGCTGTTTGGATGAACTCAATACCTTTGCCCAGGCCCTGGATCAAGAAAGGACATTTGGCTTTGGGTCATTGGGCATGTGCGCTGTTTCCTCACATTTTGAAGCGCACCTGTTTTTTTTTTTAACTTTGTTTGCTTTCTAGGGTTTCTCTGTGTTATGACTCTATTTAAAGCAGTGGGAGTGCAAGGTGATGGTGGGACCAAAATATGGTGAAGAAAATAGTACAGAGGGGAAATGCTTTCTTTCTTTCTTTCTTTCTTTTTTTTTTAAGATTTTATTTATTTGAGACAGAAGGAGAAAACTGGAGGAGGGGGAGGGGCAGAGGGAGAAACATTCTCCCTGATGAGCAGGGAGCCCAACAAAGGTCTCGATCCCAGGACCCCAAGATCATGACCTGAGCTGAGCCAAAGGCAGACACTCAACGGGACTGAGCCACCCAGATCCCTTGAGGAAACACTTTCTGTAGCAGCACCTTCAGGCGCACTTGTCCCACCCACCACCTTTATGGCTTTTTTCTTCCTAAGGTGAGTAAAATAAGCCTTCGTTGCATTCCATTTTTTATAAAAAATGTATTCATGTATTTCCCGGTCTTCATTGATTACATATGTAACTTTCTTAAATGAAATCTTTTTCTGTCAGCAAAAACTGGGATGGAATTAAATATATCATATTTTTCCCCAATGAAATAATGGAAATATGTTTTCACTTTAATGCTTTTTGATAGAGCGGTGAGGTATTCAGAAACAAATTAATGTTATTGAGGACTGATGTGGACAATCATGTGGGATAAAAGCAGATTATAGAACACTTATGATCATAACTAAGGGTATTATATATATATATTATATATATATATATATGTTTAATCTGAAAGCGTATAAAACATGAATTTTCTAGAAGTAACCAATGTTTTATTTTAGGCATGTTTTTAAAAAATGTGTGGTGCTGGATTTGGTCTACATCATACAGACGTGTAGGACTCCAGTCGTCATCCTGAATGAAGACTGTGTACAGTTGTGGAAATGGGAAATCCATTGGGTCACCTTCAGGGTACAGATGATGGGGCCCAGGCCAAATATTTAGGCTGCAACCAAATTATTTTCTTTCTTGAAGTTTCTCATTCTACAATTTTCTAAATAATAATTTTAAGGTTTAGCAAGGATTTACTAACTCTCTCAGTGAAAAATCCTAAAGGGAAAAATATGCTTTTTTTCCACCCCTATTCCCTCATGAAGGTATTTCAGTTTATAGATTCAATATCCATCTGGAGTTTCCCATATTTGCTTTTGTCCTTGATGATCAGAAGAATATTATCATTATCTCTGCAGGCACAGATGTAGTCTGAGGTTAGAACTTTCCTTGAACAAATACAAGGGAATTAAAAGCATTGTCTTTCCTGTTGAAAGTATGAAAGCTTCTTTAAAAAAAAAAAAAACGAGTGATGATTAACAATGATAACACTTCTGAGTTCATATATGTGATGTTTAAATGAATTGAAATGCCCTAAGTTTAATGCACTAGTGAAACATCTCATTCTAGTTAAATTCTTTTTAAAATAAATAGAGAGGCATATTTCCATGGTCATTTTGGTTGCCCCCAGTGCACATTTTAAAGAACTTAATTAATTTTGAAATACTCAAAAATTCACTTAACTCTTTTAAATGTGACTTTACTACTTTTAGTTCTTAGAATGTACAAAGTGTTAGGTCTTTATAGCCTATCCTTTATTTTTGAATACTGTCATTTGATTGCCAACAATAAACTAGGTAAGACTAGAGTAAGCGTAATCCTTGATCTGTAGACTTTTTGATTGATAACATTACAAATACTTTTAAAGCAGATAACATGGTCTGTATTGAGTACGAATGAGAAATCATTTGATATTTCAGCCATGCATTTTCATGGAATCTAAAGGTGACATAATTCTTTAGAAAGTAAGAGGCAGATCAACTACGATTTGTCAGTAATCATTTTAACAATCAGCTATAATTTGGTGGTTTATATATATTGTCCCACAATCTTTAAATGATTTAATAATGAGGCTATTAGATCGTGTATTAGTTTCCTATTGCTGACATAAAAAATTACAACAATTTTGTGCATTAAAACAAGACACAGGCATGAACTTACAGTTCCAGGTCAGCAGTCCAAAATGGGTCTCACGAGGTCAAAAAAAGCCAGCATCTGTGTCGTTCCTAACTTCTCTTCTGTTGTCACATCTCCTCCTCTGTCTCTGACTGTTCTGTCACCCTTTACATGCATAAAATCTTCGCCTATGACAATTCAGAGCCATCCAGGGAATCCAGGATAATATCTCCCCTCAAGATTCTTGACTTAATAACAATTGGCAAGGCCTCTTTTGTCATATACCCCAGCACATTCATAGATTCTAAGAATTACAACATGGACCTCTTTGGGGAGATGATTATTCTCATATGTCAAATGTATTTTTTCTCATTATGAACCAACAATATGCATCTGTTGTTTGAGTTCCTGTCAAAATGGCTTCCCCCCCCCCAAGGAGTCTGAATATTTTCTGCCTGATCGCTGTATCACCCTAAGTTGAAGAACTGAAATTTCGGAAACATTAGAGGTCCCAGTGTTACATACATGGATGATTTGGACATAAAATCATCACAATGGATACGGATAAAAATTCTTTATTAACAATTTTGATAAGCATAGCATTCTAGTGACCTTTGACATACCACCTTTATTCTGGAAATTTTGACTTTTGTATCCCCTTCTCACTCAAGGAAAGAAGAAAGGAAGGCTTGCACACTTGCCTATTACAGTGAATCAAAAGTGTCTTTGGAACAATAGCCAGTTAAGATAGTTGAGACTTGGTAATGGCCTCCCCTATTGGCCTTGAATGATCACCACAGGGTGTTTTTCTCTAAGAGTCTTAAAGGGTAAGTCAGAGTTTATGAGTCTCATTAATCCAGGCTTCCACTGGGGCCTGGCCAAAAAGGTTTAGAATGTGATCAGTATGCAGCTTTCATGACCTTTCTTTTGAGCAAGGATCTTAGCAAAGGAAGGAGACCTCTTGTAAGACTCAACCTCCACAGGAGGTGGTTTTCTCATTCCTACATGGGGATGAAAGACACCACATCCAAGTCAATTCAACAGAGACAGCAAAAAGGTCACTGTATCCTCACGTCAAGTATGCTCAATGCAGACTGAGTGGGTCCAGTTTTAATTTTCTGTTCCTGATCTGTTCATTTATTTAGTGCCGGTGAATTTTTATTGACAAGTGTGGCGGTGGGGAATATGGCAATCTGTCCCTTTTTCTATGAAATAGTCTTGATTAAGAGTCAAAGAGGAAAGAGACTGGTGTTGGGTGTTGATTGAATGTCTTAAATTTACTGGAGGTGCCTTTGTTTTTATACTTGGTGTTTTTATTGGGACATACAGTAAAAGGGGAGTGGGAAAATTCAAGTCCTTTTTGGGGATGTTTGTGGCTCAGAAGTGTAGAATGTGGAGTTTTCTGTATTTTTGATTCCATATGTCCCAGACACTACGATAGTTTAAAAGAACAAATTCTTGATTCTGGTGAAGAAGACTCCAAGGATAAAGAATGAAATACAAACAAAAATGCCCTTTTTTGAAAGGGGGTCGGTGGGGGTGGGAGGGGGGAAACCCACTTCTTTCTCCATGCTTTCAGTGCTTCATGAAAACATAAATTAAGTGGAGTCAAATGGTTGTATCACATGTGAGCCCTTGGAACTTCAGTGAATCTTTGCAGCATTTAGCATCAGCTGGGGCAAATAAACCATGCCAAGAAGCTGTATTGCTTGTATTTAGGTTTTACTCCTCTGTAAATTGGCGGAAATGACTTCTGTGGTCAGGATGACCTTCCAACAATTGCATTTGTGTCCGTAGGAGACCTATAAGCAAGTGTTCATTACTTTGGTGTTACTCTAACTTTAACAAGAAGTGTGGTTATGTGAGCTCACATCACTTGGGACAAACCAACAGGCCTTGCTGTGTGGACAAGAATAAGCTATAATCATGGAAGGCTATTATGTTTTCTGAGTTGAGCACCCATACACATATACCCTAATTTTGGAGCATTTGGGGAATTGTCTAAGTGATTATAAGATTGAGTGATCTGTTCATAATTAATAGCCAAATTACTCAAAATAATGATCATAAAATGTAGATGGTGTCATTTTTATTTTCTAAGAGTTTCAAAAGGGAAGAAAGCTTGTATATTTCTATATTCTCTCACATACACTGAATGCATATTTTACTTTAGAGAAGTTATGGTGAATGAGATTAAGTTTAATAAGGAATTCTACTTTAGGGTAGCAAAAATGTAACTGGGAAAATCCACACAATCCTCCAGTGTCCTGAGATCTTTCATGACCTTAGCTGTTCACCTTGTCCCATTTCATCTTCTGGATTGAAACGTATCTCAGATTCTCTAAGAGTCTTGCCTTGTGATTTTTGCAGGTTCATTATTTAACACTCTTTCTTCTAATCATCTCAATACTAATGATGAAACCACTTCTATTCCCCTATGTCTTTGCCATTCTAACAAGGACAACCAGTAATCTAGCTCCATGGAGGTTTAGAGCCAGAAAACGTGGTTAATCTACTTGTGACTACAGTAGTAGATTCAGGAATGGGTTCCTGGCCCATGTAACTAGGATTTTTTTTTTCTTTTCCTGAAATTATTGGGTAAGAGGCAGTAAGGTCTTGGTATATTAGTTGTGGGATGGTGGGGCTGGTGAGTAGTGGAGAGAAAGGGAGCTCTGATCTGTAGTAATTGCTGATTTCCCATGGAAAAAATAGTCCCACTTTAGATGATTTTAAGCTACTGAGTTGACTCCACTAAATGCAAAGTTTTATTTATGGTCCTTCAAAAATGATGGTCAGTACAATGGCCTGAGAAATAAGATGTGATTTCATCTTAGACTATTATATTATCATCTTATTCATAACACCTTCTGTGCGTGGAGAACCTTCTAAGTGAAATGTCCCTGCTCACAGCCACAGAGTACGAGGCAGTGCTGTGTAAAACAATGAAATATCCTCTCTTCTTTCTATAAATAATCAGGCAGGAGTTGGTGTTGACCAAGACTAATCAACCTACTAGGTATACAGAACCTATGATAAAGGAGGCTAGTCTGACAAAATTCACTTTCTCCAGATTTTAATTAGGAAGCACAAAGAAAATCCAGCAATTGGTAGCCCTTGCTAAAGGTCAAAAGAGGCATAAAGAAAGGAGTCATGAGGCAGTATTGAGAACTTAAGGTGGGGAATATGGCAATCTGAAGTTATAAGAGAATAGAAACTCAGAAAAAAAAACCAAAGACTCAAAATACAGAGTCTCATTTATCCTGAGAGATGCAGATAGAACAGCTGGATTCCAGTCAGAAGTCTTGTTCTAGAACTGGACCACATAGATCCTTAAGAGAAGGTCTCTTCATGTTGACGCCACTTTAATGAGTCTGTTTACTTGTAACAAGAAGACTTTAAGTAAAACATAAATTTGTACCAGGAATCAGGTGTAAGCAAATGGAAATAATGGGGTAATTGGAATTATTTAGTGCATTACTGTAGCTAAGACATAGCTAACCAAGTCCTCATCTGTGATTTCTGGAGAACGGGAGTATCAGGACTCTTCCCTCTAAGAGAAGGTAGGTAGCAAGCAGATATCCTTGGAATCACTCATCCTGTTAAGTATCTTAACATCCCAAAATAAATGGCCTTGTAATATCAGCCATGGACACCTCATGTTTCAAGGTTAGTGAACTATTCTAGAAAATAAATTACATGTTCAGGTCCAGAAACAAATGCATTATACAGAGCTCCAAGAACTGAGAAGTGAAGGTTCCCTCTCATTTCTCTTTTCCATAAAAGGTATCTATTGTGATGGTTGTGGGTTTTTACTACTATTTTATATCAGTTATTTAGTGGTGTTTGTGTAAGTTACAAGTGCAGAGAGGAGACAAAAACTGAGTGCATTTCAATGGTCCTATTTAAAATAGTAGGTAAGTCTATAGTCCTATAGTCCTATAGTCTTTGAAGTACTTGAGAAATAACAACTTAATTATTCCACTGCAAAATCTTACATAGTGGGTGAGAAGCATATTCATCTTAGAGATAGGAGACTGAAGAATAAAGAGATTATAACAATTGCCCAGATATTAAGTATCAGAGCCGAATCTCATAGTCTAACCTTGGATCAACGGCCTTAACCATGACCCAGTTGACTCTAAGATCATCAAGCAGGTTTTGTTTTGTTTTTTTAAGATTTTATTTATTTATTTGATAGATCACAAGTAGGCAGAGAGGCAGGGAGAGAGAGAGGAGGAAGCAGGCTCCCCGCCAAGCAGGGAGCCCAACTGGAGGCTTGATCTCAGGACTCCGGGATCATGACCTGAGCGGAAGGCAGAGGCTTTAACCCACTGAGCCACCCAGGCGCCCCCATCAAGCAGTTGTTGATAAGACCTTTTGACATTATCCTTAGAGACAGTAGATAACCTCGACGCAAGATTAACACCATCGTATTCATAAGATGTGGGTGTATTTACAATGTGTGTGATAAATGGAATGTGTTAGGTGGGGGCAACTTTGAAACCGTGTGTGTGGGATGTGGCAGTTTACTGCTTAGCAAGAGCTAAATTCTGTTGTGCATGCCAAGGACTGTGTTCATGGTGAACACGCTTCTGAGCAAGACAAGCTGCCTCAGAAGCATCTTACTGCACAGCTTTTTACCTCCTTAGCCATCTCCAACTGGTAGGGATACTCAAGGGCAGTCAACTCAAAAGCTGATGAGGAAGCTGTGATGTGGCCTGGCTCACCAAAGATGAGCTCAGTAAGTGAGAGTCTCTTAAAGTAGGAAATTTTAGCAGAATGAGTCATTTAGCAGCAGGAACTGAAGTTAAATATTGTAGAAATCAGCCTGGAAAGACCATGATGGACTTTGCCAAAGTTATGAGGTCACAGAAACTATGAGTAAGTGGAGCAATTAGGCAGAGAGAAAATATAAAATGAAGCTTAAGGAAACTTTTTGCTCCCAAAGGACATTAAAAGTGGGCATGTGGAGAGTATTTATACCATAATGTGAGCACAGCAGGGTGTATAATAAAGACCCCCAGATTATTGCTGCTGGAGTCTTTTGTCAAGACTCCATTGGGAGGTGGCCATTGCCAGTAGATCCTCTTCCCTTTTATTTGAGTTTGTTTGTTTCTTGTAAATGAGAACTACTACCTAAGATAATAAAAGTGGGTTCAGATTTGTTCATCACCTGTTTTTACTGTCTTAGGCAGTAGCTTCTGTTACTCATTATTGCATGGCTCCCCCACATGAAGAGCTAACAACTCTGGGATACAGTCGGAGATGCACTGGGCATTTCTTTGAATGGCACGGGTATGTGACAGTATTTAAAGAACATTCTTTGTTATCCACCACGATAGAAGTGTCTGGGCTTCAAAGGACAGAAAGCTAACCACATTAGAATAGTTATTAGCTGCAGAAATAATAAAGAAATATGTCTCTTGCAGGAAGTAGATCTCAGATTTGGAATTGAAAGAGAAAAAATTCTTATGAGACTATTTATGGAGAAAATTGGAAAAATATTTGGACTGATTTTAATCTTTTCCTCAATTCCAGCTTCTCCACAGTGAATTAAATAATTACCCAGGATCATTCATCTATTTTGCCAAAAAGTATGCAACTGATATCTTGTTTTTCTTACTGCTTCAGATGAATTTCCTAAACACCATCACTAAATACCAATACCAATGTGTTACATACTAAATTCTTAGTTGACCCTGACTTTTTTCCTTTTACAAAGCTACACCCATGCCATTCTCTCCAGATTTTTTTATTATCATTATTATTATTATTATTTTACATCTGGAAGTTAGCTGGTTATCATAGCATTCCTTTAGAGTTACCATACTAACCATGTCTAACCATACCACCTGGAATTTGTTTTCATTCTCTTTTGGAGTTTGTGACTAATAGTAGTCTAACTTAGACACACCTAAGGTAGGAGTTGTGATATAAATATATAGTGGTTTAAAACTGATAAAACATTTTAAGTCAAATTTCTTGTTTTCTACTGTAGTAGCTAAGTTTTGAAATGACAAGTCATTTATTACTACTTTTTTATGTGCATTGCTAAGAATACATATTCTTAGCAATGCACATTTAAAAAAACAAACAGAATAGAAACAATGGTTTCTATTGCAATTGACACAAACCCAAACACAAGTGGACAAAATAATAAAGAAAATATTGGATGACTGGAAGCATCAAATGGTAGATCTGGCTTTAGGCAGTTCTAATGGACTGTGGCATCTCTTACTCTGGAATTTTCTGGGTCTGTCCTCCATGTGTTGGCTTTCTATGCAGGCAAGTTTCCCACATAGCAGCTAAAATTTCCAACAATCAATGACCTCACGTCTGTTAACCTGACCATCAGCTTGATCTGACCAAAAGGCTTCCTTTTCCTAGCATTCCATGGAAACCCTAGACCTTTCTCTCACTTACCAATTTAGGTCAAATGTGGACTCCTAGAAGAGTAGTCCAATGCCATATTCTGAGTAGGCCTGGATTAGGTCCCTGTCACTGAACCAGTCATTAGACTAGGGATGGATTTAAGCTGAGTTGATGAAGCTAATCCCTGGTGGACATGGGGAGACGGAGGGTGGTCCCATGTTCATTGCATGGCTCGTGCCCTGTTGGAGAGAGGTAGCAGTGTGTTCAGTGGCTACTTCTATGACGCATACTGTGACCAAAAGTGGGATCTGGGAATGTCGAGATTTCTGCCCTCCCATTTTTAAATAGTAAGACCCTGTGCAAGTCACTTCCCATTCTTAAGCCTTTCTTCACTCATAAAGAAGAATAATACTAATATCTATATCTTAGAAAGGAAAGAATGAATGTCCCCTGCAAAATGAGGAAACACTGCCTGTGTGTTTCTCCTTCACTCCCATGCTCTTCCCACACTTCACTGTGACACCAAATGTGTGTGTTTTCCCCACATCATACCATTCTCTGTGATACCAGCTGGTAGCTTCTGAATCAGTCAATTTGGACACTTTCTGGAGTTCACATGAGTTCCCCCCCATAGACACCGACCACAAGTCACTTGCTGTCACCTGTACTCTAACAGTGTAAATCAGGGCCCCACGATCCCCTCCCTGGCTTCAAATTTGCCAGAATGCCTCCAGATACTCAGGAAAACATTTATATTTACTGGCTTATTATTAAGACTATAAAAAGGATAGAGATAGACAGCCAAGTGATGGGATGCCTGGCACAAGGTAAGGGTGTCGAGCGTCCATGCTCTCTCTGGGTACCACGCTTCCCACACCTTCATGTGTTCATGAGCCTGGAAGCTCTTCAAACCCATATACTACTTAGATTTTAGGAGGCCTCCTCAGTAGGCATGATGAGTCATTAACTCAAAGTCCAACCCCTCTTCCCTTCCCTGAGGATGGGGGATGAGGCTAAAAGTTCCAAATTTCTCATCATGGCTTGGTCTTTGTAGAGACCATCCCCCATCCTGAAGCTTCCCAGGACCCACCAATGCTGCCTTATTAGATCAAAAGATACCTTTAGCACCCAGGACATTAGAAGTATTTCGAGAATTGTCAAGTACCAGGGCCAAAGACCAAATACTGGTATCCTCTCCTTTTTAAAAGTTCACTTTTAAGAAAAGACCTACATTAGTATCTTTTTGCTAACCAGACGAAATCAAAGAGGACTTTTGCTTTTACAAAAAAAAAAAAAAAAAAAAAAAAAAAGTGAAAAGTGAAAATATCAATGGACGTCTGTTTTGCAGTGAGCTGATGCATGGGCAACATGGTCTCAGCAGCCAGAGCAGCCCCACAGATCTCCTTTCTGGGGGACCACACTCATCTCACCATCAAGCTACCCTAGCTTTGAACTGTGACTGCAAGCATCTGGGCTTTATCTCAGTTTACGTTGTGCATCCATTTGATGGGCCCTAAGGTATCAGAAAAAATTGAAGAGAGCTTATTTTTTTGGATCTGGGAACACTCAAAAAATTTTTCACGTAAATTAATGATAATTGCTTTTTCTCTTAAAGCCATTTCAGATTCATAGGAATGTTCTACTTTTGGATAGCAGGGGGAAACTTGTATTAGAACAAAAGCTGCTCTCAGTGTTTTTAATCACTTTGGAAATTACAAGGGTTTTAGGAGCTCTGTGCTAGAAACTGGGCCCAGAGACCAGTATATGCATTTTCCATTATTTCACACCTGCCAAGTAATTTTGTAAACCATTATGTGCTATAAAAAGAATTTGTTGGTTTACTGTAGTTGATGTTGTGGCTATCTATAGAAATGAAGACTTTTTTTAAACCTAGAGGAACACAAATACATCACATAGTTAATAAGAAACTCTGAAGCTTTAAGAATTTCTTCTAAGTGAATCAAGTGTTTATGTACACATTCAGTTTCTTCAGGATTTTCTAGTGTGTTTTGTAATAAAGTGCAGAGATTTATAATAGCAATTACTGAGATACAGATGATTCTGTAGTCAAAATATTTGGGAAATGTTAAATTAAACAAAAATAAATTGGTTTCTTTGCAATAAGACTTTTCAGAATCTTTAATATGCTGATAATAAATACGAATTTTTAAGAGTTATACTATTGCAGAATTTGTCATGTAAATCTCATCACAAAACCATTGAGGAGGAATGGGACATTAGAAAAGAGGATCTCCACTAGGTTCATCCCCCCCACCGCATCCCCGCCCAGGGGACATTTGGCAATGTCTGGGGACATGTTAATAGCCACAAATGAGTGGGTCTTATTTTCACCTGGTGAGGAGAGTTTGGGAAAGCTGCTAAACATCCTGCAAGGCACAGGACGGCCCTCTCCAACAAATAATTATCCAGCCCCAAAACGTCCACAGTCGAGAACCCCTGCGTTATGAAGTTAACTTTGGTAAACACTGATTTGTATGGCTGATGACAGATATTCTAATTTCAAAGAACAGTCCCCAGTTTCCAAATGGTTCACCATGAACTTGACCTTTGTCTTGTCTGAAGACACATACCCTAGTGATTGCAGTACACCAGACATAGAGCAAGGTTAAATCCTAAATTAGGTACAAAATATACCTAACATCATTGCTGTTTTACATCCTGTTTATTAACATGATTGAAAATTTAGTCATTAGGCTGAAACCTTTATCTATCCTCACGCATTTTTATATGGGATGACTCCTATCCTGCCCGTCAGAAAGCAGCAGCAAGA
Organism: Enhydra lutris kenyoni; assembly: GCF_002288905.1. NCBI lineage: Eukaryota > Metazoa > Chordata > Mammalia > Carnivora > Mustelidae > Enhydra > Enhydra lutris. The sequence goes on from NW_019154177.1 coordinate 5,541,415, forward strand.
GTAGTTCATGGTACAACTACTGACAGCGGGCATCGGAAAACCACTGGGTTGGGGCGTCTGTGTGGCTCGCTGGTTAAGCATCTGCCTTTGGCTCAGTCATGATCCTGGTGTCCTGAGTTCACGCCCTGCATTGGCCTCCCTACTTAGAAGGAAGCCTGCTTCTCCCTCTCCCACTCCCCATACTTGTGTTCCCTCTCTCGCTGTGTCTCTCTCTGTCACATAAATAAATAAACTCTTAAAAAGAAAAGAAAAGAAAAGAAAAGAAAAGAAGAGAAAAGAAAAGAAAAGGAAAGAAAACCACTGGATCCTTTCTAAACAAGTCTTAAATCTGTGTTCCTATTCTTTTCATCGTCATCTTTGATGTGACTTCCCCTAAAGAGGAAATTTGTAGGGACGCCTGGGGTGGCTCAGTTGGTTAAGCAGCTGCCTTCGGCTCGGGTCATGATCCCAGTGTCCTGGGATCGAGTCCCACATCGGGCTCCTTGCTCATCGGGGAGCCTGCTTCTCCCTCTGCCTCTGCCTGCCATTCTGTCTGCCTGTGCTTGCTCTCTCTCCCTCTCTCTCTCTCTCTCTGACAAATAAATAAATAAAAATAAAAATCTTAAAAAAAAAAAGAGGAAATTTGTAATCATTTCGTATAATTTGGTGGAGTCCTGAAAAGATGATGGAATGGTTCAAATAGGAAGTTTTCCTTAGTTCTGTAAACTCCTATTTGATAGTCTTCTTGATTTCACTTGCTCAGACTTTCGTCTGTATATAATAAGAAAATGAGTTGATAATATATAATATTAAGAGTAAATACCCTCATGTTAAGAGTAAATAACCTGGTGTTAAAGTTCTCTGGGTCAAAATAATAAAACTTTAAGAACCAGAAAAAAAAAATAAAATAAAACGTTAAGAACCAAAGGTGAATGAGTTCAGGGGAAATGAATCAGAACTGAAATTTGTGGAAAGCTCCCTGTGGGTTGCTGTCCCTGCCTTTAAGATCCACTGACCCTACAAGATCTCTCTGAGTTTGATTCCTGGGCCAGTCTCTGACTGGCTTATCTAGGAAATTCCTGCTTTAACCTACTTATAAATTTAAAGCCGTGTAGACAGAAAAGCAAACAACAAGAAAACGACATTAATAAAGCCCCGTGACATGTCCGTTTTTGTCCTCATCCTTCCAAAGTCAGATCCCACAGGGAACCTGAGGTAACAGAATATTTTACACATAAGGCAGCTGAAGAAAATACTTGACCAACGGGAGTGTCACAGGCAGGTCTCACCCACCCTGCTGATAGTCATCACAGCTCTTTCCATGAATACATCTGTTTTCGTGATGAGATTCCTACAGCCCAGGTCTGATCGAACTGATGACATTTTTTAAAGAAAGCTGTTCATCTCTACCTGTTCACATTACAAAGTGGAAGGATACATGCGTGTGACATATGATCGTTAACCACTCTCGTTTCTGTCTTTTCCTCCCTCTTTTCCTCTTTCCTAGAAGAATCGCATGGTTAGCAATAACAACGGGTCAAGTGAGGTAATTGGTCTAATAAGGAAGTAGCTTGTTCCCAGTGCCCATCCCAGCACTCTAGTGGAAATTCCCCAACGTCGTAATGAAGTAAGGCAAAAGTATCTGGCGCAGGCTGTCATGATTTGTTGTATCCAGCTTTTGTTTGCTAACCCGAAAGGACAACAGCGATGGAATGTTATTTCCCTTAGCTCTTGACTTTCTAAAGGCTCTCTGTGGTAGGTAGGTTCAGTCTCACGGGGCTAGGAAGGGAAATCCCATGATATGTTGTACTTAATCTACTTTCCTTACCTGTTTATAAAGATATAGACCTACCTCTCTGTCTTTTTATTATCTATGCATTATCTATCGTCTCCTTTCCATAAAAAAGAAGAAATGTATGATACAGTTAAAATGAAACAGCTTGTCAATTTTATTTCTAATTAATATTTTAATGTGTTTCTCTTCAGTATCTGGACACCTTTTCAGATGGAGGCCCTCAAAATTTTAATCAGTGGGTCTAATTATTAATCTGAAAAATTGCTAATAAGCATACTGTTTGCCCTGTGTTTTTAGAATTTGGGGACACACTGTGATGTGTATATATTATGATCTTCTCCTCATAGAAATTAAATCAAATAATTAAGGCATTAAAGATCTGACAAGAAGTCATGGGGTGGTTGGCTGGCTCAGTCAGTAAGGCATGTGACTCTTGATCTCAGGATTGTGAGTTCAAGCCCCATGTTGGGTGTAGAGATTACTTAAAAATAAAATCTTAAAAAGAAAAAAAAAGATCTAACAGAAGGTCATGAGCTGGTCTTCTTCACTTTGGGCTTTTAGAAGAAGCAGTTTGGAAGAGTGGGAAAAGCTGAGTCTGGAATCAGACCTAAGACCAACACTGGCCAAAATACTAGTTACAAAGCACCATATTGAGTCATTTACATGCAAGCCCAGTGAGATAAGCTAGAAGACATTGTGATCTCTATCTTAGTGGTGAGAAAACTGAATCAGTCGACTTAAGATTGCACATGTAGGAAGTAGTAGAATTGGTGTTCCAACCTAAGCCTGTCTGGTTCTAGTTTTATTTTTTGTTTTTTGTTTTTGTTTGTTTGTTTTGAGAGATTTTATTTATCTATTTGAGAGAGAGAGAGAGAGAAAGCACAAGCCAGGAGAGCAAGGAGCCCAATGTGGGGCTCGATCCCAGTACCTGAGGATCATGAACTGAGCCAAAGGCTGATGCTTAACTGACAGAGCCACCCAGGCAACTCATGTCTGGGTCCAGTTTTAACTTACAGCCACTAAGCTAATGTGTTTGACAGTCCAGTCCCCCCACAGTAATGGTACCACTTCTACAAATTATACCCCTCCTTTAGCCTCCCTCCCTCATGTGTACAAAAAGGTATGATGTGGACTCTTCTAAATGGTTATTCTAAAAATGGAACAAGATCATGTTTGTGCAATCACCAACATAGAGTACGTATTTAATAAAGTCTCATAACTCATTCCTCAGAACTCAACCAAAACAGAGAAGGTGGTGTAGAAAACAGTTAGCAGTTGATAGCGTGGTTCTCATCCCTGGCTATACGTTAGAATCTGCTGAGCAGGTCTAAGAATAGTGGTGTCTATTGCGAGGACATGTAGGTGGGATACTGGGGATGTTCTAGTTGCCGGGATACAGGTGTGTTCATTCGGTGAGAATTCTTTCAGCTGTACATTTATGAGAGCTGCCTTCTTCTGTAGGCATATTTTATTTCAATTAAAATGGATATATTTCTTGAAACTATAATTTTGCAGGTCTCACTCCTTAGAAATTCTGATGGAATAGCTCTGTAGAAGACTGTAAACATCAGTATTTAAAAACTTCTTGGCAGTGTTAATACACACCCAGCTTTGAGAACTATTGTTAGGGTAGAACCAAGCCTTGGGAGATTTAAGAGTTAAGGAAGGCATGCTTTACAGCAAATCAGGTATTATCTGCCAAATTTAAAAGTCTAAGTTAGTGTACAAAAATTAGATGTAGACAATAAAGTATAGGGAATAATAAGATAGAACAGGAATTCCTGTGTTTCATATAGAAATCCTCCTCCCCTCCACAATGGGAATTGCCATGGACAGGAAAAATCTATTAGGTGCCTCAAAAAAACCCACTTTACATTCTTTATCTTTCCTTCTTTTGTGAGCGTCTCAATTCTCTTCTGTTTTATTAAACCATCCTGTTTTTTTTGTGAACATGTTTATTTGACAAAACCTATGCCTTTTGAAAACAGGGAAAATATATTTATGAATTTAAGTATCTACTCCTCCCAAATGCCCATATATGCACAGTTCAGTCAAACATCTTCAAATGTCCAATAAGAAGGACTGGATAAGATCACATGTCTGCATTGTTTCTTTTTGCCCCCAACAGACATCAGTATCAGATTTTGCCCCTTGTTATTGGACTGTGGTCTTTTAGACCATGCTAGTATCATTTGCATCTCTTCCTATGAACAAGTGCATACACACACACACACACACACACACACACACACACACACGTGTTCAAATGCACACATACATGCAAATACACACACGTGTACATTCTACCTGTGCTATTATAGAACGCTGTTTTATAAAAAAATATAAGCAGTTAACTTTACAAACTTCAATTAACCAGCATTAATTGGAATATGTACTGTATATTAGTTCCTTGGTGAATCCTTATCAGGGCCTTCATGGTGAGATTTGTAAGCAGTCCTTTCGTTGTACTTGGATATTTCACAAGTGGCTAGTAGCTAGTAAATTTCAAAATTCATCTAGTATGAGATGAAACTTTAGGTATTTATTGTGAATATTCAAGGAATCTCTGCCTTCCTTTCACATGGTAAGGTATCAACTGAGTTGATTCTCTTGCTATTAGTAATAATTCATTGTTCATCCAGTGCCTAACTAATGAATAACCAAGAGCATTTGCACAGCATCCTGGCAAGAAGACGATTTGTGTCAGGGCACCTGGGTGGCTCAGTCGTTAAGTGCCTGCCTTTGGCTTGGGTCATGATCCCAGGGTCCTGGGATCGAGCCCTGCATCAGGCTCCTGCTCCGCGGGAAGCCTGCTTCTCCCTCTCTCACTGCCCCTGCTTGTGTTCCCTCTCTCACTGTGTCTCTCTCTGTCAAATTAATAAATAAAATCTTTTTTTAAAAAAAAGAAGACCATTTGTGTCATTGACTAAGTCGGCAACGTGTGATGATTGTGTCCATAAACTGAGTTATCAGAAGGGTAAACTTAATTAGTGCCATATTTTTCGAAAGCATAAACATCAGGTTTTAAGTATATTCAAAGAATGCATAGGCTTATACATTACATTAGCCAATGGGAGAAAGTAAGAAAAGGAGTAAGGAAGGAAACTTCAGTCTGACGCCCTGTTGGGAAACCCACACTATGGATATAAATTCCATCAACTTTCCAGCGGATAGAATTTAGACCCCGCCCCCCGTAGATCTATCATACTCACAAAGCTGCAGGAAAAACTTTGAGTAAAAAGACTTACAAACGTAAAAGCAGCTGAGGAGATTGAAAAATAAAGATTATTCCATATTAAACCATCTGCCATATTAAAGATTGAAGGCACAAATGGGTGTCACGGAAGCTAGCATACTAATGTAAGAATTATGCTGTCGATTACCATTTGCAATTAAGTATAACATGCAAATACCATGGGATTATTTGTTTCAGGGGTAAGAAAGAAAAAAAAAAAGAAAGCATTAATTTCTAGCACTCCTTAAATTTAATTATAATTGGTGTGCTGGAAAGAAAAATGAAAAAATCCGTTCTCTGTTTTAGCAGAGAAAGAGGTAATACATGTCAGTGAATGCCACTGTGATTTTTCTGCATGTCTTTGCTCTGGCTTCATTCACAGATTGCACAGATATTACTTAAATAAGACTTCAAGAGAGAACACGGGTTTTTGAAAATGAGGATTGGTCTCTGATGTTGCGGTTGCCAGGTAATGATTAACGAGCCGTCAGTGTGAAATCCATTCATTTCTTCTTATCATTCAGGAAGCAGGTGTCCTGTCAGTGTTCACTGGCTTACAGACTTCCACGGGAAGGCATCCCAGGGGCAGCGCCAGATTTTATTTGTGGGTAATAATATTCTGTCCATGATGGCTGAATGGTCTACCACCTTTATTATTTTAATCTATGTGTCATTGGCACGTTCGTGTGTTTTCATTTGGTTTTTTAACAACAGTGTTCAGTGGAACGTATGAAATTTCCGTCCTGGAGCTCCAAAGTGATTAAATATTGACAATTTCACAATTTCATATGGTCCAATCTAAGGTTCATTTACTTACAGATGAGTGAAGTGAGAATTTTCGAGCAAGGAGTAAAGGAAAGAAGTGTGTGTGTGTGTGTGTGTGTGTGTGTTTACTGGCGTCTCTGTGTGCTAGGCCTTGTCCTACACACCAGATATACAGGACGTCCAGATAAAGCCTCAGGTCTCGTGAAATTTATATGTCCCAATGGGAGACAGACAATAAACAAAGATCATTCCAGATAAGTGCTATGGAAAACAGGCTATTCCATGAGAGGAACTACAGCAGGACCTGGGGTTTGGGGGGCAGCTCTTTTAGATAGGGGCTCCAGGGAAGGTTGCCTTCAGAATATGAGACTGAAACAGAGACCTGAAAATTGAGAGTCAACCTTGCAAGGAGCTGTGCTGCATGTGAACGGATAGCAAATGGGAGGAAAAGCATTTGGCTGGGCTGAAGAGGAGCAAGGTGGCCAGTGGGCCCAGAGCAGAGTGCACGAAGAGGGCAGGGTAACAGGTGAGGTCAGAGAATTATAGGCCAGCGTGTGAGACCCTGGAGGAGCAGCCAGTGATGTAGAAAAGAAAGAAGAAACGTGTGTTATCTAAGAAGCCAAACGTTAAAAAGGAAAAAGTAATTCAGGAAGGGAAGGACTAATCACCTTTGTCCAATGACCTCAGAGAGGTCAGAAAAGGTGAGGGCCTAGAATTGACCACTGGATTAATTTTTGAATGATAATCAATTACTATAGATGATTATGAAGTAATTGTCCACAAACTTTTTTCTGGTTTTTTAAAAATAAGGTATAATTTACATACAGAAGAATCTGTCCTTTTTAGCATACAGTTCCCTAAGTTGTTGTTTTTAAGAGAAAGGGTAAGTGGGGGTGGAGAGGGACAGTGGGAGAGAGAGAGAGGAGAGAATCTCAGGCCAACTCCCCGCTGAGCGCAGAGCCTGATGCAGGGCTCAATCTCAGGGCCCTGAGTTCATGGCCTGAGCCAAAATCAAGAGATGGATGACTAACCAACTGAGCCCCCCAGGCGCCCCCCCCAGTTCCCTATGTTTTGGGAAACATTTACAGTTATGTTATCACCAGCATATTCATGACAAAATTTTTCACCCAAACCCCAATTCTCAGTGCCTCTTTGTAGTGAACACCGTTTCCACATCCAACCATGGATCTGTGTTTTGCCCCTCTAGTTCAGCAAGTATGTCCTATATATGGAAGTATTTGGTACGTAACTTCTAAAACCTGCTTGCATTTAGCAGAATGTGAGATTACTCAGGTTGTCCCATGGATCAGGAGTTCCTTTCCATTCACGGGAGTATCCAGTGAACATCCAAACCTCAGTTTGTTGGGCGTCCATGTTGAGGTTTGGTCCCAGTTTGGGGAGACTGCAAATGAATCCACCATAAATATTCACACGGGATTTTTGTGTGTGTGAACATGGGTTTTCATTTCATTTGTATAAATTCCAAAGCAACAAAATGCTGGGTTATATGGTAATTGCCCATTTAAGTTTATAAAAAAAAAAATCTCAACTATTTTCTAGTCATTGAAGAGTTTTTGTTCCCATCAGCAGTATATGAGATCTCCATTGGTTTCACAGGTGTTTTTTTTTTTTCCTTTCTTTGTTTTAATTTTGGTTGTTCTAAAATGTGGTATATCATTGTGGTTTTAATTTCCATTTCTCTAATGACTAATGATATTCAGTGTTTTTTTCATGTATTTATCTGCCAGCCTTATTATCCTTCTTTGGTGAACTCTCTCTCCAAATATTTTGCCCATCTTTTTTTTTTTTTTTTTAAAGTTTGCTCATCTTTTAATTTGGTTGTCTGTTTCCTTATTATTGAGTTACAGAAGTTCTTTGTGCATACCAGATTTTATCAGATACTTGCTTTGCAAAGATTTTTTTCCCAGTCTGTGGCCTGTCATTTCCTTCTCTTAACGGTGTTTTTCAAAGCACAAGAGTTTCTGTGTTTGATGAAGTCCAGTATATTATTTTTTTCATGAATTAGGCTTTTCCTGTCGTACCCAAGAAATCTCTGCCTAACTAACCCAAGTTGACAAAAGTCTTGTCCTATATTTCTTCTAGAAGTTTTATAGGAATCAATTTTACATTTATGACCATTGGATTTTGTAAGATGGAAGCCATTAGCAACTTGTACTTGAGTGTTTATTTGGGCAAACACCTAATCAGAAGAGGTGAAAAAAATAAGAAAAGAAAACTGAGACCATCTTTATAGACTTGTGCTACATAGAGTGATTGAAAATGGAGATTTGCGCTGGAGAGAAACCTTGTAGGTGGAGTAGGATGGTTGGTTATTGTAGGTAAGCAAAATTCAATGCACTGGCTTATGTATCTACAAATTAAAATAGTACAAATTGAGACAAATCAGGGGAGAGCAAATCCAGTGAAACCTCAATGAGTAGTGGGTTAAAAGTGCCAAGCACAGAGACTGGTTATTTAAGATGAAAATAACAGGGTTTCCAGGGCAAGTAAGGATAAACTTCTATGCTTTCTGCTTTGGAGCCAGTAGAATGTTTGGCTTGGAAAAAATGAAAAGAGGTGGGAAAAGAATTTCAATTTGACCTTAAACTCAGCAACTTGTCTGGTTGAATCTTTTTCCATGGATTAAGCAAGAGAGAATTAGCAAGTGGGGGCGTCTTTTCCCTGGGCTGAACCTCAATGGGTTTCAGATTTCCTGGGATCTCTTAAGATTTCCTTTAAGCAAAGTCTGTTTATACAGTGACCTCAGTGGCTTTGGTACATTCCCTGAAGTCCTGGCATTCTCTTTGCCCAGCGTCCCAGGAAGCATGTAATGGATCAGGGGTAGGGATGACATGCACACTGGGCAGGATGGAAGAGCAAGCTGGAAAAAAGTACTTTTCGGGGAACCCATTTTTTTTTTTTTAATTGTGAAATATTCTTTAGGCTTTCAAAGGGAAAAGAGAGAACACAGTTAAGAAGTCATAGAATTCCATGGTAGTCAAACTCATTTGTAGGATTTGATTTCTAGAACTAGATTAGATTGCACAAAACAATATTTGGGCTTTCTGAGAGCAGGAGTCCTGAGTTTTGCCTTCATGGTCCATCAGACAGCCATGGAAAGTACATCTTTGTACATCTATACATCTACTGCATATCCACAATTCAGTTTTTGACCCATCAGAAGGTAACTTAGGCATTTATTGTTGACATAATTAAATAATTAGGAAGGAAGTATTGAGCTTTCATGGTGGTTTTAATTCTTGTTTTGTTTGCTTGTTTAGAGTCTCATAAAATCAGTGGTTTATTTCCAGCCAGAAAGAAACATGACAGCCAAGGCTAAGATGGGCTAAACCTGAAATAATCTATTTCTTTAAAATACCCAATGAAGCATGACAAACTATATTATGGAAACTTTTCATGGACTGGGCTATAAGTGAAAAATACTATATATAACACACGTATCCTAATGGTCTTTGTGTGTATCCATGTGCCAGCAAAGAACTAGCAAAGGAATGGCTTTACTCCCCAGTGTAATGTGAGCAGCTTTTCACTGCACTTTGATAAAATACAGATCCTAGTAGTTTAAGTTCCCAGTTTTCACTTCATTTATATCAGGACGAATGAAAAAATTAATAATAAGAACAGCATTTATATGACTTTTTAGGTCAACAATGTGCAAATTATATTATGCCCGATTTTTACATGAGACTAATAAAGACTCAGCAATTCCAAGTTGGTCAATGACATCCCTATTACTGTATAAAAATAATAGAGATTAAGTATTTATCATCCTTCAATAGAGAACAGTTCCAAGTTTCTCTTTGTCTCCTTTCTTATACAGGGTCTTCTGGCATTACTGGGCACAGAACTGGACCCAGCTTGTTTTGAAGACATAGAACCCATCCACTTCTGGCAATGCAATTATTGTCACATTTTCTCCAAATCCAGTGTAGATCACAATTAGACCTTATTTTTTTATTATCATTTCCTATATACCAGAATGTGCTCGATAATGTGAATCAATTTTCTTTTCCTTAATCCCCATAAAGTAGGCAATGCTTTTACCCATGTTTTACAGAAGAGAAATAGCTTTGGGAAGGAAAATTACTTTCCAAAGCTCACATACAAATTATGCAAAGAAATCATGCCTTGGGGCACCTGGGTGGCTCAGTCTGTTGAAGCATCTGCCGTCGGCTTAGGTCATCATGATCCCAGGGTCCTGGGATCGAGCCCCACGTTGGGCTCCTTGCTCAACAGGGAGTCTGCTTCGCCCTCTCCCTCTGCCCCTCCCACCCACCCCCATCTCCCACCCCTTTCTGCTTGTTCTTTCTTTCTGTCTCATTCTCTCTCTTTCTCTCAAATAAATAAATAGCGTCTTAAAAAAAGAAGACTTTATGTCTTGAACCCAAGTGGGTAGATTCTTACCCAGTAAGTAATTGATACCTACTTAATAAGAAGACATCCATATTTGGGCAAGGAAATTTCCATTAGGGTGACAGAAGGAAGGACATTCATAGTTGGAAGGGCATTTAGCAATGATTGTCATTTGCAGTTTATGTTTTCAGAAGATCTTGTGTGGATGGAGAAGACTTGAAGGATCGTAACCTGAAGCTACGTGCAAGTTCAGCTCCAAGCTAAGATAGCCCAGATATCTTAGAGAAGACACACTTGTGACTATGCACTCCTAGACCACTTGCTCAGACATACGCGATCCACAACTTTGGCTTTTCAGTTATATCACTATAAGCATCCTTGCTTTTAAAGGAATACACAGAGTTTTGAGGCCCCCGGATACTGTTTCTGCCACCTTTGAACCCCAGAGTCTGTCAGAGCAGAGAGCTGGAAATGCTCAGCTGACCACGTAAATCCTAATGCAACTTAGCTAAGTCATTCCTACACGCTGATGAAATCAACAGGTTTCAAGAACCAAAGTTTCTTTTGTTTTGTTTTTGAATGAATTAAATATTGTGATTTTTATTTTTTTAAGTAGGCTCCACGCTTAAGGTGGGACGTCAACCCTGACCCTGAGATCAAGAGTCCGCAGGCTCTACCCATTGAGCCAGCCAGGTGACCCAGGGAACAAAGGATTTTCCAATTAAAAAAACAGGTATTCAAGTGAAGGAACATGGATAAAAGGAGACACTGAGCTAGGATACGCTGAATATGTGCTTGAGAGAGGTAACTACAGCAAAACTATCGGGGCTGCGGGAGCTGAGGGGAAGCCTAAGCATTCATTTGTCATTATATATTATTGCCCACTTTTCAACAAATGCACTAAGTTTACCGTCTGTTCATGTCGTCAGAGCTAAGTCATTTTAATATGAGTTATAGCTATTATTTTACTATCAAATTATTTTATGGAAGCATATAATACTAAGCATATATAGATACATTTTAATTATTTGTATTATATATATTTTATTATATATTCTTATACAATAATATAGTATAATAATATATATTGTTATTTGTTAGCTTGATTCAGGATATAGAAATTTTCAGTGTCAGAAAGCCTGTGGGGAAGTCATTCCTCACAGTAGACATTCAGATAATTTTGGATTCTCTGGCAGACACAGACCTTTTGTTATTAAATACATCAAAGCTTTGCTTCCAGGAAGGATAATCTTCTCAGTTGTTCCCCCTCTGAGTCAGAATCTGAATGCTTTTCTCATTGAAAGTGATTACTCTAGATTAATAAAGAGAAAAAACCTCCCTTTCTTTCTCCCTTTTTCCTTCCCTACCCCCTCTCTCCTCCTTGCTCTCCTTCTCTCCTTCATAACTCCTCCCTCCAGTAACTGTACTTCAGGAAAATAAATTTTTGGCAAAACAGAAAATAAGCAATTGTTTTCTTGCAGATTGCTTGTGACCCATAGATACACATTTGTAGCATTAAATATTTATGGCATTGACACAACAGGACACATTTCCCCCTCAGTTTCTTCTTTTCCCTGAATTCCAAGAGGAGCATTGACACCAAATCTCTGCTTTGGAAAGAAGCAACCACTCCAGCAACTATGCTAAACCGTTAGCCCTTTGCATTCTGCTCAATGGCTTACATGAATACTCAAGATCCACTGAGAGGAGAGTGTGTAATGAAGGGCTTGACATTCGCTTAGGTGTTTCCCCCGCATTCCTCAGGGGACCAGACCACACTCACTCCACATTCCAATACTCTGGGCTACTTGTGGCCAAAGAGGAGATGTTAGCAAGACAAGAGAAGTGAGCTGCTTGAAACCCTCAGAACATGGTTGTGAGGGAGCACAATAGAGAAATGTCTCTGCTTATTCATGGCATGAATTGAAGAGTTTTAAGGGAGAAAACAGGAATAGTTCTCTCTGAATCAACTCTCCAAAGATAATCTTGGGTAAATTTTTTGGAAAAATAAAGAGTAAGGCTTCATATTTTAAAAAATTCTGCTCTATTTATTGAATCTTACATGTCTGGTAATTTCTTAAAGTTATTGTATGCATTTACACATGTGCTGATTTTCAAGTGTTAAAACAATTATTTGTTCTTCAGCAGTGATGGTCCCGTTTTCCTAACTGGGTCTCTTACTGGTAGCACCTGAAGGCTTTTGGTCCTTTTCTTCATCCTTCCATTTCTCCATGCTAGGTACTTCCTCTCACACCCTCTCATTATCATACTAAGGAATATAAATTGTCCATGTGTACACCAGTATGTCCCAAAACGCTTTCTAAGAAAAGATAGTTTCATCTGATTTGATGGATGTTTCTCAAAATTAGGGATTCCATTTCAAAAGTATTTAGAAAAATTCTGGGTTAAATACAATTCACCAGGATTCTTTTTTGGTTTGTTTAAAGGAAAAAAATCAACATCATTATTATTGTGGTCTGTAATGATTCAAATCCCTTGACAAAGTTAGCAACTCCCTTAATTATGAATTCACTACACTGGAGATAAAAGTGTTAATAGGGAATATGTTTAAAACAACGAGCTATCCACTAATGCTTCAGTGCCATTGATTTATGATTAATAAACATATTTTGCTTATGTAAATTACATGATTTCAAGAGAAGAAGCCAATAGAGGATAACCCTTCCCCATCATTGGTGACAGTGGGATGTGGTTATCAAATATGGTTGTCGTGGGCCTTGAATGTACCACAGGATGGTTCCAGCCTGGAGCTATTGGAAACTCCATGACTGGCTCTGACAGCTCTGACTGGGTCATGAGCACAAATCTTAGAGTTGAAGTTTCCAAAAATGACTCAGCTCAAGGAAGTTGTTAGCACTTTCAGGTCGTGAAAAATAGTACTTTTGTCTTGCGAGAAAACATACGTCCTCACTGTTGTTTTTTTTTTTTTTTTCTTTTAAGAATTTTATCTATATTCAAAACCTATTTTATCAAAGTGAGTATTACAAATACAGTCTGTTTTTTGTTTGTTTGTTTGTTTTTTAAAGATTTTTATTTATTTATTTGACAGAGAGAGACACAGCGAGAGAGGTAACACAAGCAGGGGGAGTGGGAGAGGGAGAAGCAGGCCTCCCGCCGAGCAGGGAGCCCAATGTGGGGCTGGATCCCAAGACCCCAAGATCATGACCTGAGCCAAAGGCAGATGCCCAACACCCGAGCCCCCCAGGTGCCCCCTACAGTCTGTTTTTAAATCAAAAGAAGTGTTAAAAGGCTTACAACAAGAGCAACTAAAAAAGTAAGGTCTCTGTAGTATGTGGCCATGCCCTCAGTCCCAGAACCACGTTTAACTCATTTGCTATTTCTTCTGGTGTATTTTGTCATATATCTACGTAATATGCTCACATTGCTAATTCCTAATTTGTTCTTTTTTAATTGAAGTATAATTAACATGCAGTCTTATATTAGTTTCAGGTATACAGTATAGTGATTCAATAATTCTATACATTTCTCAGTTACTTTGGCAGTTTTCTTTACAGCGAATTTCTCAGAACCTTCCATGAGTGTGTATATTACAAAGTTCCAAGAAAGAAATACCAAAAACATTCATATTTTTTTCCTTTTCCTTCAGAAAACCTTTAGCAGGGTATTTTTAAAGTCTCAGTCCAGCCGGGCACTAGACTTGGCAGCTCAGTTGAATACTCTAGAACGAACTTTTAGTCTTGGCTCAAGTGTAGGCAAAGAGTCATGGAGTATGTATCCCTCTTCTACTCAGTGATACTACAGACAACCAGAGGGGTATTTCTTTTGTTCCATGCTTCTTCTAGCTCCCAGTACCTATTCTGCAATATTTCAAAAGGGCAATGACTTAAAAAGTGTCTGTTATCATCTTAGCCATACATTAGAATAAGATTAGCATGTATGTTGTAAAGAAAAAAATGTTAATATGAGAGAAGTGCATGAATGTTTGACATAAATGACCCAAACAAAAATCATTTGTTACCTCTTCATCGGAGCCAGAGTCCCAACTATTTTGAAGGACATGTCTTTGATGTCAGGTGATCTGAAGCAAAAAGGAGGAACATGGAAGCACCTACAAGCCTTGAGCTTGTGGTCTGAACCAGGAAGCAAAATGCCAAGGAAGATCCATCTAGGGAGGTTATGAGAACTCTGTTGGTTAGTAGAGAACACTCTTCTCTTCTGCTATTCCTCACAAAACATGTGTGCACGATAAGGGCACATGAATGTATGGTGGTAGTATTTGATAGATAATCACCAAAAGGTTAAAATAACACAATATCCACTCTGTCAATAGAACCCATTGACATATATATATATGTATGTATATAAATATATTTTTTAAAATTTGGCCATTTAATAGTTTGTTCTGCTAAACTGCTTAAAACAACTGGTTTAACTCATTTCCCTAGTAAAGAGTTCTTCTTGATCAAATTAATGAATTCACTGAGTGTCTTATTTCCACACTGAAGAACCACATAGACACCAAGCCTTCAGACACAGAGCAGAAAGAACATTCCTTAAGCAGTTTCCTGCTCATGGTGCCACTATTAAGGCCTTCTATTTATTAACTTATGACAACTACTAGTCTATGTGAGGGACATAGAGAGATGTAGGATCTCTAAGTAGAGGAATGGAAGAGCTCAAGAAATTCAAAATTTTTATTGACAGTTGACAGACACTAATGACTTTATTTAGCTTGGCTGAAAGTTACTTGGTAAGAGTTAAAACAAAATGCCTTTCTTAATTTGCTGACATATTTTAAGGACCTGTCAGGTACACAGAATTGGATGAATCCTAATTCTTCATTTATGACAGGTTTTTGTTGAACCATGCATAGTGCTCTTTGTTTGGTTGTTTTAACAATATATTGAAAACCTGTGAACCCACCACTCTAAATGGAGCCTAAACATATGAAATCTTTGACCTCTATGTGGTCTTCCTATTCTTCCACTCCATCCTAATTTATATAAATCTGTTGGCGAAAATGCTGTCTTTGATGTGACATGCACAGTTTTCATGTAACATGGGTTCATGCATCACATAGGCCTTCTCTTTTCAATGAATATCTTGTCCTGTCTTTATACAACCACTTGGAAAGATCACTTCTAAGTCCCATCTTTCTTGGTCTAGACATTTATTAGTGTCCACCAGCAGGTAGTAATCATACCACCTACTTCTAGAGAGTAATACCTAGTTTTCAAACTACATAAATAGAGTTAGCTCTCACAAATTTCCACCATGATTCATGCCACAGGAGGGATTAAGAGTGTCAGAACCAGAATCTTATTCTGGCTGTTACGCTTTTTCCATGACATGGAGTCAAATATATACAGCTGTCCCCACTGAAGTCATCTGGGATTATACTGCTCCTGTCTAGCACTGCAGGGACTGGAGCAAAGCCCTCTTTCTTCTTTCATTAAGTTGACCTCTATGGTAGATGATGGGACATCTATTTTGACATCTCTCTGTTCAGATATGAAAAATGATGTGCTTAATCTAAGGTAATTGTGGCCATTGTTTCTCTTGTGTTCTGAAATCTTTGTGTAATTCTGCAAAGACTTGTACAGGAGCCCAAAACCTGTTGGCAATGGGCTCCTTTTCAAAATGAAAACAAATGCTTATCCCTGCTTCCCCTGCAACTGTTTTTTTCTGAGATTGCGTTGTGCTACCTCCTTCATTATAGGCTTTAAAAAATCCAGGCAAAGAGACTAGTTGGGGAGTAACCTTGAAGGGTATGATTTCTTGGATTCAGACAATTTATCAGCTGTCCTCTTATATGTATTATTTTGTACTGAGATAGTTCAGGTCCAATAAAACCACAAGCATTTGGCCTGAAAACGAGGGGAGGTATATCTGAGTTGATGAAAAGAGACATGGGTTATGAACTATTTTTAACCTTGGTTTTATTGTTATCCAAGTCTCCATCATTGGAGCAAGTTTAACAAAGTGTTGCCTAGTCCTTGTCTTTACGTAGCTCTTCTTAGTTAACAGCTAATAATGATTTGTAATTAGCAAATAATTTAAATGTGAATAGATTCTTCCACACTGCCTACCAATGCTTGAAAACAATCTGTTCTCCTAAATAGCCTAGAAATTATCCAGGCAGTCTTGATACTATTTATGTCTGGTTGAAAAAGAAATTCTAGATAAGAAGTACAAAGGGAACTTTAGCTCTACCTCTACTTGAATTATAACACATTTCCCGTAGTATAATCCAAGTTTCTGAGGTTTTACAGGCCACTGGTGTAGCAGTCAACAACGAAGAAAATGAGTCTTGGAAAATAATTCAGAACGTGCCTCAGCAGGGAAATACTTAAGCCTAGTAACTTCTTCAAACCTCCTTACAATTTCCTACGACAGTGCCTTTAAACTAGAGGATGAAGAAACCTGTTAAAAAGAAATGCATTCAGAAATTATTAACCTGGATGGGAAAAAAAGAAAGAAGGGGCTCTGAGGTATTGAGGTAGCAAAAACCATAACAATGGGAGTGTTCAAGGGTAGGGTGAGTGAGTGGTAGCAAGACTCAGAGAGGAGATCGTGGGCTTCTGTGAGATATTATGTGTGGAAGTTGACAGAATGTGAGAGGTGAAAATGGAAGATGCCCCAGAAGTGGCTCTATCATTTGTCAGATGCTTGTCAATCCTCACAAAGGGGAAAATAAAGAAAATAAAGATGGTTCATCCTTCAACTTATCACACACCTGGTGGGGAGGGAACCCCAATACTCATTTTCATTCTAATAAGCAATCAATTTGTTAATTTTGTAGAAAAACTCTGGACATTAATGCAATGATATTATAATTTGTATATAAATAAAGATCTTTTTTCCAAATCTTGTCTTATTTTGATATTCCTCTCACAATAATAAAAAAATGCCCTTATAAAAGATATATTTCTAAAGCCTGGTAGACTTTCTACTTGTTTCATTATCATTTATTCATCAGGATACACCAGGATTTCCACTCCTGCCACCCTGTTTCCTTGGTGGATTTCTACTCAACGTTCTAGAACCAATATCAATACTGTTAGGATTTTATTTCTGCAAACTTTCCTACCAGTCGGACTAATTGAGCTAACTGAACATCCCCTCATCACCATTTCCCTGGTATTTGCTATATATTTATCACATCTATATTACTGTATTTGACTTTTTTTTAACTTTCTTGACTCTAATACTTTGACATGATTTACACATTCAAGTGACTCTTTTCTTCTCACTTTATTAACAACCAGGCAGACCATTCAAGGAGTCCTCCTGATTGCATCTTGTATCTTGTTTGTCCTACCGACATTTATTTCTGAACTTATAAACAAACTCAAATATATTCTTATTTTTCCTCCTTCCCCATCACCCCCCAGAAGATATAACATACTATATACACAGTTCTGTTTCTTGCATCTTTACTTAATATCCCCAGAAGATATTTCCATATCAGTCTATAAAAGAGATTTTTCAGTTTTATTGTCAACTATATTTTATTATGTAGAATGCACCATGATTTATTTAACTTATCCACTGTGGGTGAATATAAAGCTGTTTCCAATTTTTTGCTATGAGAAAGAGTGCTGCAAACATTGCTTTGTGAATGTGGTCTCACATGTGTGAAATGTGTATTTGTTTTCCTATCGATAGATATTTCCAGATTGCCCTCCATCAGGTTTATAAGAATTTGCACTCTTACCAGAAACTAAGTACCTGATTCTGTGGCCTTGTGAACAGAATCGTATTCAGTTTCTGCATTTTTGCTAATTTGATATGTGAATATTGGTATTTTATCCTCATTTCTCATAGTACAAATAAAGTTAAGCATCTAGCATTTCTTTTTCTTAAAATCTAGCTGTCAGCTTTCTTTGGAACTATTGACCTTTCCTTTTCAATTTCTAGGAGATTTGTTTGATACATTAGGAAGAATTGTTAAATTTTACCTGTGACGTGGGCTGCAAAACATTTTACTAGTCCATCTCTGTCATTGGTTTTGTTTTGTTTTGTTTTGTTTTAAGTAGACTCCACATCCATCGTAGAGCCCAGTGTGGGCCTTGAACTCATGACACTGAGATCAAGACCTGAGCTGAGATCAAGAGTCAGACGCTTAGCCAACTGACTGAGCCAGCCAGGCGCCCCTCTGTCATTGTTTCTTTACCACAATGCTAGGTTGAGTTGTTTCACTATTGCTGTTGTTTGCCTCCAAAAGTTTTTTTATTTTAATATTTAAATATTCAAATTTATCAGTACTTTTTTTATTACAGCTTGTAGATTCTGTCATAGATTAAAGGTCTTTTCTACTTCAGGTTTATAATAAATTATTATTTGTTTTCTTCTGGTCATCTTACTCCTTCATTTTTTAATTTCTTTTAAACATTTGATTCCATGGGAATTCAGCCAAATGTAAGTATGAGTTCTGAATCTGGGCGTCACCCACTTTTGTTTTATTAGTTCATCTTTTCCATCTTCTCCACACAGATTTTGAGATATTCTCTGTACTTTATACAAAGTATAAAGATTTTGAGATACTCTCAGTACTTTATACAAAACTTCCCCCATTACATCAAGTTCTATTTTTTTTTTTAATATTTTACTTATTTTTTTGACAGAGAGAGAGAGAGCACAAGCAGGGGAGGTGGTGGGCAGAGGGAGAGGAGAAGCAGGCTATCTGCTGAGTAGGAAGCCCAGTGTGGGGCTTAATCTCAGGACCCTGGGATCATGACTGAGCCAAAGGCAGATGCTTAACTGACTTAGCGACCCAAGCACTTTACTGGTTTGTCTAAACAGACATCATTACTACACTATTTAATTATTAAGGCTTTGTGCTCAATTTTAATATTTAGTAAGACTGGCCTCCATTTCCCACTATATCACTTATATTTCAGTGATTCCCTAAAATCCTAAAACTTTTAAGGAATCTTCTAGCTAAAACACACAAACAACAAGTATTTTTACTGAACTCACATTAGTTTCATAAACTTATGGAGACCCGATAGATATTTGCCAAGCTGCGTCTGCCGAGACTAGAACACAGTGTGTCTTCCCATGTTTTCACGTCTCTTTTGTGCTCCTTACCTAGGTCTTCCATGTTGCTTTCGATTTATTCCTAACCTTGTTACCTTTTTTATTGCCATTATAAACGGCGTCTATTTCTCCTTACAGCCTTTAACTGCATGCCAAATTTATATATGAATTCCTGATTTAATCTAATAAATTTTGTGTCCTAATTTATTAACTCTACGCATGTAGCTTTATTCTCTTCGTAATTTCAAATAGCCTGGAGGCTACTAACTCCAGAACAACCTGAGTATTAGAGCTGAAACTGGTAGTTTGCCTCGCTCTTGAATTTAGTGTGAATATGCCTAATGGTTTCCACTAGTGGGTTTTTAATGCTGAGATGGAAGTATAATTTATCATGTTAAGAAATGGCTAAGTGTTAGTAGGAAGGAAGGAAGAAAAGGAGGAGGGAAGGAAGGAAGGAAGGAAAAGAAAGAGAGAGAGAGAGACAGAGAAAGAAGGAAGGAAGGAAGAAAAAAGGAAGGAAGGAAGGAAGGAAGAAAGAAAGGAAGAAAGAAAGAAATGGTTGAGTGTTTTGAAATCAAAAATGGTGTTTTGGAATTTTTTCAAATTCTTTTTCAGCATATATGAGGATATTCATGATTTTTTTTCTTAGATCTATTAATATAATTAAAAATTTTGGAAGCTTTGCTTCTTTTCCTAATTTCTGGATCAGTTTAAATTGCACAGGCAACATCTGCTCTTAAAACTTGGTAGAATTCAGAATGAAACTGTTCTGGTCTGAGATGTTTGAGAAGCTAGTTTCTTGATGGGTTTCTCCATCTTCTATAGAAATATATGGAAATTGTCCTGTTTTAACTTACAAGATTGTATCCATTTTAATAAGGCTTCTATATCATTGTAAAGGGTTTGGAAAAAGTTGGCTCAACATTATTTCTTAAATGTCTTTATATTTGATGGTTATTTCTACATAAAAATACATATGTGGTGATCGGCATTTTTCCCACTTCTCCTCACCCCACAGCCCATCTCCATCTGTTTATTCCTTAACTAGGTAAGCTTATAGTGTATTTTTTTTCAAAAAATTATTATTAATCTTTTATTCCACAAATTTTTAGTTTACTAACTTATGTATATCTGCTTGCATATATTTACTTCTTTCTTTTGTCTCCTTTTATTCATTCATTTGGATCAATTTTTCTTTTTTTAATTTTGGCTCAGATGTGTACTAATGTATTTTAATTGGTGTACTTAATGTTACACATTTTCCTTTGA
This sequence comes from Enhydra lutris kenyoni, assembly GCF_002288905.1. Taxonomy (NCBI): domain Eukaryota; kingdom Metazoa; phylum Chordata; class Mammalia; order Carnivora; family Mustelidae; genus Enhydra; species Enhydra lutris. The sequence continues at coordinate 5,561,856 of NW_019154177.1, forward strand.
GTGTGGTATTTGATGTATGTCATGGGTTCTTATAGGTACAGTTTTCATTATTGAGAGTTGGCCAATATTCTGCACACCCAGCTTGAATTACCATTCACTCAAGAGTTGTTTAAAGAAGAATATTTAAATTTTCTCATGTATGGGTGATCTTCTTTCATGTTTTGCTAATTTTAAATTCCATTATGATTTGAAATGTTACTATTATAAACAGAATGTTTGTATCCCAAATTCATACGTTGAAACTCTAGTTCCCAATGTAATGGTATTTGCAGGTGGGGGCTTTGGGATATAATTCAGTTTAAAAAAAAAGTGAGGTCATGAAGGTGGGTTTTTTTCTGATGGGATTACTGCCCTTATAAGAAAAGGCCAGAAAGCTTGCTGTTCCTCTATCCATCCTACACAGACGCAGAGGAGGCAACCCCTGCAAGCCAGGAGAAAGGCTGGCTCCTTGATCTTGGACTTCCAGCATCCAGAACTGTGAGAAATAAATGTTTATTGTTTAAGCCACTCAGTCTATGGTGTATGTTATAGCAGCCCTCATTGACTAAGACAGTTGTCTTCCGTATTTTTTGAACTGTATTAAGATTTTTCACATGGCATAATGTATGATAAATTTTTATGATGTTTCTATGGGAAATGAAATGGATATTTTCTATTTCAGAGTGTAGAGTTTAATATATCAATCACAAGGAACTTATTAGTTACATAATATAAATCTTCTACACTTTTCTATTTGATTTGACCTGGCATGCACTGAGAGAGTAAATTAAATTTCCTACTTCATGTGTGTACTCTTTTTTTCCTTGTATTGTCTTTTCCACGGCCTTGCCTGCTATGCCATTCTTATTAATTCTAATAATCTCCTTATGTATTCTTTTTTAAAAAATACATAGTCAAATCAGTGACTATGTGAATAATAAATCAGTGAATAATAAAAAGTTATTATCTTTTTTTTTTCAATACTTGTAGTTCTTTTTCTTTGTCCTTTACTGGTAATGTCTTGAAAAAGTTGATTCTTGGCTTTATTGCCTAGGTGATTCTGGGCTTTACTGCCTTTGTAATCACTTTAAAGGGAATGTTTCTACAATTTCTTATTATTATAAGCCATGTGATCCACAGTTGTTGGGAGATTTTCTATATCAGATTAAGGAATTTTTATTATTTTTCTAGATTGATAAAAAAATTTTTTTTATCAAAAAAAGGTATTAAATTTTATTAAACATCTTTTATTCTTATATTGCTCTAATTATATAGTTTTTATATAGAAGATATATAAACGAGGATTATACCTGCCCTTACATTCTGTACTTCCTTTCTTTAAACTTTTCCTGTCCTGCTCCACCACCTCCCATAGACACTTTTTGATTGATTAAATTATGATTTATTTGCTTTTCCCTATACCATTTCTTTCCCCATGGATATCTATTTTTTGCTCTCTACTCTTACTCTTCTATAAAGAAATACTTAATATACTTCCTATAAAAAGGTACATGAGGAGTTACTGCATATCTACAAATGCCTTTACTATCACAATTGACTACCATTTTAGCTGGGTATAGAATTTTAATTTGAAAACAATTTTTCCTGTGCACATTAAGGTGACACCCTCCCCCCATACTCTGCTATTTGCCATGTTGCCAAGCTGCTGATGAGGTTTCTTATACCAGTTTTATAACCTTTCTTTTGTAGGTGTATTTTCTGATTAGATCTGGAAAATTGCAGAGATGTTAATCTTAAGTCTTGTGCTCTCCTCTGTGCTCTTTATTTTTTTTATATTATTATTTAATGCATGCATTCTTTGAGCCCTTTCTAGTCGAAATTGTGTTTTCAGAGTTGCATTCTCATTCTTTCTTCATCAGACCAGGTGTTTCTTCATGGTCCCAGACTCTCAATTACCATTTTCCCATTATAAATATGAGCAAACCAAGGGCAGAAGATTGCAGTAATTTGCACAAACAGCAAGTTGCAGGGCTAGGATCTATATTCACATAAACTGAATCTTGAACTTACACTCTTAAGAGTCTGCTAAGCAAAGGGTGCCTGAGTGGCTCAGTCAGTTAAGCCTCTGACTCTTGATTTGGGCTCACATCATATTCTCAGTGTTGTGAGGCCAAGCCCTGCACTGGGGAGTCCAGGGGAAGTCTGCTTGAGATTCTCTGTCTACATATCTTTCTGCCCCTCCCCACCTCTCTCTTTCCCTCTCTAAAATAATGATGATGATGATATTAATAACAATAATAATAATAAAATAATAATAATAGTCTGTTAAGCAAGACAATGTTGATCACAAGTCTACCATTCATTAAGAGTTCCTTAAGGAATAGAACTGTGTCTGAATCATTTCAGATCTGTCCTTTTCACAAATTCTTTAACCTTTTCCAACATCATGGTGCTAAGACAGCACCAAAATAAATTAAAACCCATCACTTTTGGTTTCAAAACTCCACCTGCATTCAATATTTTACTGTTCTGTCCTCCTTTGCTATCCTCTGCCAAGGTTCCTGACATTCTTGACTCTAAATCATCTCTCTTCATTTGGACTTGCTTGTATTTGTCCCTATTTGTTCTTGAGAAATTGTCAACAGGAGATATGCTCCAGTAATTGTCAAACCCTCCCATCCACAGCCATATCGATATTAGATTTTTGGAGATAGAGATCTCCTGTAACCACTTCAGTGCTTCAAATATAAGAGACTATGAGTGAACATATGTTGGGTTGAAATATAAAAGACCCAGAAAATAAAGAGAAAGAGAAGAGACAGGTTATTATAAAACATAGGCACTAGAGCTTTTCACTAAAAATCATCCTCCAGATTAGAACATACTTGACTATGTACTATAACTTAATATTAATAAAAGCATGTTGCGTAAAAGATGAAAGAATCTTTACAGATATTAAACAATAATGAATTCAAGTATTAAAGTAGGCTCTAAAGAGATACAAAAATTTCTGAGAGTACCTGGCCTTTTTTTTATCAATCATTTCCTTATTTTCTGTTTTAATCCTTACACTTGCATTTATTCTGGATTTTCTGATATTTCTCTTATACCGTCTGGCAGGTTATTTTCCTACATTTCATTTTTCCCCCTACCTTTCATTTTGACATATGATTGATTTGTAAATTCAAGGGCAAATAAAGGAGTTTACATTTTTACCAACTTCCAGATTCTTGAATTTTGGTTTTATATAGTTAATTGCTGCCTTGTGTCAAATGGTTTTCTCATTTCTATTGGCATTAATTTTTTAAAAATTTATATTTAACAAGGTAGATTTCACAAGTTAAGTGGATGCCAATTAACCTAAAATCTGAACTGACTTTTAAATGCAAGTCATTCCTATCAAATTAGCGTTCTCTACAGATTTAGTAGATAGCTGTCAACACAATGGAACCTAAGCATCAATTTTAAGCAATTTATTTTTTTAAGTTTATAATATTAGTTTGATTGTGATTACATATCCCAAATTTATATAATTTTGTGTCAATTACTAAGGAGCTAGATGAATTTTGTGTATTATTACATTTTAATTATCTTCATAATTAACATTTAATTTATATCCTTTTCTCTTTCCTTTTTCCATCTACAAAATGCATTTCTTTGAGTTTGTCACACAAAATTTAGGCAATTTTCCTGCCAATTAAATGACATTTTATTTTTCTAAGTGAATTGACTGCTGGGGAAATGGGCCCTGGAGACTATAGGTCTGTTTATTAATTAAAAAAAAAAAAAAAGAGCTTCCTGTCACACATACAAATGCATGAATCTGCCTCACCATGTCTTCCTTACAGCATGGCTCATAGTTTTTCTGGGACAAGGGCTGCAATGTCAAAGCCCAGTTTTACAGTTGTTGAAGACACTAACAAAGGAGGCTTTTACTCTGGCATTTCTGGTGCAAATCCTTCCCAGCCAGACTCAATATACCAAGACAATGTGTAGAATTATCTTTAAAGTAGTGGAAAGGGATATATAGATTTTGGGGGACTTTTTCTACTAGAAGTAAATCAAGACATTGAACTAAAAGTAAAAACGTTAGAGTGGAAACTCCTTGTGAATACTGATAGAACATATTAGATGATGCCCTTTGACTCACAGTTATTGTTCTCATTTTTTTTTCCTGTACTCATTTCCTTTTTCAATCTATTTGGAATGATTCTGCTTGAATAATGATCCTATAGTAACTTCATTATCCTTAATTATATTATCTTAATGTGCAAATTCAATCTTTTTTGTCTTTCCCTAACAAAGAAAAAATATGACCAGAAGTTAACAGTAGAAGCTTGGTTTTACAAAAAATAAGGACCAGATAAATGTCCAGTAAAATGTTTATGTCTTTTGTATGATATGCAGACATCAATTCTTGATGGCATACTCAGACATGGGACTTAAATATATGTGTGTAGTGAGAATGCATTTAGAAACACTGGAGAGAAGTTTACTGGGAGAATTTCTAATTATATCCTTTACAACAAATGTTTGTTGAATACATACAGACTAGAACATTTATTTCCATGCAGTATGTTGGCATGCCCACATTTGTTGTGTATTAGATCAAATCCATGTAAGGTCATCTTACTTATTCATTTTTTAGCAGATCTACAAAGAGGTTATATAAGTTGGTTAAGTTCATTCAACTAAGATGGAGTAGAGAAAAGAATTAAATGAGGTTTATGAGGTTTTCTGTTAATACAGTGACTATGACTCTCTGGGGATACAAGGGTTATGATAAAAAAAATCCGTCATTATTCACAAAGGACATGCTTAATTGTGCTTTAGCCTTAATCTATTACCATATCCATTCATTCAATCAGGCCAAAATTTTCAGATCAATTGTAAAAAAAAAGTTATATTTTTATTGAATAGAGTACAAACTGACTCTCCTATCTCAAGCAATATGTGTATATACATATATAAGATATTAGTGCCATTACTTGACAATATGAACCTATCTAAAATATCACCATTCTCCTTCCACTTCCCCATCAACTCAGTCCAATCTGTATAGTAAAAATAGAAATGAAATTTTGTGATAAACCTTTCAGTAAATAGACCTCTTAAGACCTTTCCAATATTGACTTATTTTTGCTCTTGTTTTTGTGGGGGAGGCTGTTTTTCCTAAACTTTTACTAATGCTGATTGCATGACAAAAAATATTTCAGTTATATGAAGTCTTATAGTCATTAAGACAGGCCCTGTTCTAGGGTAGCTCATTTTAGCTGAAAAGAAGATTAGAGAAGGATTTGGCTGGCAAGAAATGAATGCTTTACAACACTTTTTCAGCATTCAGTAGTAATTAATACAAGTTTTACTTGTTAATAAAGATTTTTTTTTGAGGTAATAACAGGAGGATGCCTAAGAGAATGAAAAGAATGTTTAAATCAACTTAAAATTGCCTAACTTGATTTATCAGGCTACTTAATATTATCAAAATCAGGTGAATCTCTCTATTTCATTCTGAAAATATGCATCAAATAATAATCCTAAATAACTTACGTAAATAAAAATATCTACAGTGAACCAGACTTCTGGCTTGCAAATAGACCACATGTTTCAGATAGCAGAAATGTATGGTTTTCATGAAACTTGATGACAAATCTGGGTTCGATAAACCTTTTTAAAAAAACGTTCCAGGACAAAAGCCCCCACAGCGATAACTGTGACCATCTGGAATCTCATGCCTAAAATTTAAATGCAGTCAAGTAATTCATGTGAATTATTTGACCATTTAAGATGATGCAGTTGCTCTAAGAAGAGAAAGAAAAAAATGGAATGAGGTAAAATACTTCTATTTAACTACAGAGGGAACACCTATGGCAGATCAGACAAGTGTTATCTTAATCTTTACAGGAAATTGCAACTTGTATGAAGTAGAAGCATAAATCAAGAGACAGATAGGCAAGCGCTTCAAAGGAAAGCACAGCATAAAAAGATTATCCAACACAGATTTAAAAAAAAAAAAGTCTAAGAAAACAAAAACTCCAAGCAAGTCCAAATCTATAGAGACTAAGACAGAAATGTATGTCCAGGAAGAAGTTCCCATGTAGTATTTACAGCTGATAGTGGGTATTAAGGAAAATAAAAGCTATAAAGTCAATGTCCGAGTGCTGTGGGCCCCGTTAATGGACACGTGGGGGTATTTGGGAAGGGAATTAAACCTTTTGAAAATATAAATAAGCAAAGCTAAAATGCTGTATTAATACAACAGAAACATTGTAGTCACAGTCATTTCACCTCCTTGGATATTATGAAAATATTAACATGTCATGAAAACTCCAAGGAGAAATGCCTGGGTGATTCAATCTGTTAAGCATCTGCCTTCAACTCAGGTCATAGGCCCCAGGGTCCTGGTATCCAGTCCCTCCCTCATCAGGGCAGGGAGCCTGCTTCTCTTTGTGCCTGCCTTTCCCCCTGCTTGTGCTCTCTCTTTCTGACAAATAAATAAAAGAAAGAAAACTCCAAGGAATTGTTGAGAAGGTTAAAGTGATAAAACTTGAGACAAAAAACAAACAACAAGCATTGGTAATCTGATAGTGAATAAAATGTATTAGATTTCAAGAAATGCTGAGTTTCATATTCCAAAGACATAGTTTCTAGCTCTATCTGATGTTAATTTTAACTAGGCAGAGAAATGATGCATGTCTGAGCACCCCCTTTTTAAGAGTAAATTTGGGTACATAACAGTTGTGCTTTATTTTATGAAATTGTTGTGGAGCTCAAATTAGAAAAATTGAGTTGGAAATGTTCTGTAATCTATAAGGTGATTTTACAAAATATTGAGTTTTCTCATATTAGCTTTTGAAATTACATACTATCAGGCAGTAAAGCTCAACATTTCAACAAGCATTTACAGATCTCTTCCACATGCCTTGTACTCCACTGAGCAGTAACAAAGAATAAGTGTATACCCTGCCTTTAAGGAATTTTGAGCCTAATTTTCATATGATTTGAAAAATGACTTAGATGTTCTACAAGATCTTATAAGAACATACTGAGAGATGGTTAGACCGCATCACAGGTCTTAGAAGTCCTACAGGAAGTTACACTTCAGTTGAATTTTATTTTATTTTTTATTACATTCAATTAGCCAGTATGTAGTAGTACAGCATTAGTTTTTGATTTAGAGTTCAATGATTCATTAATTTCACATAACACCCAGTGCTCATCGCACATGTGCCCTCCTTAATACCTATCACCTGGTAACCCTATCTCCCTACCCCCACTTCTGTAACCCTTAGTTTGTTTCCCAGAGTTCAGTCTTTCATGGTGTGTCTCCCTCTCTGATTTCTTCCCATTCAGTTTTCCCTTCCCTCCCCTGGGGTCCTCCACACTGTTTCTTATATGCTTTATATGAGTGAAACCATATAGCAGTTGTCTTTCTTTGCTTGATTTATTTCATTTAGCACAATCCCCTCCAGTTCCATCCATGTTGATGCAAATGGTGGGTATTGATTCTTTCTGATGGCAGAGTAATATTCAATTGTATATATGAGCCACATCTCTTTATCCATTCATCTGTTGAAAGGCATCTTGGTTCCTTCCACAGTTTGGCTATTGTGGACATTGCTGCTGTGAACACTGGGGTGCAGATGTCCCTTATTCAGTTGAATTTTAAAGAACAGAAAGGGATTACCAGTTGAGGAACTGGGAATTAAATTTTAAGGAAACAAAAATTTGTGAGAAGTATAATTTAAGCAAGAAACAGCTTGACGTGTGGATGAGAGAGAAAAGAGAAGCAATTATTATTGGACCATCAGATGTTGGTTGGTATTCCCAATTGGGAAAGATGGTATGGGAGGGAACAGGTTTAAGTAAATGAATTTACAACTGTACTTTTACAGTTGTCACCAATAGCAAAGAGGAAGCCAAAGGGGGTGAGGAAGGGAATTCATGCTCCATGCTAAACCCAAATAGCACATACACTTCAACACATTGAAAATTGCAGCTCTTTTTTTTTTTTTTTTGTAATTGACACACAGGGTTTCCTATCAAGAATTCATTTGTAGGGATGCCTGGGTAGCTCATTCGGCTAAGTGGCTGCCTTCGGCTCAGGTCATGATCTTAGGGTCCTGGGATCAAGACCCACATCAAATCAGGCTCCCTGCTCAGCGGGAAGTCTGCTTCTCTCCTCCCTCTCTCGCTTACTAAAGTAAATAAATAAATGAATACGTACATCTTAAAAAAAAATAAAACACGCATGTAGCATTTATAAAATTGATTCACATACTGAGCCATGAAGAAGGTCTCAAAAATTATCAAAATATTGAAATTAAATAATTATGCTTTCTGATCACAGTGAAATTTAGCTATAAATCAGTAGCACAAACAGAATTTTTCTAATCCCAAATATTTGACCAACAAACAATATGCTTTTTTTTTTAAGATTTTGCTTATTTATTTAACAGACAGATATCACAAGTAAGCAGAGAGGCAGGCAGAGAGAGGGGGGGAAGCAGGCTCCCTGGTGAGTAGAGACCCAAATGTGGGGCTCGATCCCAGGACCCTGGGATCATGACCTGAGCCGAAGGCATAGACTTAACCCACTGAGACACCCAGGCACCCCAAACAATATGCTTTTAAATAATGTAAGAGTCAAAGAAGTCATAGTGAAACTTAAGAATTATTCTGAACTAAATGAAAATGAAAATTAAAAATGGAATTAGCTAAAACAGTAATAATAGAGAAATACATAGCCTTAAATTTATGTAACTGAAAATGAAGAGAGGCAGAAAAACCAATGAAATAGACATTCATGACAGAAATTAGGGGGGGAAATGTTTATTTAAACCCCAAAAAGGAGAAAGGAGAAAATGTAAAAGAAAAGGGAAGATATTAATTAGATAGTTTTTAAAAAAATATACCATTGAGAGAAGCAATGAGGCAATAAGTCGCTTCTACAAAAAATTAATTAAATTTGGCAAATGCCTGGTCTTACTGGTGTGCTTATGTGTGTGTGCACATATATGTGAGAAAGAATGCACAAGTGACATAAGTCAATTAAAGTGACATCACTAGGGAAGCTACTATTTTTAAAACATCATGATAAGATACAATGGAAAATTCCAAGTCAATGAATTTAAAAATTTAGATTAAATAGAAAAGTCCTGAAAAAATTTCTCAAATGGGCACAAAAAGAAACAGAAAATCCTGGGGCACCTGGGTGGCTCAGCGGGTTAAAGCCTCTGCCTTTGGCTTAGGTCATGATCCCAGGGTCCTGGGATCAAGCCCCACATCGAGCCCCGCATCAGGCTCTCTGCTCACCAGGGAGCCTGCTTCCTCCTCTCTCTCTCTGCCTTCCTCTCTGCTCACTTGTGATCTCTGTCTGTCAAATAAATAAATAAAAATCTTTAAAAAAAAAAAAAGAAGAAGAAACAGAAAATCCAAACAACAATTAAAATTTTATTGGTCTGTATTTACAAACTTTTCCAAAAGAAAACTATAAGCATAGAGTTTCTCCAAAAGATCTAGTAAATATTTATAGGAAAAGTTAGCACCAAACTTGCACAAATTCTTCCAAAAATTACAAAGACAGATAACGTTTTTTATTTTGTTTTAGGACTCCAGTATAGCCTATAAAACAAAACCTTACAATGATACTATGAGAAAAGAAAATTATGGGAAATCTGACTGAAAAATATAGATGAAATCTTTATAAACAGAATATTAACAAGCAACATTCAGCAATATATTAAAAAGATAAGACATTCTGATAAATCTGGACTTATTTCAGAAATGCAAAGATGATAAAAATAAAATCAATCCATGGAGTTCTGCAGACTGATGGAATAAAGGAGAGTCATATTATCATCCTAATAAATGCAGAAAAAATATCTATTAAGAATAAGTACTCAGGGGTGCCCGGGTGCTTCAGTTCATTGAGCATCTGACTCTTGACTTCAGCTCAGGTCATGGTCTCAGGGTCATGAAGCAAGCCCCACATCCCGACTTAAGATCCTCCCTCTCTTTTGTCTCTCTCCCTCTGCTCATGTTCTCTCTCTCTCTCTCTCTCAAAAAAAAAAAAAAATCAATACCCATGGTAGAAGTCTTAGCAGACTAGGAAAAGACTATCAATACCAAACATTGTCAAAGATATGATGGAATGACAATTCTCATATGCAGAAGTATAAATCGACATCCCACTCTGAAAAACATCTTGAACTTCTGCTACATTTGGACAGAAGTGTATCCTATTTGATGATGTTTAGCCACAAAAATGCTATGGAAAAACAGCAAAATATTTACATTTTTATCTATGAGATTGAAAATGAAATGAGGATGCTCAGAATCACCTATGTAATCAATATCGTCTACTCAATTGTAGAGAATCAAAAAGAAGAAATGACACTGTCCTTATCTATAGAGGCTATGATTGTATTAGTAGAAAACTACAAACCTCTACAAATAAATTTTAATAATAATTCCAGTCATTCAACTTTAGCACGTTTGCTGAATACAAGTTTACTAAACAAAACTCAATTTATTTTCTGCATGCCAGCAACAAGCAGAGATAAAAAATCTGATTAAAAAACAGTATGATTTACAAAAATAACAAAACTATCAAGCACATACAAATACAACTAACAAAATACATAAAATACGTCCATACATGAAGACTTTATTGAATGGTATTAATGAATGTGTAAGTAAGTGGATGATTGCCCTTCTCATGAATTAGAAATCTCAGTATTGTAACAATGTCATTTATTTATAAACTGATTAAAAGATCTAACAAGATCCCAATAAAAATCTCACAATTTTTTATTGCATGATAATTAACAATTAATTCCCAAAAGTGTGTTAAATTCAAAGTGCCAGAAGTGCCTGAGATATTCTTTACGAAAACAATGTAAGAAAACCTTTCAACAAGGTATCAAGGTTTACTCTATTGTTATGCTAACCAAAGTAATGTGGTACTGGTGCAGGATGAAGAAATAGAAAAATGGAACAGAATAAACAGCACAGAAAAGTCAAAGTCGCAAGTAGACCCTTACCTTATGAAAATATTATCATTACAGAGCATTTAGAATTTTATGCTACTCGACAAATATCCATATACTAAAAGATGAACTTTTATCTATACCTCACATTAAAGTCAATTCTGAGGAGACTGAAGATCTAAATGCAAAAAGTAAAATGAATCTTGTAGAAAATAGCCAAGACTATAACTTTATGGCCTTGGGAGAGGAAAGGATTTTTAAAATGAGTGAAAAAAAGTACCGTGTATGAAGGAAAAGATGATCAATTGGATGGCATTAGAAGTAATAACTGCTGGGGCACCTGGTGGCTTGGTTGGTTAAGCATGGGACTTGTGATTTCGGCTCAGGTCTAGATCTCAGGATTGTAAGGTTGAGCCCCGCATTGGGCTCTATACTCAGCATGGAGTCTGCTTGGGATTCTCTCTCCCTCTCTCTCCAACCCTCCCACTACTCATGTGCTCACTCTTTAAATAAATAGATAAATAAATAAATAAATAAATAAAATATTTTTTTAAAAAGTAATAATTGCTATTCAACAAGTGACATCATTAAGCAAATAAAAACACAAGACATGGAATGAAGTGTGTGGTTTTCAACATATAGAACTAACAAATCAATAAGAAGACAGAATAAAAAAAAACGGGTAGGAGTTTGGAACAGAAACGTCACAAACAAAAGAGCTGAATTGTCTGCGTACATGTCAAAGATGTTCAAATCCATCATTCACAAAAACCACAGACAGAGGGCATTACAAGTCAAGCAAAATGGATAAAACGAAAAAGACAGATAATTAAAAGTCCTGGTGAGGATATGGAGCAACAGCTCTTAGGTACATTTTTTTGGAAATGTACATTTTTTGGAGAACTCTTTGGCAGTATCCCCTAAAGATGAGTTTGCACGTGCCAAGCATACTTAGAAGGACCAATTGTCCTGGCTTATGAGGCCTTATGGATCTCCCAAGACACAGGATTTTCAGAAGTCAGGCTGGGACAGTCCTAAGCAAAATAGGACAGTCACCCTATACAAACACCATGACCTAACAATTTCACCTTTAAGGTAGATCTGATAGAAGTGTGTGCATAGATTCATCAAAAACAAACAAACAAAAAACCCAAAAGAAAATGATGCACTATAGCTCCAAACTACAAATAAACTAAATGCTTATCAATGATAGATGAACAAATTGGGGTATTTTCATATAATGTGTATTTTTCATAATTCAAAAATGTAATGTTAAATGCACACAGTCAGAAATAAAAGAGACAAATAATACAGAGGGTATGATTCCATTTATAAATTTCAAAAATACTAAAAAAACAATATATGACATTAGAAATCAAACAGTGACTGATCTCAGAGAAAAGATGGTTAGTGGAAGCATGTTGGGGGGTTTCTGGGGTGCTAGTATTTTGATGTGGGTGCTGTTCCACACATGTGCTTACTTTAAAATTCACCTAGACCTACACTAATAATTTAGGTACTGTGTATATGATACTTCAAAAAAAAAAAAAGGTTTTCTTGAGAATATAATATACAGCAGATACCTAAAATTAAAATTTGCTTCAAATGTATTAATGCTCATTTTTTAAAAGATTTTATTTATTTATTTGACAGACAGAGATCACAAGTAGGCAGAGAGGCAGAAAGAGAGGGGGGGGGAAGCAGGCTCCCTGCTGAGCAGAGAGCCCGATGCGGGGCTCGATCCCAGGACCGTGGGATCACGACCTGAGCCGAAGGCAGAGGCTTTAACCCACTGAACCACCCAGATGCCCCTAATGCTCATTTTTTAAGGTGCCTCTAACTAAACACCCAGGAAAATTTACCATATTACTCAGTAGTTTGATAAAGTATAGGGTACACAACACTCAATATTCTGTAGGCTTAAGAATTCACTGGGTTGAGCATAGCCACAAGGCAGAGAACAGTGGTCACAAAGTAGTTGCAAATCCAGTTAATTTTTACTAAACTATGTGGCACTGTTCTTAATGGCACGGATTCTGGAATCAAAGTACCTAGGATCAATTCCTTGGTTCTGCCATTTACCAACTAATGCAACTTTTGGCAAATTACTGAAGTTCTCTGTGCCTCAGACTTCCCATCTGCAAAGTGGGAGGGAAGTATCATCAATTCATAGCAATATTGTGAGAATTACCAGTATGTGTGCAAAGAATTTAGGCTACTTTGTGCACATTAACTGTTAATATTGTTTGTTGTGATTACTACTGTCTGCCAGTAAAAATTTCTTAAGATAACCTGCACAAAATCCCATAACAATCTCTGGGAGGTCCCATACGAGGCACTTAATTATTTCTTCATCTGCATCAGAAAGCAGTAGAGCCCAGGACGGAAATCTTGTCCAAGAACACCAGGAACAAATGACAGGATGAGTGCCAGAGCACAAGTAGAAAACAGAGTGAAGCTCAGGGCAAGTTTCTGTCTCATCTGAAGCCTCAGATTCTCTCTCTTCATGTAACAGGGATGATTATTTTTACTGGGGACCACATACCCAGAAACCATCATCCCAACGACCATCATAATGACTTGGATTCACTAAGTCATCATAGCAAATCAGATCTATTTTTTAATAATTGTGTCCGAGAGTAAATTTATGAGGGTGTTAGTGAGAAATTGGTTTTCTTAGTTAATTTCTATTGAGCAATTTAATGATAAAATCACATGGTTTTTGAGGTTTAGAGATTTTTCCACTCCTAAAGCTTGCACAGCATTTAATTGGCACTTAACCTAATATGGAATGTATCAAAAATTAAGTAGGCATTAATTAGGAACACAAAATGTGAACTAGCCTTAAAAAGTTAATTATCAAATTGGTATAGCTATCTGTCAGCAGACTCCCATAAGCACCGTGTTAGAGTGGTTTCATTTTTTAAAATGTAATATGTTTCTTAGGATGTGATTACACATACAATATATGGTTGTAATTTTGAGTTAATTGCATAGTAGCTAGATTAACTTTTACATCATTACACTTTAATCAGTGTTTTTCATGATTAACGTTCATTTACATTTAAAGCTTTCTAGCTCTTTCTTTTCATTGTTTCTGTTCCTCCCTTCTCATGCCCAGCTCTGACTTAACATATCACTACGTTAAAGCTCTCTGAGGACAAACTTCTGCATTTTCTCACTTTCCTTACCATGAAAATATTCCTGTGAAACACCAATAGGGAGGGGTCTTTACCAAAGTGTAATACTAATGACTACAATTATCTAAATAAATAGAAAAGAAGGGGGAGACATTAGCTGCAGAAATCACAGGGCCAATAAGAAAAATAGTTAGTACTCTACATCATTTTGACTTTTGTTTTATTCCAACTGTAACTTCCAGGGAAAAAAAAAGATAAACTTGTTTTTTTTTTTTCCTTCTTAAATATAGCCTGAACAGCATGAACCGTATCAGGATCTTTGAAGAAAATCACACTTTTTTATTAGGCATATCAAAGCTAATAAATTTGATAATGGGTTGAAAAAAGAAGGAACTCTTCAGTAATATTTTTAAAGAATGCCATTACTGACTTGAAGCAACCATTGAGAGGTACTAACACAAAAAATATAAGATATAAATATATATGTATAATATAATTTCATAAAACATATGATACATACAAATCAGTATAAAAGAAAACCCAAGCACATCAGTTATCATTAATTGCCCAAAGTACCCATCCCATCCCACTCTCAGAGCCTCCTAAAATAGTTGCTACCTTCATCCAGTGTTTTAGTATAATCTGGAGGTTTTAAAATGTTTTGTCACCCAAGATAGTATTATCGTTACGTTATGCAGTTAGTGGTTGATTATAGTTTGCCATGTTTTTCATCTTCATTCCCTCTTCCATTTAAGGCCACCAAACAGGATTCATTTTCTTCTGCCTTTAGAAATTCCTTTAGTTAGGATCTTTTGGTGGCAAATTCCTATGCGTTTTGTTTGCCTAAAAATGTCTTTAGTATCATTTTTAAAAGTTCTTTTTCCTGAAGATAGACTTTATCAAGGCCCATTATTTCCTTATACTACATTAAATACATTATTCTGTGGTCTTCTGGAATCCACTGGTGCTGATGAAAATTTAACAGTTTGTCTAACTGTTACTTATTTGAAAATCATTTGCCTTTTTTATGTTGGTTTTGAAAAACTCCTTTTCTTTAGTAGTCTGCAATTCCATGGCATTTGAAAACTCACCAGTCCTTTGGTTGGTGTCTCTCCAGTCATTTCAATTCTTGCAGCTTGTTCACTAGGAAATCCCTTAGTAAAGACACAAGGAACAATATGTCCTGAATTTTTTAATGTTCATAATGGTTGTGCAGAGCCTTTAGAATTAGAGGTCATTTTGTGGGGACAGAGAATCTTGGCTCATATTTTCTTGAGTATCTTAACTTTCTTTCTCCTTTGACATCTGGTATAAAGCAGGCTGACAATATGGCTTTATTTCTTTAATAAATGAAAACCTTTTTGTACAAGTGCCCCCATTTTTTTTTTCTTTTTCTTGGAAGTTCAATAATTTTTGAGATTGTGTGTTGGTATTGGCTATTTTGGGTCAGTTTTCCAAGCTACATAATGTGCATTTCAGTATATATTTTTAGGATGCTTTCATGACAGGAACATTGTTGTGAATCATATTTTTTAGTATTTATTTTATTCTATTGCTTTGGTTTTTCTTTTCTAGGAACACTTATTATACATATATTGGTCCTTTTTTCCTCACTAATTTTCTGTCCCTATCATTTCTCCTTGACTTAAAGATATTCTTCCTATTTTCTCTTTTTCTTAAGGCAATATCACTGTGTTTATTCTCTCTTATGCTCCTTTTAATTTGATATTTATTCCACAACTTTCTTTTTTAATTTCTGATCCCATTCTTATAGCTCTTCAAACTTCCCTTATTCAATCACCTAAGTTCTGAATTTTTAAAATTTTGATGTTTGGTTTTAAAGATTTTTTAAATTCGTAATTGCTTTGTTAACCTCTCTATTGAGGTACGGTTGATATACAAAAATCTGGATATATTCAGTATATACAACCTGACAAGTTTTGGAGGTAAGTGTATATCCATGAAAACATCACCATAGGGTCCCTAGACAATGAAATCCCCACAAAATGCTATGCCCAGAAAACCTGGTATTTTTAATGAGATCAAAGAAATAAAGAATAGTTCTTTGACTGCATTTAAATATATTGGGTTATAGATTTCTAAGCGTATATTTCAGAGGGGTTTCATTGTCTAGAGATGTATTACTCTGTATTTTATTCTTATTGTCTTATAATAATTTCTATTGGACTTGATCACAAATCCCCTTTTGTTGCCTTTTTTTTTTTTCTGTCCTTTTTTAAAGTGAGATGCCTTTTTCTGTACTTTCAGGAGTAAATCGTAGGTGTAGAGAAATTTTAGCCTCACTGCTTTAGAGCTCTTTCTTTTGTCACTTTAAAAATTAGTAAAAACATGACTTAAACTGCCTGAGAACTATTAGACCTGTTCTCTTTCAACTTAATTCCTCTGGCCCCCCCCCATTCATTTTTATAAATAAACTTTTATTAGAACACAGCCTCAGCCATTGGCTTACCCATTCCCTTTGATGGGTATCATGCTGCAAAGTCAGATTAAAGTCTTTATGACAGGGATTCGATGGCTAGCAAAGCCTGAAATATTTGCTGTCTGACTATTTATAGAGAAAGTTAGGGCACCTGGGTGGCTCAGTCCATTAAGCATCTGCCTTCAGCTCAGGTCATGATCCTGGAGTCCTGGGATCGAGCCCCATGTCAGGCTCCTTGCTCAGTGAGGAGAGACTTCTCCCTCTCCCTCTCCCTCAACCCCTTCCCCTGATTGTGCTCACTCTCTCTCTTTCTCAAATAAATAAATAAATAAAATCTTTAAAAAAAATAAACAGTTAACAAAACCCTGATCTTTGTCATCTCTGTTCACCCTATTACCTCTGTCTCTCAAATTGGATTAAGTTCCTAGAAACATCTCCATAATGGTCTTTGCACTGAAAGAGGGCCTTCATTTATTAGTGCTGAGACTTTGCAGGACTGAGAATGCTCCAGGACCTCCCTCCATTATACGGCCTATTCAATTTCATTGAGAATCAGAGTTGGTGGGACTCCCATTAATTTTAGCTGCTGTTCCCAGACTGGTTTGTTTCTTGGAACATTGTTACAACTGTAATTCTTCACCCTGGAAATAGCAGTTGGATCCAATAGAGCAATTAGTTCCAGTGCCTAGTTTTTTCTCTGGACATTCCCAGCTCTTCAAGCATTGTCCTCTGGATTTTTTATGTTCCAGCACCAACTGCATGGGCACTTCTTCCTCTCCCCCATAGCTGTTTAGGTCCTAGCTCTGTGTGTGCTCCAACGTTCACGTGATAAATTCAACTTCATCCTTTCACTTCCCCACACTTACAGGGGGTGGTAGCTGCTTCCTGCCATGACTTGCACTTCCTTCTTGCTATTTTGTCTGGTGCAGTCTTCTAATACCATTAGCCAATGCCTTATGTTGCATTCTTTCTTTCTAAATAACTGATATGGCTTCTATTATGCTGACTGAAACTTGCCTAATACCAGCATCAATATTCTATTTTGGTGAAGATTTTTAAAAATGGGTGCTGTCATACAATGGTGATGAGTATGCAAAATGATCTGAAAGCAATTTGTCAGCAGTTATCAAAATTTAAATATGCATGTTTTGATCCAGAATGTGATAGTCTATCTCATAGAAATATGTGTGCATAATGATATATGTATATAGGTTTTGTTGTGTATTATTTAAACTATTAAAAAATACAGAAAGAACTAAACATGCCTAAAAGGAGAGTTTTAGATAAAATATAAAGTATCGAATAACACAAAAGTCTATGCAACAATTAAAAAGAAAGAGACAGACCCACGTGATAGTCGGGACCAAACCCTAGAGTGGCTCATTAAATGGAAAAATGTGTCACAGAACAATATATGTACTATTCTTTCATTTGTGATTAATGAGGTATATGTGTACCTATATGAATGGAAAAAAAGACAAGAAGCTTCACCCTAAATTATTTCTGCTAAGGAAATTAAGTATGTGGGTGACGATGTTATAGGATTTTTTTCTCCAACGGTGGTGCCCGCTCTTCTTGGCCACACCACTTCAAAGAATGAAGAGGTAGACCAGACAGAGTGGTGGGCAGCAAAGCAAGGGTTTATTGAGCTATAGGAAAGTTTATTGAATGTTAGAGTACAAAGCACCCCAAAGAGGGAGGGAACCAGAGAGGGTTGCCACCAGAGTTTCTAAGTCTAGGGGGTTTTTAATGGACTTGTCAGCAGGCTGTTTTCATCTGATTAACCCTCCCTGCACCTGTCACTCAATCAGGTTTTTGTCACCTATCTATCATATGGGAAGTGTTTGGGGGGGGGGTTCCTTCCGGGGTGGTATAAAATCCTTTTAAGGGTGGGTTCCTCTTAGGGTGGGGGTCCCTTGTCTCTGCCTGCCTGCCTCCTATCGTTGCTCAGTGAGAGGGTGATTTGTACATTTCATTTTTCATGAGTTTGTCTATCTTGACTCTTCCACGATCGTTCATTCATGCATTAGTAGTGTAATAAACTATCAATACGATAAACAACCACAGCAAAGGATGAGGCCTGAGAAGGAGATGGACTGTAAGAAGGGAGCTTGAAAGAAAGAGATGGAGGCTCTCTGGAGGGGAAGCGAGAAATGGCCTAAAATCAATGATGTCAAGTTGCAAGTGCTAAAAAAACAAACAAGCAAGGACTGAAAAATGCTAATGAAACTTGATTCTGAAGACTATTCTCTTCTGAAGTCTCGACTCACATAGGCGTGCCTCCAATAAACACTGATGATGTGTGATTTTAACACAAGGCCTTAAATGTGTACGGGAAGTGAGGAAGGGCCTAAAGCCATAGTTTTAAAAACAAAAGCTGAAGGAAGCCATATCTGACAGAAAACAAATCTTTTTATATTCTGAAAAAACGTGCATGTTTTAGTCTTCAGAATGTCATGAGCCGGCCCTTCATTTCTATATATTTCCTGTTTCAAGAGACAGAAAATACAGGGGTTCCTGCATTCCTACTTTGTTTTCACTTTCTTATTATTAAAATTTTTTAAACTGACCATTTTAAGATTTAGGACCATTTAAGGATTGACTACTAGAATTATCAAAAACATTAAAAAAAAAAAAAAGAAAGAAAGGTATGCATTTACTTCATGCTTCAAACCTTAATCAGCCTGAAAGTGGGAAAATATAAAGTGTATGTAAAAATAGATATTGTAATAGACGCTGTCTAGAAGAATAAAGACACTCAAGACAGTTTCAATTAGACTGTACTCTTTCAAAAGGTGTCTCATTTGTGTATGCAAAGCAAATTGCAGTCTGTCTGATAAAAAGGTATTCTAAGAAGTGGAAAGATTATTTGAGGTGAAATGCCTAGTTCTAAGCCAACAGAAGTCTCCAGGTTCATGAAAGAATCAATCTCAGAGAATACTTTGAGTTGAGCAGCTAATCTCAATGCACGTTGCTATGGGCCAACTTCATTGACAACCAGCGTGCAGGAACACCCATGACTGGTGAAGAACCTGCCCAAGTCAACATTGAGAAAGGCGGCCAAAGACGTCTGTCTGGGCGTGCTGCTCAACAGCACTTTACAACAAAGTGCCCTGTTGTGAGTATACCCTCCTCTTCCATCTCTTTTATAAAGCAAAACTCCTTGCCTTTATCTCAGCACTAGACTTTGAACATTTCCGTGGAATAGTATTCTTCTAAAACTTTACCCCATTCATGAAGAAATATTAATAAAATTACCATAAAACACTTAGTAATTTGAACTCTCTGAGATTTTTTTTTTTTTTTTGCCTTCTGAATTAAACACAGTGTATATATGCTAGGCATATCCCAAATGCTAGAAATATTTAACATTAAAATTGTTTCTATCTTTGAGTGATGAGATTGTAGGTGATTTTTTATTTCCTTTGCTCTTTTCAAACAGCACATATAATTTCATACCCAGAAAAAAAAAGTAGCAATTTTTGTTTTAATTGCATATTCTAAAAGTACAAATTTACAAGTTGGTTTTTTTTTAAGATTTTATTTATTTGTTTGACAGAGATCACAAGTAGGCAGAGAGGCAGGCAGAGAGAGAGGAGGAAGCAGGCTCCCTGCCGAGGAGAGAGCCCAATGCAGGGCTTGATCCCAGGACCCTGGGATCATGTCCTGAGCCAAAGGCAGAGGCTTTAACCCACTGAGCCATTCAGGCACCCCCGAATGTATCAGTTTTGATGAGAGAAAAGTAAGTTCTCTTACGATGAATTCATGGCCCCTGATGCTTACTGGTGGAGGGCTGGAAGTGGTTTCACAGGAATGCTCGGACTTTGTAATGGTTCTCAGTACTTTTTTCCTCTCTGGGCTCTACTGTGGACTGAATGCTTGTGTCTCTCCCAAAATTCACTTGTTGGAGGTGCCTGGGTGGCTCAGTGGGTTAAAGCCTCTGCCTTCGGCTAGGGTCATAATCCCAGGGTCCTGGGATTGAGCCCCGCATCGGGCTTTCTGCTCCTCAGAGAGCCTCCTTCCTCCTCTCTCTCTGCCTGCCTCTCTGCCTACTTGTGATCTCTGTCAAATAAATAAATAAAATCTTTAAAAAAAATTCATTTGTTGTAACCCTAATCACCAGGATAACAGAGTTTGTCCTCAGAGGCTTTGAGAGGTACTTAAAGTTAGAGGAAGTCACGGAGGGTGGGGCCCTCATCAAAAGAGACATGAGATCTTTTTCTCTGTCATGAGAAAATACAAGATGTCTGTCTGCAAACCGGGAAGAACGTTCTCCTCAAACACTGAATTAGCAGGCGCCTTGATCTTGGACTTCCCAGACTCCAGAACTGGGAGAAATCAATGTTTGTTGCCTAAGCCACCCAGTCTATGGTAATTTGTTTTAACAGCTTGAGCTAAGACAGGCTCAGTAGCTTCTGCCCATCTCTTTAACTTGTATCAACTTCCCTTGAACCCAGAAACTACCAGCCATGGAAGAAGATTTGGTATGATTAGTGATGGAACTTGATGTGGGAAGCCATAGGTCCTATTGTTATAGTAAACAATGAATTGCTAAAGAACATTATATAAAACCTTTCATATCAAATACTTCAGTCAAACAAAATTACCATCAAAATATAAGGGAAATGTGGTATTATAGGAAGTATATTAGATTGTGACCCCAAAGAAAGCTATTCTACCTGTGATTTTTAAATAGCTAGATATTTGACCCTTAGAAAGTCACTGAAACATGTTGGTCCTCATTTTCCCCATTCGCAAGTAGAGGGTTGGATTAAATGATAAGTACATTCTTTTTCAGCATTATAATACCATGGTTTTCTTAAGAAACTTAAGTAAGAAAATACTTAAGAAATTCGCACTGTCAACAAAATCAACAGAATACATTTTTTTCACTTTCTCAGTTTTATTTATTTTTTATATTTTTCTTACCTTTTTTAACATAATTATTTTTTAAATTTTCTTTTTTTTTTTCCTTCTTCTTTTCGTTTCTTTTTTAAAGTAGGCTCCACACCCAACATGGAGCCCAGTGTGGGGCTGGCACTCACAACCCTGAGATCAAGACCTGAACTGAAATCAAGAGTCGAACACTTAACAGACTGAGCTGCCCAGGTGCCCCTGGTTTTATTCATTTATATTAATCCCATTATGGTTAACATACTGTGTTGTACTCATTTCAGGTGTTCCTTTTATTACTCAGTGCTCCTCAAGGTAAGTGTACTCTTAATCTCCTATTTCACCCATACACTTCCCCACCTCCCCTCTGGAAACCCTCAGTTTGTTCTATATAGTTAAAAGTTTGTTTTTTGGTTTTCCTCTCTCTTTTTTTCCCCAGGGTTATTTGTTTTGTCTCTTAAATTCCACATATGAATGGTATCACAGGGTATTCGTCTTTCTCTAACTGGCTTATTTATCCATCTATGTTTTTGCAAATGGCAAGATTTAATTCTTTTGTGTGGCTGAATAATATTGCATTGTACAGCACATCTTCTTTATCCACTTATTTATCAGTGGACACTTAATGTTGCTTCCATTGTTTGACTTTGTAAATAAGCTGCAATAAACATAGGAGTGCATATCCCTTTGAATTGGTGTGTGTTTGTTTGTTTTTTGTTTTGTTTTGTCTTGTTTTTGTTTTTGTTTTTTACTCTTTGGGTAAATACCCAGTAGTGCCATTGCTGGATAATAAGGTAGTTATATTTTAAATTTTTTGAGGAACTTCCATACTGTTTTCCACAATAGTTGCACCAGTTTGCATTCCTATCAACAGGGCACTAGGGTTCCTATTTCACAACACCTTCACCAGCACCTGTTGTTTCTTGTGTTGTAGATTTTAGCCATTCTGACAGGTATGAGATGAGATGTTTTTGTAGTTTTGATATGCATTTCCCTGATGATAAGGGATGTTGAGCATCTTTTCATGTGTCTGTTGGCCATCTGGATGTCTTCTTTGGAGAAATGTCTGTTCATGTCCTCTGCCTATTTTTTCTTTGGATTGTTTGGTTTTTTTGGTGTTGAGTTGTATAAGTTCTTTATATATCTTGGATACTAACAACAGAAGAATAAATTTAAAACTATTCTCTAGTTCTTCTCTGGGAGTCTAGCTCATGTGACCAAGACAAAGTAAGTATCACAAAAAATTGAAAAATACATCTGTAATATTCTGCTCCATATTGCTGTAGCATGTAGTTGGTCTACATGTGCACCAACAATCTTTTTTAAAAATCCTTTCTTTCCTTCTTTCTTTCTTTCTTCCTTCCTTCCTTCCTTCCTTCCTTCCTTCCTTCCTTTCTTCCCTTCTTTCAAGTAAGAGAGCCAGGGAGGGGCCAAAGGGAGAAGAAGAGAGAGGAGTCTCAAGCAGGCCCCCCACTGAGCACAGAGCCCAAAGCAGTGCTTGATCCCAAAATCCTGAGATCGTGACCTGAGTGGAAACCAAGAGTGGGAGACTTAACTGACTGAGCCACCCAGGTGCCCCGTGTACCAACAATCTTACATAAGAATTTATTTAAAAGGGGAAGTATATAACCTAGATGATAAGGGAACCCTATTGCTCTAGCCTGTATATAAAAACAGGGTGAAATTTTTACCTTACCTGCCTGCCGTAAGGTATTAACCTTATTTGTGACAGCCCTAACATATCCCCCACTAATTCCTTTTGTGTCACATCATTATTTAATTTGCGAATGGGAGAAATAAATGCCTTAATGAAAATCTCTGCACAGACACTTTATTCTTTTTGCTTCCAATCTGTTAAAGATACGTAAGCATAAAATATTTCTGAAAGACAGTTGCCTTCAAATTGTTCCCATTTTTTTTTTTTGTTCTTGTTGTTGTTCCCATTTTCTTAAGCCACCAATACATGGGATTAGATATTTTTATCATTATTATACATTTATATCACGAAGAATCATTATGCTGTTTTTTTTTCTTGTGTCATTTCTGTTGTTCTATCCTTTTCTCTTTTTCTAAGTAGGCCTGTGTTCTTTCTAAGAAGGGATAATGGAGGGCACACAAACCAATGGTAATGCCAACATACATATCATGTATTCATGTGTTTCTGGCTTTCTCAATGACTATCCCACCTGTCCAGGAACAATGGATCTGATCAGTAGGCAAATGGATAAAAAGTAGTGATTTAATACGGACGAGTTTTTTTTATCTGTGTGGTCTTGGCTGATATCATAGCAAAGATCTACATAACCCTCGCTCAGTCTGCAGAGAGTCACAAGTGTAGCTGATGAGAGATATTCCACACATGGTTCTACCAAGGCCTCTCCCATGGCCTGAAATGGAACAGATGCTCAGTAACTGTTTTTTGAATGAAAGAAGAAATTGTAATATTTTTGAAAACACTGTTTTATAACAACAAAGTGAGAGATTCTTCAAAGAGTTAAATGACAAAAAAATCCTTCACCTCCCCATGACATTATCAACTATTCCCTGTTGACCTGTTATATCCTTCTCTCATGTCTGAAGTAGGATTTCTGATCATAGTTTAGAGAGAATAGATTAGAAAATATAATGGCTTCATTCTTGGCAGTTCCTAGCTTGATTGTTTAATTAATTCTCCTCTTTTGATGCATTTTCTACTGAATTTATTTGAAGGCAGTATAATCAAACAGGGAATTGCTTTATATTTTTTGTTCCAAGTTTGGACTTTGAAATTTGAAATTATCTTAATGTATAGTTTCTGAGGAAGCTGGTATGTTTGGATGGGGTGGAACTGTTTGGGGCAACTTCAACTTTTAGGCATAGTGCAACGGCCAGACCTTGGATGAACTGAACTGACTTTAAGAGACAGGGATAGCTCTGTGTGTGTGTGTGTGTGTGTGTGTGTGTGCGTGTGAGTGTGCGTGTGTGTGTGTGTGTGTTTGAATCAAAGGTATTACTTATTTAGGTAGACACTGTAATATGATAGGTAGTTCAAATGGGCAGTCATGAGCAATGCATGAGCAAAGCATGGGGAATGGATGGGGAAAATTCTGCTAGAAAGTGTTTAATTGAGTTTAGCTAGAATATAGATTTTATTTTAGTGACTTAATGGAGATAATGATGAAAATAGAGGTTCGTACCAATTAGTGGAAGAGTTCTAATTCCAATCTAAGGCTTTTTCAGTTAATGCCATTGGCAATGAAAGAATATGTAGTGATTTTCCAACAGGAAAATATCCCAGTGTGGCAGTCTATGGATATCTGGAAAAAGAGAAAAAAAAGTTGTTTGTTCATACTAGGTGTTATTAACATAGTTGACCTTTGGTAATAGATGAGCAACCTCATTTCTACTGCCAACCCTACTCATCAATAAGGGTTTTAAGGAACTTTTGCAAGTTTTGCTTGGAGTTAACTTAGCCTGTGACTCTTACTAACTTTCTTGACAGAGATGAGTTGATAGATCTTTGCTTAGAAACCAGACAGGATGACCCTTGCCATCCCCAAGCTGATACAGATAGAACTTGGCATAAAATCCTCTAGGGAAGGTCTGGGTACCAGCTCTGCCATCTGACCACTAGTGGGCAGAAGCAGCCCTTGGTTCTGAGAAAAACTCCTATCTTAGAGGGGAATCAGGGTCAACTAATTCAGGGGCAGTTCCTTTCACTGCTTAATCCAACCAGGCTGATTTAAGGATATAAACTGTAGATTTACTGCCTCTGTCCCCTGAGCACTGAGCCACCACCTCCCCTCTAAAGGTAATTCCACCTGGTAATTAACTGTGAAATATGGAGTGGCCAGTGTCTGACCCGAGTGTTTGTGCCAAGCAAAAGTTTCGCTTGCGTTTTTTTTTCTTTCTTTCTTTCTCTCTTTCACTGCCAGTTTGTGTGTATGTGTGTTTTTAAGTATTAACTCTCATGGAAGCACATGCCTATTTAAAATTCCCAGACGATGAGTCAGACCCGTTCAGTGAGGTTCCTGGAGAGTCACATGATAGGGTTTGATGAAACTTCACCTTATGAAAGTTTGAAGGGGAAAAAAATATCAGAAGAGCTCTTTCAGATTTATACATATACAAGCCCTTACATCCATATATATACACTTGGGTATATGGACTTCCATCTATCATGCACATAATCTTGCCTATGTATATAAAGACATAAATACACACAACACAGAAAAACACAGAGAAAGACACATAAATGCAGGAAAAGCAAATCCCTTTCTTTTTTTCTTCCATAGATATTCAAAACTCCGGTGAGTCAATAGCTCGTTCTGTTTTGAAATAAGAAGAAGGTAAAAGTTCTGTAGCCGTATACGCTACTCATGTATCTCATTTAAGTATTTACTTCCTGAACTAAAAACAATGAGCCTGGCAATCTTGTGGCCAATGGGATAGAAAGCCAGCACTGCTGGGACGTACGATATGCAACTTGTTTCACTATGTTGATAGGATGCTTTAGGCTTGTCCTAGTCTCTAAAAGAATCTGTATTATAGGGCCACGTTGGTGGCTCAGTTGTTAAGTTGTTAAGTGTTAAGTGTCTGCCTTCGGCTCAGGTCATGATTCCAGGGTCCTGGGATCAAGTCCTGAGAGTCAGGTTCCCTGCTCAGCTGGGGGTGCTGGTCTGCTTATCCCTTTACTTGTCCTTCTCCCTCTCTGCCCTTCCCCACTTTTGGGGTCCCTGTTCAGCAAGGCATCTGCTTATCCTTTTATGGCTCTGCCCCTCCCCCTGCTTGTTCTTTCTCTTTCTCAAATAAATAGATAAAAACTTAAAAAAAAAAAAGAATCTATATTATAAATCACAGTTTTCTTCAAATCCATTTGGTGTTTTGTGGTATAATTAACATATCTTGTTATTCTGGACAATAAAATTAGTAAGTCTAGTAATAAGGTATAGTAATAATAAATGACAGCAATTTTGAAGTTTTTCAAATTAATTTTTCTACGTAATTTCTCTAAGTATAAACTCATCCTGGGAGTGATTTTTGGAATATAAAAGCCTTGTTTGCTAAAGAACTCTAGATATAGGCAAGATTGGGTCACTGCTCATGAAAAATATGTTAATTATAAAATCATAAGTATTCTAGAAAGAGCTTGCTTCAAGATGAGTGAGAACAGAGGGCAAGGAGGCAGAATTCCTTCAAAGGTAAAGGTACTCCTCAAAATATTGAGTGTACACGTAACATTTTTAGGAGTACCTTGGTTTTTCATTTGTTTGTTTTTTGTTTTTAAAGATTTTATTTATTTATTTATTTATTTGAGAAAGACAGAGCACAAGCAGGGCAGAGGGAGAGGAAAAAGCAGACTCCCCTGCTGAGCAGGGAGCCCAATGTGGGGCTCGATCCCAGGGCCCTGGGATCATGATCTGAGCCGAAGGCAAATGCTTAACTGATGGGGCCACCCAGGTGCCCCACACCTTGGTGTTTTAAGATCTCACGGAGAAAGTAACACCAACTAATTGGCTGCATTGATTCATTCATTTAATGAGAACCTACTAAGTGCCAAACACTGTTAGATGCTAGAGATTCAAAGGAAAATATAGCCCAGCCCCACCCCTGAGCATGCCCAGTTGGAGGGATGAGAGTTGCATAAGCAAATAGCCGTAATTCAGGAATGTGGAAAGTATCATGAAAGCACAGGTGCAGAAATGACTAACTTTGTCTAACAGAATTTGATAAAACTTCACAGAGAAGCTGATACTTGATCTGAATCTTTACAGATAAGTAGGAAGTGCCTTCTGGAAACTTAGTAACAGAGAGGAAAGAGCATTATAAAAGCAAAGGAGGGAGGGTTGAAAGAGAAAAGCTTGTGAAAGCTAGAATCTAATGTCAGCCAGGGCAGCCTGCACTGGGGAGCCCTGAATGTGCTATTCATTTGCACCTTGATTCCAGTGAAAAACCCAGAAACTTCACATGTTCCAGAGGAGGATATCCCAGGAAGAGTAAAGTCACCAGTAATCTAGGCTTGCTCTCATACCTGCTCATGCGTTCCCTGTCCCTGATTCTGTCTCTTTCTTCTTCCCCCTCCTGCTTAGATTCTCCCACCTCTAGGCCTGAGTCATTCTACTTTGAAGACCAGCACCACCACTGAAAACCCACAGGTTACCTACCACTATGTCTAGTTACAGTTCAGACTTAACTGCTATGGCTATATCTAAGTCCCCGAATTTCTAGAGGGAGAATCTTATCCATGCCACTGACACAGGGGTCATGGAAACAGTGCACTGTGGTCAGATAGGAGTCGAGGAAACAAACCTCTGTTGAATGGGAAGGGCATTCCCAGAGTTGGCAAACTATGGGTTGACCATTGCCCCAAAAGTTATCAACTACGAATGCTAATTCTATTTTGGATGCATCAAAGGGATTTGGGGGTGCAGGACATCACTGTTGTCTTTTGCACAATGCCCACCTGAATTTGCTGAGATTGCTGTCAGTGACTTTTTCCCTTTTTATATAATTATTTACAGGGTATTTGCAGAAAAAGAAAAAAAAATTAAGAATTTATTTATTTATTTATTTGTCAGAGAGAGAGAGAGAGAGCACAAGCAGGGAGAGCAGCAGGGAGAGGGAGAAGCTATCTCCCCACCGAGCAAGGATCCCCACATGGAACTCGATCCCAGGACCTCAGGATCATGACCTGAGCTGAAGGCAGACACTCAATGGACTGAGCCACCCAGTTGTCTCCAGAAAAAAAAAAAAAAAAAATTAAAAATGGGTGCTGGCATGTCCAGAAATGTGTTTTTCTCCATGAACAGGAGAGTAGTAGCCTGGGTCATAAAACTGGATTCGATGGAATATTCACTATCTTTTTCTTCCTTTTTCCTCCACAGTCACTACCATTAGGAATCAAGTGTGATGTGAAATTCATAGAGAATTGAGAACCATTCCTTCGAAAGTCAATTCTTCACATGGCCTGCACATAAGAATTTAGTTTCAATAAGGCTCTGAGATTCATATATAAGTTGAGCCTCTGGAGTGTCTAAAATTTCTGCCATGGAAAGATGAAACAGTTGATGATATAAGTGAGTCCTTGAACTTTCTATTATTTCTTTGTGATTTTTATGCTAAAATGATTCAGACCCCTTCTGTCAAAGCTGGCTAGCAGGTCTCAGAAGATGAACTTTTCACTATGCCTGGACTTAACTTTGTAGGAGTTATTATGTTTTAAAGATTTTATTTTTAAGTAATCTCTATACCCAATATGGGGCTTGAGCTTACAACCCTGAGATCAAGAGTCACATGCTCTCCTGACTGAGACAGCCATCCCATTTTGTGGGAATTAAGAGGTAACTCTGACCCAATATTTCCATAGACCCATCAGTATTCAAATGTACAAAACAATTCAGAATTACATCTAAATTAGTCCAAACTTGTGTCAACAAAGGTAATTATAGCTGCTCTAATAAATAAATATCAGTGGTCGAATGTTTGCTCACTTAAAGTCCAAAATGGGTGCTCTTGAATGCTGGATAACTCTTCTCCATGATTCAAGGAGCTGATCCCATCGCACCTTGTGGTTCCGCCATGTTCCACAGATAGCTTCCAAGGTCACTGTGAAAGAGGAAAGAATGTAGAGAATTGCATGTTTAGAGCTTTTATGGGCCAAACCTGGAAATCGTGCACACCCAACTTTCACCCATACACACCGAGCTACCAATAATCATGTAAACGGCTGTTCAGAATTTCTAGGCGCACAGCATATTTGCATAGCTGCATTTTACCCAAGAAGAGTAAAAATCAAAATGGGACGACAGGCTACCTAGTTTCCTCACGAAGCTTGGTAAAGTCTCTTGGGTCCTTGCTTTGCAGTGAGTAATAAAAAAAAAACAAAACAAAACTGTAAGTTCATTCAGTATAAAATGGTTTGAAAATCACTCAGATGAATTCCTATAACACAGAGCTTCTTCTGCTATTGTGTTGTTTACAGTCCAAACAAGCATTAAAGAGCTTTTCAACGCATACAATATTTTGGCATTTCATTGAAAGTTGGTTTCCAAACTCTTGGGTTGTGCATAGATATCCAAAAAGAGAAATAGAAATGTTCTAAGTATTAGAAAATACAATTTTCCTATCAAAGTCATTGTTTTAAACAAAACTATTTTACTTACTATTCCTTGTTGAATGAGTGAAGTGGTCCTAGAAGCTGTCAATAAAACACTTCATTATTCTGGCTTAGTTATCATTTTAGTTATCACTGTGCAGATTGTTAGATTCTGCTCAAATTTATGATAATACATATGTTCTTATACTGCTTTATATCATTGTATAACAAATTTAGTATTTGTTCCAAAAAGATTCCTCCCTTCTTTAGTTCTGGGCGATTAAACTATATCTCTTTAGATTTTCAGGTTCTAGTGGTGCTACTGGTTTCTTATACATCTATACTGGTTTCTTATACTTCACCCTCATGGTGAAGGATTCATTTTGTAAGTTAAAGAGAGAGTGCAAAAAATGTGTTTTTTTTGTTTCTTTGGTTTGTGTTTTTGTTTTGTTTTGTTTATTGTTTTGAAATTCGGTCCCAGTCCCGTTGATTTTGATCTGTCCCTCTCATTACAGTCTCTGGAGAAAGCATTTATGGTTTGAATCCTAGAAAAAGTTGTCAGGTGACAACTTGGGAACACTCTGGGAACAACTTGGGAACAACTCTGGGAACACCCAACGAATAACACAGTACCACAGAGCTAATATGATTGATGACATCATAGCTCATTTTTAATAGATGTCAAAAGAAGGAAAATCAAGCTGCCACTCAACATAGTGAGCCCTTGTTCACAGAAGGCCTTTAGAAGTAAATCGTAATTAATGGTTAAGCATTCAGTAGGCTAAGTGATGGGTATTGGTGTTCCTTTTGGACTTTCAAAAAAAGACGTATCCTAAAAATCATAATTTCTAGAAAAGATGCTTATATATTCCTTTATTTCCTTGTGCCATATTTGACAAACAACATTTAGTTGGCATTGGTGAATGGATCCTAGTTTGGAAAAGTTTGTGTTTAGAAATAGAATCACATTTGTGGAACTCTAAAAATCTCCTATGTATCCAGTCATAGAACTAGCTTTTCAATAACTGTCAAATGAAATCTCAGTATCCAACTGCCTGCTGACTGGGGGACGGAGTGTAGGCAGTACTTTTTAACAATGAATGCATGTAAAAATAATCTGGGGTGGGGGAGCAAAAGAAAAACAATTATACCTACATTTAGTTAAAGAAGTCTGTGGTTTCTTTGCCAAATCCAAACTTCCATTGAACCAGATTATTTTCTGTTGAGTATATGGGCCCCACGAGCTGACCATCTCCAATGAAAGAATAAATCGGTTGGCTAACTTCTCTACCAGATCCTCAAATCTGTCTCCTGAAAAGCCCTCCTGCCACCTTTGGAGCTCTGGACAAGGGTAGTAGGTAGCATGATTCCAATCCCAACAGGATGCTAGGAAAACAAGAATTCCCACATAAGGGAGGGGACAGTGGTTCTTTGGTAATGCACCTGAGCAATGTCTTACTTTTGAAGCATCCTGTCCTGCCAAGCTTAATGTTATTGATGAACTGTCAGGCCTGCCTAAGTGGGATATGACAGCAGGAATGTAGACCTCCTATTTCAACGTAAAATTTTAAAAAAACTCAGAAATCTTGTTTCTGTTAAACACACACACACACACACACACACACACACACACACACACACCCTCCCTGAAAGAACCTTATTTGGAGTTTCTCTGAAATTCTGGTAAAATATATAATCCTTGTTGCTAGCTACTGTTAATTTAGCTGAACAAAGGAGAGCAAACGTTCCGCAGACACCATGTCTCGTTTTACGTTGCAAGTAGCATGCTGGGATTTAATTCTAAAAAGTCCTTGGGTATTGCTAAAAAGTGCTACTCAAATGCATTTGTATTTTTAACTCGGTGACTTCAAGTGTCTGCAGCAGGGGTCAGCAACATTTCTATTGAAGGACCGGAAGAGAGTTTAGATTTTGCCGGCCGTAGGTCTCGGTTGCAATGACTGCACTTGGCCTGAGGAGCGGGAAAGCAGCCACAGACCATACCTGGCGCATGAACATGACTGGTTTCCAATATAAACGCATTTACAAAAACAGGCGGTGAGCCGGATTTGGCCCCTGGGCCGTAGTCTGTCAACCCCTGGTCTTTAGCAACCATCATTTCCTGCGTTGACTGAAATTCCTCTCCTCACGGAGAACCCAAGCTATTATTCTTAACTTACTCATAATTTTAGCTTTTTTATCTGAAATAGAGACATAAAATATTGCCCCCTCCCCCCATTTGTTATAAAGAATAGGATCCATCTGCCAGACGGTACAGACTGCAAACCTGTCGTCTTCTCTGGGTCTTCACGAAGACAGGGAGGGCCTGTAGGAATTGGGAATGAGTTCATCTGCCAACTTACAACGAAAAAATTAGAAGCAAGAACACAGAGTTTGGGTTCCACAGGACACTCTCTTTAAAAGGACACTGCTGAGAGACCTAATGTTCAGGACTGCTGGGGACAGTCTTGAACATAATGGCCTGCTTTTCCCGAGCAAAGTCAACTCCGAAGGAGGAGGTTGTCTACAAATGAGGTCTCATAGAAGAATATAATTAAACACTGATGCTCTTCAGAGTGAGAGAGCTCTCAGATAATGACTACAGTGGCACGCATTGTACCAATGAGAACAAGATGTCACAATTATAGATTTGCAGGTTGATTTAATCTGACAGGATTCCTAGCAACAGTGAACTTGGTCTGTCTCTGCCTAACAACACAGCCTATGTGTTCTACAAATGAAGCTCTATTTATCTTTTATAAACTTACAAGTGTCAGTTGGCAAACTTCTTAATCTAGCTGGGCATTCTTACCAGTGGAGGTCCGGTGAAAGTCTCCGTTTGCCGCAGCCCTGCGCCTGTAAGCCGTCTTCTTTATTTAATTAACGCCTTCTCAAAATCCTCTAAGTAGAGTTTTTTTCCTTCTAATTTGTTTTTTGAATGATGTTCTCTCCCTGCAAAGTTTTAATTATCCCGTCTTCTCGAGGGTCCCTAACAGATAAATTAGCAGCTAGGTGGCTTGGGTTGTCCCTCAAGTTAATCAAGGAGAGACGGGAATGGGCTATATCAGGATCTGGCAAACAACAGCCCTCGGGCCAAATCCATCCCATATTTTTGGACGGCCTGCAAGCTAAAAACAATTTTTTACATTTTTAAATGGCTGGGAAAAAAATTAAAAGGAGAATATTTTTGACGCACGGGAATTATATGAAATTCAAATTTTAGTGTCCACAAATAAAGTTATATTGGAACAGAGCCATGCTCTTCTTTTCTTTTTTTTTTTTAATCTTTTACAAAAAAGTCAATTTTTGCTTTCACGCCACAACCCAGAGAAGAGTGGTTGCGGTGGAGACCACGTCACCAGCAAAACCGAAAATACTTAGTCGCCAGTCCTTCCTAAATTGTGCCTGTCCCTGGCCCACATGAAATTTCAAATTCCCTTTCCAATTTTTATTTTATTTTAATGTGACAGTTACCTCCTTCCCTGTCCAGTTCCCACTTTGTCTTGGCTTTGGGATGTGGAAGGTATTTTCGGATCGTGGTGGGAGTCAACCCTAGAGGCCCAATTTTTTACATGACGAGGCACCTTCATATTCTTTCATCTCTGTCTTATAAATAAGACTTATTATAAAAAACCTAAATACTCATTTGTCAAGATGCCTAATGTTGATATCGTGCTTTCCGGTTTAAGGAGCATTGCCGCATGCCTTGTCTCACTTGACCCCACACACTGGTATTTTCCCTCTGAAATGGAGCAGCCTGAGGTCTGCTGGTAACTGATTTTCCAAAACTCATGCAGCTCCTAAGTGAAGGAGAACCAGCTCTAAACCTGACTCTGAGTCTTATGTTATTTGCAAGTGACCTCCCTGCCTCAGAAGGTAAATGAGTCAGAGGGGAAATCTGTGATCTCACAGTTATTCTTGTCAGAAAATCATGCACAAAGCTCGAGTGGAATGGACCAGGGGAGAACTTCACCTCCCTTTGCTGTGACCCCGACATGAAGCCTGTAAGGTTGCAGGTCAGGATCCCTTTCTCTGTATAGGGCAGAAGAGAGGAATGATGTCATGTGCTTCCTTAGCCAGGGTAACCCGTGCATCAAAAAAGAATTAAGAAGCAACCCTCAGAACTATAAAGATTCAGAAAGGAAAATAACCAGTCTTTCTCATTCCACCCTTGGCTTCCTGAGACCATGTGATGGATTAAATGTTGGTGAGTTCCTCCTCCTCCAATTCATATACTGAAATCTTAACCCCCAGTGTGATGGTGTTCGGCGATGGGGTCTCTGGGAAATGATTGCATGGGGGGAGGAGCTCTCATGAATGGGGTTACTGCTTTTCTAGGAGGAACCTCAGAGGGCCCTCTGCCTTCTTCGGCCATGTGAGCACACAGGGAGAAGACACCTGTCTGTGAACTAGGAAGTGGCTTCTCATTAAACATCGAATCTGCTGACTCCTTGATCTTGAATTTTTCCAGCCTCTACAATGATGCGAAATAAATTTCTGTCTGTAAGCTCTCCATCCCGCAGTATTAGCTGCCCAAATGGATTAGGACAGAGTCATGTTTTGGAAATCCAAATCATCACTGGAATAAATTCAAATTCCCACAAGGTCTTGCTTTGTTTTGCCTCCCCTACCCCATCCCCCCAACTCTTTCCTCTCTCCTGTTCTAACTTATTCGATTCCCCCCCAACAGTAATCTTCCTGCATTGTTGACAACGGTTCATTGTTATCCTTGCTATTCCATGGGCCTGGGGCATGATTCTCTGAGATCTTGGGGTTTCCCTCTTCCCATCAAGGAGCTCTACTCAAATGGCAGCTTGATCAGAGACACCGTCTTTGATCACTTCACCCATTTCTCTCTGTCCTGGTACCCTGATTTATATCTTCTTAGCATCATCCCACTCTAAAATTACCCTATTTATTTATGGGCGCCGCTCTTCAAGATTTATGTTCCTCTGAGAGCACGTCAGCTCCTTTGGTGCATCTGGCCAACTTTTCCACTAACGCCTTCCTCTCTTCCTGGTGCGCGGTACACACTCCGTAAGTGAATGCAGAGTGGCAGGTGAGGGAATGTGTGTGGTCTTTGAAATACAATTTCCTCCCTCTATTTTTTTTTTTAAATATACCCTTGCTGGTGATAAGGCAGGGCATATTATTTCAACCAAAGACAGAATATGACAGATCTGTCAATAGTAGGGCAAGAAATATACAGAACCACATAAGAAGGGAGATCATGTGTTCGATCTGGAAAGAAACAAGAAACAATTTCTAAATTCTTTAGGGATGAGTCCTGTTTATGGTAACCATAAGCATTTTCACCTGTAAACATTTCTTTCCATGAAGCCTGTTTGAAGCCTTAGTGTTTCAGCGTGGGGCCTCTTGTGATGTCAAGGCACCTGGGCGTTTAGAGTTGTCTTATGTTTCTAAACTGTCATGTTTTGATAGAGCATGCTTCTGTCTGAACAGAAAGACCGAGAAGACGTATTTAACCAGCTACTGCTGCGGTTCAGCTCCTTTGAGGCGAATATATTTTGTATGGCCCCATATACTAGCAAGGGCCAGCTTTGAGAATATTGACTCCTCGAGGT
This sequence comes from Enhydra lutris kenyoni, assembly GCF_002288905.1. Taxonomy (NCBI): domain Eukaryota; kingdom Metazoa; phylum Chordata; class Mammalia; order Carnivora; family Mustelidae; genus Enhydra; species Enhydra lutris. The sequence continues at coordinate 5,596,916 of NW_019154177.1, forward strand.
CATTGGTGGCAAGTGGGAGTAGCTGAAATCCTGTTTTGTGCGACTGTGTGTGGGTGGATGGGTTAAAAGTTGTATTTAAACGCTCTTGAAATAAATTTTTTTTAAGTTTTTTTTTTTTTTTTTTTTTTTATTTGCCAGAAGAAAAGAAAGAGAGAGCATGAGCAGGAGGGGAGGCAGGCAGAGGGAGAAGCAGACTCCCCACTGAGCAGGGAGCCCGATGCAGGACTCTATCCCAGGACCCTGAGATCATGACGTGAGCTGAAGGCAGACACTTAACTGACTGAGCCACCCAGGCGCCCCTGAAATGAATATTGTTAAAAAATAAAATTTGAAGAGCTAAAAAAGCACCACAACCGAATCAAGCAAATTCATTTCTGGAAATACCTTTTATTTGAGGAAAATACAACTTTCTCAGTTTCCACAACAGTCAAGAGTGGTGGTATTTCAGTAATGTCTGGCTTAGTTCTACGGTGTGTGCGAGAAAGGAGTTGAATTATACTTGAGACATCGTGATTCAATGAAGCGTGGAAAAGCATCTATACTTCAAAGGGACAAAACGTGCTCTTAGCACATTTCATCAGGAATCTTAGAAGGGATTTCTTTCTTTTTTTTTTTTTTAAATAATCCAAATCAACTATCCCCCAGTGGGATCAGGTTAAAGAAGAGAGACATGTGGTCGAGATAGTCAACGTGCAGTTGATTGCTGAGAAAAGCTTCCTTTTGGCCAATCTTATACATTTTTCTCTCCTGATGACTTTGAGGCAGAACTGTCGATTTTGTCTTGTATATTTTTCCTGCATGCCCTTCCGAAGCCTCTGCTTTTCCTTTTGGTAACCCTTATTCTCCCCCCCTCCAGGCCCGAGACATATTTATTCTTCGTTTGTCAATTTTCGACAAGGCCTCCATGGTCCCTGCACCCTCTAAAGATTCTTCTTTTATCTGCCATCAACATTTCTCCCCCTACAGGACCTGGAATTTTGAAATATATTTTGGCCTGTACACTGAAATCAGCTACTTATTTTTTATCTGAAATCACTTTTTTAAAGACTTTTCATTTATTTATTTGACAGAGAGAGAGAGAGAGAGCACAAGTAGGGGGAGTGGCAGGCAGAGGGAGGGGGAGAAGCAGGCTCCCTGCTGAGCAGGGAGCCCCACGTGGGACTCGATCCCAGGACCCTGGGATCATGACCCGAGATGCTTAACCGACTGAGCCACCCAGGTGCCTTGGAATCATTTATTAGCTGCAGTGTGCACAACGATGTACTGAGAAGGGTGTCAGGTACAGAGAATAATCAGACATGTGCTCCTCCTTCATGTGACTTGAGATCTTTGCTCATTGTCCTGGAGGAGATAATATGGTTCACATTGATAACTAAGTGGCTTATAACAGCAGAATATTTGCTTCTTAAAAGATACATAAGCACATAAAAGAAAGAAATGGTCCTTTAATAGGATGTCTGCTTTTTTTTTTTTTTTTTAAGGTAGGTAGACAAGATATTCCAGGGAAAGAGATCATTTTTGCAGCTCTAAACGCGCTGTAGAGGCAAATTCTCATGCTGCTTATGCATGGGTCTGATGGTGGCACTAAAATTACTGAATTAAAGTTACTGTAACTAGAGGTGGTAACTGGATAATGGCCTTCCGCTGACAACAGAATGCATGGACCAAGGTATTTATGTACAAAGTAGAAGGCCCTTTTAAGTAGCAAGAATCCAATTTCATTGTCATTATTACCATTGTGCCAAATGACTTGTAAAATAAAATAAATGAGATCTACAGCACCTCGTGAGCAAAGACAGCCCCCAATTCATCATCGCCCTGCAAAGCGGCACTCAGAGAGTCTCCAAATGAGGGTGAGAGGGAGGATTCGTTCTGACCTTCCACTGATCAGAACAAAGTGTTATTCTCGATCTCACTTCACTGGTTTCTGACTAGCATAGCGTTTTTTGTATTGTCTTATTTCTCAGCCCTTCATAAATCAAAGTAAAAATCTAAAGAGATAGCAAGACCTGCTTTCTTGCTGTCGTTTGATGGAGAAAACTCCTTCTGCTGCCTTTGGAGCCATGCGTGCCTGAACGCATAAGTAAACAGTAAACTCGAGGTGGAAACCGCTAAGTCCATAGCATCTCCCGCAGCATCACCATGGATCTCGGGGAGAAGTGTGTCCTGCACTCGTCACTGCCTCCCTTCAGATTGCACTAATTTCCTTTTCGCGACTGTCAGCAAAGTAGCAAGTGGCCGTGGGGCAGGGGCGAGCTGGGGAGAGCAGATTTTTTTAAACAGAGAGACGAGAGTGAGAAACTGCAGTGTGCGCTGTGGCAGGATGTTTGGAAAAGTGTCTGTCCCCTCGCGCATCCTGCGAGCGTGAGGACAACACTTGGATGAAGCGTATTATCCAAAAGGTACAGGATGTGGTTTTCTTAAGAACAGCCCCACATGCTACAGGGATTCCTTCAAGTCACCGGAATATCGAAAGCAGTTAAAACTTAGCCGTTCCTGTGGTTTTTGGTTTTGGTTTTTTTGTTTGTTTGTTTTGTTTAATGTTTTGCTTTGCTTTTTTATGATCAGAAGTTTCCATCTTGACATACCATGACAACAGATCTTGTTTAGAGAGATTTTCAAAGCAGCCGCCTGATGGATACCAGCCGGGACGCACTCGTTCTTGCGATAGCCACCGAAGCTGGGCTGCGTCCTACCCAGGTCCAGTGTGATTGAGATCAAAGGGTACAGCTTCCCGAGTTAGACAAATCTGGTTCTGAAGCCTCGCCCATCCACCACTGGGGAACTGGGACGGAGTTACCTAAAACCACTGATCTTCAGATGTCCCATCTAGAGAGCTAAAAATATTTCCATCTTTAGTAGTTTTATTCTTGTTTGAAGAGTTGTTTGGTACATGCCCAGAAATTCGCTAAGTACTTTATATGCATAATGTCCATTAATGCTCAAAAGAATAATGAGGTATTAACCACCATTTACATTTGAAGAAACTGTCATTCAGAAGTGTTAATTCCTGGGGGGCCTGAGTGGCTCAGTCAGTTAAACATGTCTTTGGCTCAGGTCATGATTCCTGGGTCCTGGGATCGAGTCCCACATCAGGATCCCTGCTCCGGGGGGGTCTGTTTCTCCCTCTGCTGGTCCCCCTTGCTTGTTCCCTCTCTTTCTGTCTCAAATAAATAAATATAATCTCAAAAAAAAAAAAGAAGATTTAATTATTGTGCTCAGTTTAACAGCTAGTAAATAGCAGAGTCGAACTTTGCATAGGGTAACTACCACCAACACCGGGGAGGGCGACGGTGCCTCCCAGCACCGGCACGGGGCTCCTCCTGCTTACCACCCCCACCCAGCGACCACCTCCTAAAGCAACACCAAGCCTCCCTCCCAGCCAAATAACTTCATTCCTCTTGCCCCCCTATGGTGTTATGAGGCTTTTACAAGATGCGAAACCTACCTCACCCCCAAGTCTTGCCTGGGTTCCTGGCTGAGGCTAAGAACAAGCCTCCTGTGTCTCTTCTGAATTACAAACCCCTGCTCTCTCACCAGATCGGTCACTGGACCCCACTACATTCTGCCTAAATTTCATGAAGCTGGGAGTCCTCTATTTCCATTCGATGAGGCTTGGGATCCTAGACTTTACATCTTTTTTTATGCCAAAGTGTATTTCATCTTCCTAAACCTTCCGGTCTTAACTATTTTTCTTTTCTATGATGAGTCTCTTATCTGGTTGCAGATAGAACCCCTATTTGCTTTCCCCTGACTTATATTGATATATATGGACTTTTGTGCACACATGAATATATGCACATATGCTCATATAAGTAACCATGCTGCTTGCTTAGAAAAACACCTGTTCCCGTCCTCACTGCCATAGCTCCCCTGCAAGGTCGGTTAATGCCCAGTCCTAAGGCATGTGCTACCCTAAGAAATACCCAAAGACTCATAAATGCATTATTTTTTTCTCGTTCAACAAGTCGTGGTGGTTGTCAACACAATACGTACATAATATCGTTTATGAAAGACTGCGGAAAGGTAAAAATAAGTTAGAAATCAAAATACTTTATTCTCCTTTTTTGGAATAATAAACATCTTGAATCCAAAAATCCCCCCCCTTTTTTTTTACTTTTTTTTTTTTTACTTACTAGTTAGATTTTATTCAAAAAACATTCTGCAACAAAAAAAATAAAAACTACCATTCATTTTAATGAAACATAGAGGCAGAAAAAAAAATATGGCTTTTCTTCTCATGAAGGTCAGTTTGTTCCTCGAAACAGTATATCTAAGTGTTTTTCAAACCCGCAAATCTTAGGGTCAGTTCATTTTTTCTTTTCTCAGTACTAAATATTTCACTTAAAATAGGTAGGCCAATGATCCAGTATTTTCATTAATTTTATACAATACCTCAAGAATAAAGTATTGCCTTTTTGGTAAAAAGCAGGGAGGATCTGCATGGTGTGTGGGTCCCCCTAACATACACCCACACTTAATCAACTGATTAAAAATTCTACCAGCGCCATTTATACATAACCTGTTGTGATCTCTTCCTCCTGACTGTGTTAGGGTGCTGGGGTCACGGGCTGCAGCCTCCGCCCATGGAAAGCTACAGGGTCACCCCCATCTGCAATGTCTGAGAGGGGACAGACAGCGGCCCTGCGTTTGTAATCACAATTAGCGAAATAAGGAAAAATCCACTGGGAAGTTTTTTTTCAGGATATCTGAAACCAGTTATTAATCCAAAGGAGTATAAATCAAGAAAAGGAACCATCATGCCTTCAAATCAGGGACCCAGGGGACCCAAAATAAGAAGGTTTGAAACCAATTGAAAAAAAAAAAGTCTGAATTCCATCAGTGAGATATCAGATCTGTGCGACTAGTTTCGGTGACGTTTTTGTGGTCTCCGGTATACTTATGTTGGAGTTAAAGAGGCAGACAGGAAATGAACCTGTGCCTCAGTGCTAGGCTGTGTTGGAAATAGACACGAAAGTGCAATCTGGTCCTACCTTGAAGGACAGAAAGAGCAAAGGCCCTCCTTTGCGTAGTAACCATTCTCATTTGATCAGAGGTGTTTTGTTTTATTTTGTTTTGTTTTGTTTTGTCTGCTGGCTGAGGAAGAACATGGCCCTTGGATGCTTTTCAACATGGCGCCTCAGGCATTCCTGGCCATCACTGGAGGTGACCTATCAAGTGAAAGTGACTTCCCACCACTGCTTAACCAGCTGTCACCTTCTGAGAGGTGCGTACAACACCAGTAAATCACCACAACACACATGGCAGCACGTGATAAATATTGGAAAGCAATGTAACAGGGAAACTTGGTTGAGAACAATGATTTCTGACCAGGGTGAGAGCACAAGTCTTCACGAATGGAGTGGCCTTTGAGTCAAGTAAGCCTTTTTACAGCATAAAAGTGGAGAAGATACAGAGGGATGTTAAGTAGTGTTTTCCATTGCGAAGATGAAAATATATTATGTGAGCTTGGATTTTATAAGTCTGCTACATGGACCATCATGTTTTAAATCAAAGGGGAGGAAACCTTCCAATAAATGGCTCAGATAATTAAAATATTCATGTGTCCCTAAGACTGATTTATAGTCTCCAAATATAGAACTGAAGAATGAGCTCCAGAATTTGGTAATTCTCTATTTCTAAATGTAGGCACTATTATTTATGAGAATACTAATTCTTTTTTATGGTGGTTACATAAACAACTGTTTCTTTGAGTTTAAAAAAAGCTATTAAAGTATTGGTCTCATAAAAACAAAATAAATCACATAAGTAATTAAACTTATAATAAAGGCTTTATTTGTGGGGCATTTGCATGTGATTTATACCTAACTAATCAAACATTCATTTCACATGAGCATGAGGGTACCAGTCCCTTCATGTAAATATATTTGTGTTTGAAGTTAAGGAAAAGATCAAGGGAAGCCTATATTCTGAGCTTAGATAGAAGTAAATGTATGTATTTGTTCTTTCAAGTATATATAGTGACTTGTTCTTGGGGAAAAAGAAGAAAACACCTTCATATAAATGGACAAACTCCTCTAATGACCAACAAAGAACAAATTCCAGCACTTTGGTACTTTCTCTTGCTTCCAGGAAAACCCAGTTAAGAAAATTTTCTAGAAACAGACTCAGGGCCAATCCCAGTATCCTGCTCAGGGTTGTTTTACTTCCTTTCTTTCTTTCTTTCTTTCTTTCTTTTTTTTTTTTTTAACGAGTTTTTAAATTTATTTTTATTTGAGAGAGAGAGAGAGAAAAAGTGAGTGGGGGAAGGGACAGAGGGACAGATGAAGAGCAGAGCCCGCTGTACTTTGGATGAGCGCAAAGCTGACATGGGTCTCTATCTCAGGACCCATGAGATCATGACCTGGTCTGAAACCAAGAGTCAGATGCTTAACCGACTGAGCCACCCAGGCGCCCCTTCGTTATTTTGTTTTATGTGTTTGTTTGTTTTGCCCGTGAGGAAACCATTTCACCAGGTAAAGACTAGGATCATTGCACGCAGAAGAGAGGCTTTTCTGAACTCGGTTGAACTTGTGGTTTACACTGCATCGTGTGTCACTGTACTCCGTTTCTAGAGCTGCCATCACAAATTACAACAAAACTGCATGGCCTAGAGCAACAGAAATTTATTCTTTCACAGTCTGGACACCAGAAACTCAGAATCAAGCTGCTGGCAGGGGTGGTTGCTTTTGGAGACTGTGAGGTAGAATCCGCTCTATGACTCCTCCATGTTTGGGGAGCACCAAGGGTCCCCTGGTGCCTCAATTCTCTGCCTCCTTCATATGGCCTTTTCCTCTGTGCCGTGGGTCCCTTTCTCTACCGTTGGGCCCACCCTAATCCACAAAAATCTCATCTCCATAGCCTTAATCACATCTGTAAAGACCCTTTCCAAAATGAGGTCCCACGTCTGAATAAGGAATATTCACAGGTTCTAGGTTGACATATCTTTTGGGGGGGGCACCTTTCAATCAACTACAGTCATGTTCTGCCATTTTTCCTGTTCTCCACATTGTAGGGTGGCTGATTCTGCTCCTCTTTCATAACGATGTTAAATTAAATAAAAAATAATATGTGACTCCGAAGAGTGAGATTTTGCTCTCTTCTGATTTTATTTGGCTTTGTTAATTGATGTAAATTTCATGCATCTTTCACCTGATTATAAGACATTGCTCTAAATCAAGACAGCTTAATTTTATCTCATTCTTAAAATTCCTCAAACACGATTCTAGCTGAAAGAAAATAAGAAACAGCTATTTGTGTACTTTCAATTAATGATTTAGTTATATGTTCTCCCAGAACATAAGAATCCATCTTTTGAATTGTTAATGTGCTATAAAAATATTTTAATGATAGACATGATGTGGGATAGTTAAAATAAAATGTATGGGCTTCATCCAGAGATGGATCTGGCCATCATGCCTAGCTCATAGCTTAGTGCTTTCAACCTACTTGATTTAAGTTCATCATCCAATCTTCTGTAGTCCTTGTTTTCTCATCTGTCAAATGGAGACATAAATACCTCCCATACTTGTTTATGATGAGGATTAGACACAATATAGGTAAGCCACCTAGTGCAAAGCCTGGCATGTAGTATTTATTTTATAAATGTATCTAGTACTTATTACAGTCTTTGTGTATGAAACAAATATAAAAGGGAATTTTATTTTTAGAAAGAGAGAGTATGCATGCATGTGTTCTAGAAGGGGGGATAGAGAGAGAGAATATTAAGCAGGCTCCACACCCAGTTAGGAGCCCAAATGCAGGGCTCGATCTCAGGTCCCTGAGATCATGACCTGAGCCAAAATCAGGAGCCAAGTGCTTAACCTACTGAGCTACCCAGGTGCCCCTGAAAGGGAATTTTGATTCTTAACTTGTTCATTTCATTCATTTAAATACTGAACGGCTTCATCCCTGGTATTCCATAGGTTTGTGTGATGTGGTGGAACACGAAAGACCAAGCGCTTGCGTTATGTCCCAGGAGTTTCTTCAGTGGATCTGCTTCTCCGTCCTCTCATTCCTATTTGTCATGCTGACGTCCTCACTCTTCCCTGACAATATGATTCTCTTTCCTGCCTGTCGGCTTGCTCACACTGTTTGACCACTTGGAAAGGTTTTACTTTCTTTTTTGCTTGCAATCCATAACTACCCTCTGTTATGGCCCAAGAGAAGTCACTTGTTTCCTCTGAAGACTTCTCCCATATTATACTCAAACATATGTTCAGCTTTGAAACTTAAAAATTATTAGACTGTTCTCATTTTGGCATTTGGTATATATTGCCTCTCATTGTTAGAAGATGTTGCAAATCATAAAAATGTAAGTTTCGTCAGGACACAGATTTTAATTAAGTTTTTTGGATTTCTGTGTTGGATTCTGAGGTTAATTAAACTGCTCTTGCAGGTTCAAGTCTTACCTCAGATTTGTGTTTTCCTTTAAATAAAATTAAATTCTACTCCGAACTCCCATTGTCTGTCTAGATTTGTGGAAAATTCAACTCTGGTAATTCTTGGTTTATCTAAGATCCTGAAATCTTAAACGGAGACAAGATTACCTCCTCCAGTCCTTGGTCTGTTCTAGTTACCCTGGGAAGACCATTATCCATGCCTGCATAGTCCTTGACATCTAGAGGCACCATGTAATCTAGAAATTTCCAAGACTGGGAATTCCAATGCCTAGAATTCAGTTTAGCAATTTTCCTGGAATCCAGCTACCATTTTGTGTTCTGAGAAACTAGTTCTTAAATCCTAAAACCTCTTGGATCTCAGAAATTACCACCCTTTCCTTTATTTTGGAGAAATCCTTGTCTATGCCCTGCTTTTTTCCCTTCAAAGGCACCTTCCCCTCCATTACCTACATATCCAGTCAAAATCTTTTCACTGAGCTTAGACTTCCAAATGCAGGAAAAGATGCTTTCTTTGAGAATCTTCTGTTTTCAACCCTATGTTCCTACCTTAGATAGGTCCTACTACTTAATTCAGCTAGAAGTAGATCCCAGCAAATATCAAGAAATACAACACACTTTAATGTTTTAATAAAAATTTCTTTCTAATTTAGGCACCCAAGAGTATAGATGATTGGGATATTTCTCAAAGACTTGCGAAACACACTTAGCGATGATCATAGACTATGTGACAGCCTTAGGAACCAACTGGAAAATAATTTCAAAGGAAAGGAAATCCCAACAGAAAAGTTGGATGTGGGCTCTATGTCTCCAATAGTATAAGAGGAGGGGAACAGAAGTGAATTATAATTACATTTGTCTTTCATATTTGTCCTCTAGCTCAGCCCTCACAATCTAAGAACTGGCATGAGATGGGACAGAAGTGAAAACTGAGGAAGGGTTACTTTAAATATCCCAGAAGACCCCAAGAGCCCATAAGAGTATTACATCACAGTCCTTTTAACATAGTGAGCAAGAACATGAGCTTAGAATGCTGAGGGCTCTGAGCAACAGAGCATCCCTTTGATCCTTTGGGATTTTGGCATGATATGAAAACATGTCCTTGACATAGGAACATCCTTAAGAAACACACCATGATAGCAGGCAGTGCAGACACCTTGATACACACAATGGGAGCCTGGCAATCCCTACAGCATTGGTCAAGCTCTCAGGGCTCTGTTGCAATGGAGAAGATCTGGTGGCAGATGGACAACTAAGGTAACTTGAGTAACAGTGGGCCCCCGTGCATCCTCACTGAACACCGTCTATTATCAGAACCTGTGGCAAATCACATTTGATCAGCCTGCAAGACATTAAAAGTGGGAGAAGCAGACATATTTAGATGGATCAGGAAGGAGGAAGATGATTTTTTCAAGGTCATTTGGAGGACTAATTTGTTGACAAGTATGTGGACTAATTCTCTTGATGCTCGAGATTGTGGATATGAGGATGGCATGGGTTATACTTTAAAGGGACTAGAATTCAAGATATATTTGCTGTCAGGCTTACTTCTAGAGAAGTATTCTAATAATCGTCTCTGCCCCAGAGTCTCTGAGTCAATGCCATGAGAACATCGGCTACATTTTTATCTTGTTTATATCTCTCCTTCTAATAATGGTTATTCAATGGTAATAAATACTTGATTTGATAAACCATACTATTTCCCTCAATTACCTTGACTGTTAAAGAAGTTGGCTTCTAAATACCGAGTTAACACTGCTGTCTCCTAATACAGGAAACTAGAATTTCCTGAGAGTATGTCAAGATGTGAAAACAGTTACTTAAGACCGGGCGTTAAAATATTATTGACAGCACATGCTTTTATAGTATCTTTAGCTGTAAGGTAAAAATCTTAAGCCCTCTAGCGCTTCCTAAATATCTGGTGTTTCCTGGAATGTACACTATCAAATTTAAATTTGTCAGCTGAGATACTGGCAGATGGTTTGCCACTTTCTTTTTTTTAAAGAAGTAGTTTCTACACCCAGCATAGAGCCCAATGTGGGACTTGAACTCATGACCCTGAGATCCAGACCTGAGCTCAGATCAAGAGTTGGATGTTTTGCTAACTGAGCCACCCATGTACCCCAATGATCTGCCATGTTTAAATAATTGTACAACCCCTGTCTATTACAACCTCATTTTAATTACCTATCACATGTTTCACACAAGAGACTTTAAAAATTCTTTACTAAATGCTTTTAAATGGCTTTTACTTAGCACACCTCAAATTAATTTCCCATAAAACTCATTTTTCAAAATATGTCTATTGGCACTCCTAAGAAAATATTGCTTTATGGAATTATATTTTGCAAAATGGCTGTATTTCTAACTTGACCTGTGTTATTAGAAATTTTTATCATTAACTCCCCATTAAAGATATTTCAGGAGCAATACAGATACTACTAAATGATTTAGGCACACATGAAATAAATATAATACAGAGATATGATATGTAAAATACAAGGTTACATCATAGATGGTCCTTGAATTATAATAGTTTCACTTATGATTTTTTACTTTATGATGGTATGAAAGCAATACACATTCAGTAGAAAGTGTACTTCAAGTTTTGAATTTAGATCTTTTCCAGAGCTAGCAATATGTGGTGTGATCCTTTCCTGTGATATGAGGCTGCAAGCCACAGCTCCCCGTCAGCTTCAAGATTCACCAGGGTCAACAACCAATACACTTAGAACCATTCTGTACCCAATACAGCATTCTATTTCTGACTTTTAGTACAGTACTTAATACTTACTTAAAATATTTAACACTTTTGTTATCAAATAGGCTTTGTGTTCGATGATTTTGTCCAATTGTAGGCTAATATAAACGTTCCAACCACGTTTAAGGTGAGCTAGGCTAAGCTATGATGTTCAGTAGGTTGGGGTATTAAACACATTTTCAACTTAACAATATTTTCAACTTATAATGGGTTTATCAAGACATAACCCTATGGTAAGTTAAGGAAGATCTGTATAGATATACACACGTTATATATTACATATTATGTATGTGTATATTATATATATACAATGTACAGTATATGTATGTATATTATATTATATATATACAATGTACATTATATGTATGTATATATATACAATGTACATTATATATATGTACATTATACATTATATGTATGTACATAAAGATATAACACACAAGATTTGGACACCAGAAATATGTGCCTATCAAAATAACTAACAATAAGAAATTATCCTAAGAATATTCTTTTTAGGCCATAAAAATTATAGTAACTGCTCACGATAACCGGGGAACAGGCAGAGGTTCCCATAGCCTCTGGGTGTCCAGGAAAACTTGGAAGGGGCTGTTTCTGAGCTAGGGTTCTTATGCAGCATACAAAGATACCTAACATTTAAGTAAGCAAGTATGTTTCAAGTGGGAAAAAACTGAAGAGTCAAGAGAAGGTACACATTAGGCAAACATTCTTCGAGATCATTCTATGAGAAGCTTTGTAGTCTGTGTTCTGTGGCCTTTTTGGGTTTAGGAAAAAAAGACATTTACAGCATTCATATATTTTAAAAGTATGCCATGTTATCTCTTGGTGCCATTTTTATTTCTTCTATTGATATTGGTAATGAGACTTGATGTTACCCTCAAACAAGTTGATGGAGATCAGAAAAGTATTTGGCATGACTAGTAGATCCTAATATCACCATGGAGAGAAAAAAAATGTGACTACTACCATACCAGGCCTATTACTTTCCTCTACCTCATTCACACACGCATTGCTTAGAACAAGACTCTTCAAACTCTTCCCTTTAAGAACTCCTAACTACAATGTATAAATGAAGGAATGAATGAATGAATGAATGAAGACTACCCAGAGATATGAGAGCAGGAGGTAAGAGCTAAGGAATGAAACTTTAGACCTTCCATTGGAAGAAATATCATTGATGTCTCTTTATTGCAAAACCTTCAGTGAGTAGTTCATTCTCCACACATGTGTATGCATATGTAATAAAACAATACTTTTTTTTGTGTGTGTGTGTGTGTTCTGCCCACTGGGCATGGAGCACAATGAGCGGCTTGAACTCACAACCCTGAGATAAGACCCAAGCTGAGATCAAGAGTTGGACGCTTGGGACGCCTGGGTGGCTCAGTGGGTTAAAGCCTCTGCCTTTGGCTCAGGTCATGATCTCAGGGTCCTGGAATCGAGCCCCGCATCTGGCTCTCTGCTCAGCGGGGAGCCTGCTTCCCTTCCTCTCTCTGCCTGCCTCTCTGCCTACTTGTGATCTTTGTCTATCAAATAAATAAATAATTAAAAAAAAAAAAAAAAAAAAGAGTTGGATGCTTTACTGACTGAGCCACCCAGGCGTTCCAAACCATACTTTTTATATGTTTAATGAAGCAATGAATTTATCTTCTTTCCAAAATCTTTCACTAAATTTGGTATGCCAAGAGGAAAAAACAAATTCATATCATAACTTCATATGACTCTCCCTTAGAATTTCAGGTGGGGCTTAAAACATAGTGCCCCAGCAGAAAGCTACTTTAATGGGACTTTAATGAGTAAGGATAGCAAGAAAGAGCATATGACTCCTCTAAGCCATTAGGACGGCCATGTTCTGGTACTAAATGTCATTTTCTTAACTCCGGATCCTTGGCTCTTACATTCCAGTGTATTCTTTGGTTGAGAAAGCAGCGGAATTCAGACAACAAAAGAATAGTTTTTATGAAAATCTGCTGTGTTCCTAACTGCTGAGTGTTCCTACCAGCTCTCCAGGGATTAGACATTCTGAATTAGTCCTCTGAGCCTATAAGGGAGACCAACCACTGACCCGGGAAAAATCTTTCTGATCATGGTTCAGATTCAACAGATGAAACCCAGAGAAAATACGAAAGCTAAAATATAAAAAGCAAACACGGGACCACCAGTTTCCTGTGATGTTTAGGTCAGAGTGAGCGAGGACTGCTTTAGTGTTTGATAAATGACATCAGCACTGGATCCAGAAACACCAGATAACAACAGTGTGGTGGAGCCTTCAGTCATACCATTGTTAGGTCATTCTATAAACCTCGAAGTGCAACTATTATAAGTTTAGCTTTGTGCATTTGGTTATCTTGGCTTAATCGTGATGCTCAGACTTACTCCTGCTTGGAAAATTGTAGGATGAACTGAAAACAGACCTCTATCATAAAGAGTACAAATATGAGATAGAAACAGAAAGAGACATAACACTGTCAGGAATTTAAAACATTTTGGGCCTCAAAGCAACATTTTCAGAGATGACACTTTTCTCCCTGTTTCACGTGCAAGATAAACAAATTCTGGGAAAGAGTCATAGTAAGCATGGTTCTGCCCTAACCAACCTAACACAGTTCCTTACCTCAGGAACTTGTCAAACAGTTGTCGACTGCACAAATTCACACATACGTACGCACAGAAAGGTACCAGTTTGAGCTGAATAAACATCTTGAAGCAAAATAAAAATCCAGTCATCGCTTTCACTAATTTGATAGATGGAGACAATTAAAACTGAATCAGGTCGCTCAAGCTTGCAAGTTTAACTAGCGACCTGAAGTTTGTAGTTTAAAACCAGTGTGGGCCTACAGAAGACCTCTTTTGAGAAGTTACTTTTGCTTTACCCGGAGTTCTCGAGTATGACTCATCACTAGGTCAGAAATAACCCCAAACCCTGTACAGTATCTTGGCCATCAAAGGCAAACTTTCAGAACAAACGGTAGTCCACTGTCTACGTCTTCCCTGTAACCAACACGAGTTTTCCACGCTAGTCCCTGCTACTGATGCCATCATCACCTGCACTTGGGTCCAATGGTAAATATCGCCCCCCCCCCAATCGGGGCAGTGTCTCCATAATGTCCCTGTGAGTGCAGTACCATTGTCCAGCACAGAAATATGGACTCATTGAAATTTAAATCAGGAAAAAACCTACCCCTTGAAATAACATGACTAAGGTCAACCCACGTCATAGCCAACCACTCTTCTAAAAAAGCTAGAAAAAAAGCTAGTTTCTTTCCCGAGAAAGCTAGAGATGATTCTGAGCGATCGGGATTACCGATCGTTTTATTTTTAAATTAATATGCAAATGATAAAAAGGCAAGCAGATGGACATACTGAAAAAAATACAGACAGGATGGAGTATTTATGGGTTGAGCTACGGAAGCTTTTTCATGATACAAACCACATGTGAAGCCACATGATACTAGAGTATAGACACATGATATGTGCCTAGACATCAAAGATGGGCTCCTGAGAATTTTTCACAGCTAGCAAACAGACGCAAATAATCAGATACACTGAGCCAGGTAACTCATTTGCTAATGGAATATTTGCTCAAAGGATAGAAATACACAGAAAAACTCTGCAATTAACCTCTGAAAACAAAAAAAGAATTGTTGCCTAGGAGGTTTTCAGAGCTTAATTATTGATAGAAACCTAAGGCTAAATCCAAATCATGACCTTAAACACCCTTTGTCTTTCTACAGCACACCTCATTTGGGATGTGAGATAATTCTGGCTCTTTATACGGAAGGGGCCAGAAGCAATTTCTTAAAACTCAGTTTGTGGATCAGAACAAACTGTGTTTTTAGAACTTTAACTTTGTTACTCTGTAACCTTAAGCAATAGATTTTTTTTCAGTTTTTAGACCAGTAAATAAGGTACTTCCTTAATAAAAACAATAAAAAATACTTCTTCATACTAAAAAATACTTCATAGTATCAAGTAAAAATTTTCCATATTAAAAAAGCTATCAAAATCTAAGGGGATGGTAGGACTACATTAGGGCCAACATTCATCACAAAGCAACGGTCTCTTGCTTTATGATAATATTCAATGTAATTTAAATCTCTTTGAGGTTAATGCTATAATGTAACCAGTACATGGCATACACAGGAATTTGTATATGAAACTGGAAACAGTATGGAAAAATTAATAACCTAATTGGCAAACATATGCTGTTTGCTGGATGGAATTAATTGTGCTTGTCTCAATCTTTACCACGTCATACTATTGCATATTCTTGTCGCATGGTTGCCAACAAGCAAAGGAGCGAAAATGATTTTATCGATAACGTACAATGTGCTTCGGGTGTAATAGGGGTGCAGTAGATATTTTTGAATGAATGAAGGTCAGGCACAGGGCCAGGCCACTTAGATGTGTTTTTACATTTAATTTTAATTTCGCATAGAGTATTTTGGGACACTGTGAAGTTAGGTTTTGAGCTCATATTGTCCTATGAGATGACTCCAAAATTTAAACTTGGGTCTACCTGTTTGTAAATGTCTTTACCTAAAAATATTTTTACCCTAAAAATTCCGTGAATATTAAATATGAATCTAAATGCTCATCTTAGTCCAGTATTTTCAAAACACAGCCTCCCGTTCGGTGCCCACAAGTAACAAAAATAGGGAAATCTGGTCGCTTGACTAGGATGTTAGAGTGAGCTCTTACCTGCTGGGGAGACGTGATGAATAATGTAATAGACTGTCTCCTTCAAAATCTCTCTCCACACCAGGCAATTCTTTGTATTGCATGCTGTCTAAATTTCTATTAATAAAAGACTAATTTATGTTAATAATTTTCCTCTTTCAAAATGCAAATATCCTTGAGAAAATCAAATAAGTTGCCATTAATTCCTTAAAGTGAACTGAGTTAATCAAATTGCTTCCACCCAGCTGAGAGGAGTCTTACTGAGAAAATAGGCATTTCAGTTCAGTTTATGCCTTTAATAGGAAGGTGGAAAAGGGCTTTTCATGTGAGAATGGACTTGGGTAGACACCGTGAAAGGCTTTGTGATTCCAAAGAGCAGGGTGAGGGTGGTGGGTCCCTGCGTTTGGAAGAAGAGATAGTAACAATTTGGATAGGGGATCCAGAAAGAGGTTGCAAAGACGTGGCTTACCTCCTTAGTTTATGATGGTCCAGATTCGATGTCTCCTTAAAGAACACACAAACTCCTCCCAAACACACTCCCATTTTGGGCTGTGTGAGCCCGACCCATTTATTACATCATGCCATGCGTAAGCAGGAAAAACACATGTGTATGTTGGCAAATATATATCTTCAGAGCAGGACTAGAGAAAAAGAAAGCATATGCTTGTTTTCAAGAGGTTTGCGATTTTATTTGTGTGGGCACGTAGTTCCTATAACACAAAAATCTAAGAACCCAACCTATCGGACTGCTAGGTCTGCTGTAACAGAGTACGGCTTAAAACAACCAACTGGTTCTTTCAAGGTTTTAGATCTAGAAGGCCCAAGGCAAGGTGTGAAGCAGGGACATGCTCTCCCGAAGACCCTTCCCCGCTTCTTCCTGGCTTCTGGCTAAATCACCCTTCCTTAGCACGCTTGGCTGGCAGCCCTCCAATCTCAGCTTCTGTCCTCACGTGGCCCTCTCTCTAGGCTTCTATTTCTTCCCATGGCACTTTCCTCTTGTTAACAGGACATCAGTCAGATTGGATGAGGGCTCACTCTAACGACTTCACCTTAAAAACTCTTTTTCCAGGTAAAGTCCCATTCACAGGTCCTGGGTGTTAGGACTTGAAGGTATCTTTTGGAAGGATGTAATTCAACCCTTAAAACCAATTCACGCCTGGGTAACGTGAGATGACCACCTCACTCGATTCAGAGATAATGAGGAATCAGATGACCATTTGTAGTTAATCCTCCCCAAATTCAGCCAGTGGTAATTCACTGTTGGGGGAGAGAGCCCAGAATTATCTCAAAATACCTCAAGATCTAACAAAAACCAGGTGTTTAAACTCAGAATGGTGATATCCCTGAAGAGGACTGAGATTATAACTAATTGATCAAAAGCAAAACTATTTATAAAATTTTTACTAAACAGCATTAATTTTCATCATGATAACACAGATGAATGCAAAGAATAAAATGCTAACCCAGGAGCAAAGAGCACTGTAGATAATAATTTACTGAACATTATTTCTTATTTAAAAAGATTTTATTTGTTTATTTATTTGACAGAGAGAGAGAGGGAGAGCACAAGCAGGGGGTAGCAGCAGAGGGAGAGGGACAAGCAGACTCCCTGCTGAGCAGGGAGCCCGACTCAGGGCTCGATTCCAGAACCCTGAGATCCTGATCTGAGCTGAAAGCAGATGCTTCATTGATTGAGCTGCCCAGGTGCCCCTGGACCTATTTTTATTTCTAACAATACCGAACACTCTTCTTCAAACAGTTATTTTGGAATTCATTCAGAGCTTGCCCTCTAGCTCTTCAAATTCCACTGGTAAGGCAGGTGACATGATATTCCCGCCTTTTAGATAAAGGAGATATTCTAATCAGTGAGCACAAGGTCTTCTTAGACTCTGTCTGCTCTAGTCACTTCAACGGTGCATTCATTTTTGTCTAAACATTGTCTCTATTTTCTCATGCAGCTTCTCCCAATCTAATGGCGATCCCTCACGAAAGAACTACATATTTTTAAAAAATTCACATCTTCCAAAGCACTACACATGCTCTTCTGTTTACTAAGGTACAATGAAAACACGTGCCATAAACATTTATTAAGTATAAATCATGTGCCCCTTCCCTTTGTGTTCTCATTTGCATGAAGTTTTAGATTTTTAACGTAACAAATCTGATGATAAGCCGTTGTGTTTCTGTTCAAATAGGACAGACTGAAATTTAAATGTACAAGGTATGTCCCGAGCTAGCTTTAAGGGGTGGGCCCTTTTTAAAAAAATTTTTTAAAGTTTTTATTTTTAATTAACATATAATGTATTATTAGCCCCAGGGGTACAGATCTGTGAATCACCAGGTTTACACACTTCACAAGAGGTGGGCATCTTATTCTAATTACTTTATAACAAGATGTTATTGCTTGATACACTTTCAACTCCAATAAAGTACTAGTATAAGTTTCCAAAACGAAGTTACCTATGAAGTATTAACAAACGGCCTTCTTGGCGTTGTGCCAGAGAAAGGCATAGCCGGGCCGGTCTGGGCACCCCCGATGTATCAGACCTCAAGACATCCTCATCTGCGTCCTGGAGAAGCTTCTCCATCTGCCCATTTCCATTTTCCCTACTCCAAAACTTGGGCTAGAACTTGTACGTCTAAGTGTAGTTTCATTGCACTTTTGACCTTTGACTGGACTGTGATTCACGGGGGCTGTTTGCCTCTAAGTAATTCTTAGAAAACTGCTGCTCAAAACAAATAAACAAAGAAGAAGAAGAAGAAGAAGAAGAAGAAGAAGCAGAAGAAGAAGCAGAAGAAGAAGAAGAAGAAGAAGAAGAAGAAGAAGAACCAGAAGAAGCAGAAGAATAAGAAGCAGAAGAAGAAGAAGAAGAAGAAGAAGAAGAAGAAGAAGAAGAAGAAGAAGAAAAAGAAGAAAAAGAAGAAGGAAGAAGAAGAAGAAGGAGGAGGAGGAGGAGGAGGAGGAGGAGGAGGAAAGAAGAGAAGAGAAGAGAGAGAAAAGAAGAGAAGAGAAAAGAAAAGAAAAAAGAAAAGAAAAGAAAAGAGAAAAAAGAAAGAAAGGGAGAAATGAAACTGTTGCCTTGGTGAAGTCTACAACCTTGTGTGGGGAGAAGGTGGCCCCAGGCAGAGCCCAAACTAGCAGATTCCTTCTGCCCTTGAAAATAGGGCAGTGCCCGAGAGCTTAGGTTCCCATGAAGGCAACCCCCCGCCCCTCGCCAAAGCCATAATTAAATCCGATTCACAGAGGCTGTTCTCTGCGGATGCCTCTATACACCCCATTATAGGGTTAATTGTTTCTCCTCTAACTCTGTGTGTTGGGGTTCTAATCTGGTATCTCAGAGTGCAGATTTATTTGGAAGTAGGGTCACTGTCGATGGGTTAGTTCAGTCAGGGTGAGGCTGTCATAGAGGAGTGGGTCCTTAACCCAACAGGACTGCTGTTCTTCTAAGAAGGGGAAGTTTGGACACAGACACGATCACAGGGAGAACAGCATGAGAACGTTAAAGGAGCTATCAGGCTAATGTGCCTATAGGTCGAGGAACGTCTGCCACCAGAAACTAGTGGAGAGTTCTGGAACATTCTCCCTCCCCACCCTCAGGAGGACCCAATCCCACCAGTACCTAGATCTCAAATCTCAGGCTCCAGAGCTGTGAGACAACACATTCCTGCTGTTGGAGCCACTCATCCTGTGATACTTTGTTAGAGCAGTATAGATACTTTGTCAGAGCAAACGATATGGGCTCCAGGCAAGGGCAGCTCTGAAGGCCATCCGCTCATCAGTTTGTACACACACACATACACACAAAGGTATATTTGTAGTATGTTATATTATCTATATATACTTATGAGCAATGTGTATAAAATATACTTTAATGCATCGTTTTTTAAAAAGACTTTATTTATTTAATTGATAGAGCACAAGTAGGCAGAGAAGCAGGCAGAGGGAGAGGGGGAAGCAGGCTCCCTGCTGAGCAGAGAGCCTGATGCGGGGCTGGATCCCGGACCCTGGGATCATGACCTGAGCTAAAGGCAGAGGCTTTAACCCACTGAGCCACCCAGGTGCCCCAGTTTAATGCATCTTTAAAAGCTGCTTAGCAAATGCTTAATTTTCGTTTGTGAATCAAGAAAGTGAAATTAAATTCATACCTTCAGACTAGGTGGGGAAAAAAAAAACAAAACAATAAATAGACATTGTGAAAGTGCATCAAGAAAAAGTTCAAGGCAGCCACAAACACGGACTCCAGCACCCGGATTTCCCGTTGCCTCGGCGTGGAGAAGCATATTCTTGTAGATGTCCCAGTATGAATGGTTATTATCCAAGACTTGAAACAGCAGCTCTATGGCTTATGGCCGTTTGAACTTTGGGAACAGCAACCGACAGCTCGATGTTACCCAGGCTACATGCTTGCTGGCTTGGGATCTGGTCTGATAGAAAGTCTGTGAATACGGCAAGGGCTTGCTTGCGTGTGCACACATATATGAGCAGATGTACATGTCTGTGCACATGTTTAAAACCTAGGGTCTTGTCAAGAGAAATGTTAATAGTATGGAAGCAGGAACAGACTGTGTTTGTACTGTTCCAAATGAGGCTCCAAGACACAGGGCCATATGCTGTGTTTTTTAGAAACCTCATCGACTGCCAGCACACGTCAACACATGTGGAGTGTATAACTATTATTTTAGTTGCTTTTCCATTAATTCGCCTTCCCGAGATCTGCACGTGGCTGAGGAATCGGTTTGTGGGTGTCGGCGGGTGCGGAAACTTCGTGAAGGCTGTTCTGGAATGGTCCGGCTCAGCGAAGCTATCTTCAGCTTCATCGTTCTTAGCTGTGGGTTTCTCATGTTCCCTTCGCCGAATATATCTGCTAAAGAAGTCAATATAAATAACAGTGATAACAGTACATAGTACAACGTACTATCATCAACAGTACATCAACAGTAAGAGAAATCCAAGTTAGGAGAGGGGAGTAGAGATGCCAGAAAAATTTCTATCCATCCACACCAGTCCAGAGTCGGCACTTCCCATAACATGGGCTAGG
Organism: Enhydra lutris kenyoni; assembly: GCF_002288905.1. NCBI lineage: Eukaryota > Metazoa > Chordata > Mammalia > Carnivora > Mustelidae > Enhydra > Enhydra lutris. The sequence continues at coordinate 5,617,810 of NW_019154177.1, forward strand.
TTATGATTTATTTAGCACACTGTACTGGGGCAAGGGGATATCAAGCAAACTGAAAGTGTAGTATTTATTGCTTGACTAAGTTAGATGTCTGTTAACCAAGTTTTCTTCTGTCCCTTTACACCAATTATTAAAAAGAAAAAAAACCTACTTTTGCAGACATAAATATATTAACCATAAATATTTGTGGTTCATGGATTAAAACAGGTCTGGGGCACCTAGGTGGCTCAGTTAGTTAAGCACCTGGCTTCAGCTCAGGTCCTGACCTCAGGGTCCTGGCTCCCTGCTCAGCGGGAGCCTGCTTCTCCCTCTCCCTCTGCAGCTCCCCTTTCTTGTGCTGTCTCAAATAAATAACAAATAAAAATCTTTTATTTATTTTTTTTTAGATTTTATTTATTTATTTGACAAACAGAGATCACAAGCAGGCAGAGAGAGAGGGAGAAGCAGGCTTCCTGCTGAGCAGAGAGCCCGATGTGGGGCTTGATCCCAGCACCCTGGGATCATGACCACTGGCCCGCCTGTCTCCCTTCAGCTTCAATGTGCTGCCTTGAGCAGAAACTTCTAGAATGTAGACACCAGGGGCCTGGAGGACACAGAACTGTATAAAAGGTCCACCACTGTTGAGACAGGAGTATTTTATTGGTTACTGAGGATTTTTCCATGGGATGATTCATTTCTTGTGTAATAATTAGGAAATCTGGAACATGAAGATAAAAAAAAAAGAGAGAGAAAAGAGAATGTCCTTCTCTATGGTAATGCTATGAAAGGAGCACCTGGTTTCCTTTCTGTTTGCTTTACCAAAGGACCAACATCCCTGGTGCTTCATATTATCTGAAGAAAAAGTGAAAAATGAACGAGTCATGGATTTTCCGTGCTCTAATGACTTATACTAATGTATTCCTTCATCTAAATACAGATTTCTATTTAAAATTCAGTATGCAGGGGTATTATGAATTCCAGTTTAATGGATTCCAAATAATTGCCCTTTAGAAATGATGAATAGCTGTTTAAAGCCACGGATAAGAATATACTATTTCTTTCCTAACAATAGGCCTTCCACATTAACTGTGTCATATGTGCCTGAAATTAGTTTATTAATTTTTTATCGATATGCAAAGCCCAAAGTGATGACAGGTGGAAATAACCCTTTGCTAAGAGCCCCCCAACATCCCCTCTAAAATGTTGGTTGTTATTCTTTTGGGTGATACAGGAGAGCAAAGGCGATCCTAGTTCGGAAGGAAGGCAGGCCCCTGCATTGAGAATGGTGCCCATCCCCTCCTTCTTGGCTGTGTTCAGGTCACTTCGCTTAAAAAGATGTGCTTCTCCATAAATGAAACAAGATGGGATTGGGAAGGAGACAAACCATAAGAGACTCTTAATGTCACAAAACAAACTGAGGGTTGCCGGGGGGCAGGGGGGTAGGGAGAGGGGGGTGGGGTTATGGACATTAGGGAGGGTGTGTGCTATGGTGAGTGCTGTGAAGTGTGTAAACCTGGTGATTCACAGACCTGTACCCCTGGGGCTAATAATACATTCTATGTTAATAAAAAAATAAAAATAAATTTAAAAAAAGAAAAGAAAAACAAGCTTTGGAATAAAGGAGACCTTGTTTAAAAAAAAAAAAAAAAAAAAAAGATGTGCTTCTCAGGTGGACATAATGACCAGCGACACCCAGACCCCGCAAACACAAAGCATTCTGACACTCTTGGTTGTGATTGTCCAGTGACTTTAAAAAAGATCCCCAGGATTTGTTCATGTCTTTAAAAGGCAGCAGAAGCAAGAAAGGCCAAACTATTAAAAATACATTATTCATTTCCCTTATGGAGCATTGGCCTAGGGTTTTACTTTTTTATTTTATCCCTGATCAGAATGGATGCCTTTCTATACTAGTTAAAAAAATAATTAATACTCTGAAAGCCATGGTCAGAGAAGAGGCAAAAAACACTCTGCTGTGTTGAAGTAAAAAGCATATATTCATTATTGGAGTGCCAATGTTTCCCATATTTATACCCAATTATATTATGTTATACCATCTATATTGATGTGTCCAATTAAGAACAAAGTATTTATTCATACAGAAAGAGGAAAATAAGTCTGAGCTTTCTCTGAACTGAGTTATTACAAATGACACAAGGGAACAATTTTGGGGAACAATTAAATCAACTGTTTTTCAGTCTGTTGATAAGAAGTGCCCTCACCAGCTTTGATTTTATGCCTCTTAACTTTCTGGAAAATTCTGGGAGAATCTCTGTTCTTTACAAAATGAAAAAATAAAATACTCTTGTATGGGGACCAAAATGCACTTGAATTTATGTAATTCTTTGTCCCCCACTGCTTGATTTACAAAGGCATTGTTCTTGGTACAGTATTTTTATTTTCAGGAGAGTTCATGAATGACTTGCATACAATATATACGGAAAACTCTACCTGTTTACGCACAGAAACACAGCAAGTACTAGCAAACCGCAAAGATCTGGAGGATTTCCAGGGTTTTTTGTGCCCAGCACACTGTCCAGGAAAATGGAGATTACTAAGGAAAAAAAAAAAAAAAAAAAAAAAAACCCTCAGATTTCCCCTTTTACCTCTGCCACCAATATTAATAAAATTTGCTTATGTGTTCCTCATAAGAAATGCTAAGAAAATGGAGGCCGAAGCCTGTTCCATTTCTTTGTGAGTCAATAACATGATTGCCTCCTTTCCCTAAATCTTATCTAACAGGACTTAAAGACGGAAAGACAGAGAGAGAAAAAAAAATTATGTCCAGTTATCAGAGACACTAAAAATAGAGTAGAAAGGGTAAAACCCTGTGTTGGTTTTTTTTTTTCCCCCTTTCACTACCTCGTGTATAAAACCCTGAGCTACTTTTTCTAGAGGTTTTTCTTTTTCTCTAGCAGAGGGGTGACTGCCCCTCTCCTCCAGGCTTTTTCTGTTTTCCTCGGGGGTCCGCGGCCTCTCTGCACACCGTCGGGACGCGGAGAAGAATGGCTGCTCTGTCTGCCCGCCGGCGCGTTGCACCCATCGCCCCATTCAGCCAGCCTTTCAGATCTGCGAACGGCTGCTGGACAACTTCGCTTTTATGCTCTACTGACAGTGGTTTTCTGAAGCCAGACGGTTTCTGAAAAGAGGGTCTATTTGCATAAACAATGCCATGTGAGGAGGTCTGCTGGAAACAAAATCAAAATTCACTCAAGCAAATATTCCTGATCAACTCTTCCCCCCGCCCCTTTTTTTTGCCCCTGCAACTAACACCTCCTAGAGTTACCATCTGTATGCTAAAATGTGGCGGCGAGTTGAAGCGATTCTTTCTTCCCTTTTCCTCTGTGTCCAGTTTTATTAAACAAGGCAAAGATATATCTTATTTTCAGAGTTGGTCTGCACAGAATCCATAAATAGACGATGGTATGCGGAATGAAGAATGCATTGTGTGTTAAACGAGGGCAGGAGGCCAGCTCTGCCTCAGCTAGCCAGAGCCTTCCATCGCATTTATCGTGGGAGCCTCAGGAAAACGCTTATCCAAGCCCGGAGTTGCCCATCCAGGGGCTCTGGGATTCCAGGTCACCAAATGCAGAGCTGCCCCCGCACTGGGGAGCACGGAGGATAACATCCATTCTCTGCCCACTTCAGCCCTTTCTTTAGCTTACTACCCACAGAAATAGACCAAATTATGATATCAAGCTTAAAACAGGCTAGAGCAGACAGTTCCAATAAGGCTGCCTCGACAAAATGAAGAGGAACATTATTAAATCAGTCACATCGGTAGGGAACCACGCCTGGCTTTTTAAAAACCTTCTTGAAGAAAATCCAGTTTTAAAGGGGGTACTTAAGGGCAATACTAAGAATTTGTCACTTAATCAAAATCTTGAAGTTATAAACTGTGCGCTTAGGCAAATAGTAGTCACTAGGGTCCTCCTACCTGAAACAAAGGATGGAATTTGGCTTAAATCTTTCTTTCATTTTTTTGGAGACAGTGACTATGATGACCTCGTGGATAAAGCACAAAAGCAGACTTTCTTCCAACATCTTTTCCTCCTGTTTTCCTTTGTCGAGTGTCAAACACAAGCCGGTATTTCATGGGTCTGCTGGATTGCCCAATCTAGAGTGCATGTTTTCTCCCCTTAAAAATGTCATAATTGTGACATTTCATGGGAGTGGATGGGTAATATTATTTCCCATAAAAGGATAAAACTCTTCTTGGAGAAACGGCTGATTTCCATCTGAGGCAGGAAAATACAAAATAAGCATGGAGATTTTGTTACACAAGAAAAGAAGACAGTTCTTTATCAGAGGACTTGGAGCCAATCTGGATAAATTCTCGCTGGCCAAAATGGAACAATTTAACCATCAGTAAAGACAATACCTGCCTTGGCTAGAAAAATAAAAAATGCTTCAATTTGTGAATTTATAATGATACTTAAAAAAAAAAACCCAACTAATGGGTCACTGTGGATGCTGAGAAACCATTCCAAGACTACATGAATTAGTAAATAAACGAAAAGATGCAAGCAATTACCCTGACTTTCCTTTGTGAGTGATATTGGAGGAGAACCAAAGGGTTGATAAGAGGAAGTTTCTCCTTATAGAAATAAACTTTCCCCATCTCCACATTGTAACCCCTGTACGACAGCGGGTCCAGCGGAGGTCACTAGCTGACAGCAACACTGACTGCACATTTGTCACCTTTGAGGCTGTCCCTTCCAAATAAACCAGTAAAAATCAAATGTGAACTTGAATTTTATCAGGTCTCTAAGTAGAAGATAGGCCACGTCTGGCAAATATGGCAAATAAAACCACAGAGATAAAGTCAGTTAAATCCAGGATGCAAAAAAAACCCACAAGACAAACGATCTGGGTTCTTCAACAGCAACCACGAAAGTTGCCACGTGAAACCCAATGGATGAAAAGAGACCTAACAGGGTGCATCCCAATTCAAGTGTATCTATTAATTAATAAACTAAACAATGACCTGGGAATAAAAACTAGAGTATAAGGTAATTGGGAATGCAAACTGGGGTAGATATTTGATGACATTAAGAAATTATTTAGAGTGTGATTACAGTATTGTGGTTATATCACTAAAAATCAGTTCTTAAGTTATTAGAGAAATTTACTGAAATATTTATAGATGGAATAATATTCCATCTTGGTTTAGCTTTAAAATAACCCAGGAGGGAAGAGGGTTGTGTTGCATGAGAACAGACATCAAACAAGATTGGCTATGGATTCATAGAAGATGGACAATGAGTAAACTAAGAGCATTTTACTGTTTTCTTTACTTGTGTATCTAAGATTTTACAGAAATGAAAGCTTTAAGAAAAAAAGAATATTAAGATTCACTCAATGATGACACGATAAAAACGGGTGCTATTTTCCCCACCAAAATTTCCACAAATAAATCCTATGGTTAAGCTCTGGGACTCGGTTAGAAATGGGGAGAAGCAAATGATCTAGACAAACACTGCCATATTTTGGAAAAAACATATTTTGTATATACCGTATACAAGAGACTGATAAATAGATATGAGGCCATTAAAAAACACCACTGTAGGCTCTAGAAACAATACCAAAAAAATTACCTGCTTTCTTAAGCAAAATGTTTGCTAAGAATATATTAATTATCTATTTATTAACTTAGAACATTCAATTAGAACTGTTGTAACTGTGGGAGAAAGGACTAACCATATTAAAATGCATAAGCCCTCTTAATATGAGTGTAGAAACTGTTTTTTATTCATATATACCATCTTTAGAATTTTATGCATACTAAGACTTGAATATCATTTTTGCATTCTCTAGGCATATATAGTTCTTCTGGCTTTCAAAACCTTATTTGTGTATATAGCTGCATTTTTCTCACACAGGGCTGTAAAGCTTAAATTAAAATGTCTCTAAATTAAATTAACTCAATTTTTAAAAAAATAAACCCTTCTTTATAAGAATTATAACAATGTAAAAATGATAACTAATATTCATTAAATGCTTTACAAGGCATCTTATCTCATTTAATCATCCCAACAGCGTGATGAATTAGGTATGTGGGGAAACAATTTTCCATGGGTCACTCCCATATCTACACATCTTTCAAGCAGAGTGGCTGACAGCCCTTTTCTTATGGTCTTGTCTTTTCAGGGATGTTTGCCAGAGAACAGCCTTGGGAGATAAGAGACTGTGTCTTCCTTTTGGAGCAGAGGACATGTTTGTTTGCTGCCTAGTATGTTAAAGATAATGTCTCTCTTTGGACCAAATGTTGTATGGCTGTGCTTGCAGCCCCTTCTAATGTCCTGGGGTACCCTGAGCTCAGTATCCCTCAGCTGGGACACAGCTATAGGCACAGTCCCCACCTGGGCCCCTCTGTGTTACTCCTGTGAGGCCCAGGGGCATTAGAAACCAGTGGGAGCTTTCAGCTCATGCTGCCTGCTGTGCCATGAATGATAAAGATTTTTTTGTCTCTGACCCAAGAGTCTCATGTCTTCTGCCACGATTCATTAAACCGAAGCAGGCAAACTCTAAGCTGGAGAAGGAAGGGTAAAGGGGGTCCCCAAAACTCATAGTGGGCTTTGGGTGGACAGAGAACATTGGAAGGGAGTTCATTTGGCCCATGAGCCACCAGTGTGGCTCACTTACTGTCACACAGCTATCTGCTCCTTTCATGCTTTCTGATCCCCGGCTTTCTGAACTTAGCTCTTTAAGGAGAAAAAACAACTCAGGACTGGGCACGGAATTTTCCTGTCTCCAATGGAGATTAAGTATCATATGAATCTGTCTGAATATTCTGGAGAATTCTGTGGAAGAACTCCAGGTTTTATGGAACCACAGGACACAGGCACCCAAATTCAACTCACTGCCTGACCCTGGTCTCTGAGGGATCTGGATTCACTCGAGGTGGTTTGAGGAGAGTTCACGGCGAGCCTGAGGGGCTAATATAATCTTAGAGTGAGTCCTTTGTGCCAATTCAGTATACTTTTGTTGTGGTGGTTTCTACATGTGAATGTGACAGCTGATGAGTTTTATGTTGCTTTATCCCTGTCCCACAGGTCAGAGGAATTTCTTCTGATGGGAAGGAACAGCATCTAGAGAAGTGCTAGAGGGATAAACCTGTCTGCCATTTGCCAGGAGCAGCTGCCTCAAGATTCAGCACAATTTCCTCTACCCTCTGACTGGCAAAGCTTTGGTTGCCCAGATAATGTCCTGTAGATTTGGGTGCATAGATAATGTCCCATAGAACCTCCCCCTCAATGGCCTTGACTATAGTGTTAGCACACCTCTGCCAACAGGGTTAGCTGATAAACCTTTACAAAATTTAAGGGGGGGCTTGTCACACAAATGTGATTGGATTCACAACATTCAATCCCTCCAGCGATGGAACTCTTCTGTCTCCAGGCCCCACTGACACAGAGCCGCCCAGGATTTTGGCGGAACTATAGAGTGCCTGCACATTCTGCTTGGTCCTTTATGTTGGCTGGTCCTCAAGTTAGCATCCTTTGAGTGGGAACCAAACCAACAGGCATCCCTGGAAGCTTTCCAGAAAGCTGCAACACACTCTGCCTTGGAGGTCCCACCATCCTCATGATCCCTTCGAGATTCTGATCTCTGTGACTGAAGAGTCTTCAACGGAGGCTCTGGAGAAAGAAGATAGTCTCCGTCTAGAGATGCCTCTGGAGGTTCTGGCCTCCCTGACATGGCCACCTGGTATATCATTTTTTTTTCCAAAGTGGCTCTTGGTTTGCTCTTGGGTCTTGCTGAAACAGAGTGTCTGATCCCTGGTGGCCTTGTGACTCCCCTGTCTACTCTTCCCATTGGGATTTGATCAATCCAGGCTCCATGACCAAAAAAGGTGGTAAAGACCCAAACAGCCATGCTTGTCAAATGAAAAGTGTGTCTCCAAGAACACACATGGTCTGGCACAGAGGTGTCTTTGCTTTTTGTGAAAATGCGGCGACAATTCCTCTGGGGAACAATGTATTCCCTTCTCTGCAACTGATGAGCTCATTGTCCGAAGAGACCAATTGGAATCAAGCTGTTCGTGAACCTGTACCCTCGGACCGCCTCCACACTGCTGCCTGGACCCACCGCCGCGCCAGACCTGGCGTGCAGTTACCACTTTAGACTGAGCACAAAGGAAAGAATTCTACGTGTCTGATGCAGAGGCCACCGCTGAATGCCAAATGAGTGATGCCCGCCAGAAGCTGACCCATCTGCCCTGCGGTGGAAAAGGCTAAATCATATGAGCAGTTACTCACACCCAATCCTGGCAGGGTTACTACAGCTGACCTTTGACCCTTCTACAGGCTATCAGTGACACCTCACCACCGTTGACACTTTTATAGGTTATGGTGTTGCCGCCCCAGTCCCATCAGCCGGCTCCAGTCACACCGTCATGGCCCTTGAAACTGATCAGCGTCATGCAGTAGGGCTGCTGGGCCATTCACACTATGATAGGTATGCACCTTTCATCGCAAAGTCAATGAAACAGCAGGCTGATAGTCAAAACTTAATGAAGGACTTGGAATGTTCTGTACTATTTACAGGCATCTACTGTTCGTAGGGTTTTTTGAGCCATGGAACAGCCTTGGCAAAAACCCACTTGAAAATATGTTTGTCTACCTCTCTCATCACAGCCTGGGCTGCCTGGTTCCAAGACCAGGACTGGGGGCTGTGGGTAACATCATGTTGAATTGGTTTCACCCTGTTGCTTGGGGCCCTGTTTTGAGTAGCCTTAATGCAGTGCTGTGTAGACATATCAAACAGGTGCAGTCCCAGACTTTGTCAGTCAGAATCATCAGAGACTAAATGATATGCTTGTGGGAAAAATTGCCAGAAGCCAAAACAGGGTAGAAACGGGAGGTAGATATTTGAGGAAGGCAGAGGGAAATGCAATGTATAAACGTTCGACTCCCAGACCAGCACGCAAGTGCCTATGTGACTGTGACCATGATTGAAATAGGGTATTTCATATTTTTTTACATAGTTTTCTTTTTTGTTGGATGCACAAAAATATGCAAATACACACCTTTTATTTTAGCTACGTTGTGTGTTAAATAGACTTTGAAAGTGATGGTGGGAGCTGACCACAATTTGCTATGTTTTTCTTTTTTTTTAAGATTTTATTTATTTATTTGACAGAGAGAGAGAGAGAGAACACAAGAAGAGGAGGTGGCAGGCAGAGGGAGAGGGAGATGCAGGTTTCCCACTGAGCAGGGAGGCTGATATGGGGTTTGATCCCAGGACCCTGAGATCAGGACCTGAACCAACCGAAGGCAGATGCTTAACCAGCTGAGCCACTCAGGTGCCCTGTATTTATTTTTCTATGAAATCTTGTTTCCTGCATGCACCAAGGGTAGGCATTTTTGAGCTTTGTCACAACAACAGGACTCAACACACAGATGAAAGAGGTCACCTAGGCTTAAGCTGTGGTTCTGAGTGTCTCTGGAAGTTAAAAGAGAAAAAGGGAACTCATCTCAGAGGAACACTTCACCCTTTAGTGTTTTAGAAAACTCTCTCTCCAGCATCTACTGGCCATTGACCTACACAAGTTGAGTAGTTATTTTTGGTGAAGAGTGCTCTGTATTTTAAAATTAACAAAAGGTTGCTGGAGTGGAAGTTCAATAGAAAGGACTCTTAAAGAAAAAACAGAGAGGACTTAAAAAATAAAGTAATGGCTTTAACTGAAGATTATTTCTAAAATTCTACTTAAACTAACTCTAATTTTTTTCTCCTTCATGATAGATAATTCCATATTGGAAGTAGGTTTCAAGGCTAAGTAGTTATTACTATTTTTACTGGAACAAAATCTTTAATATGACACCGAGAGAAATTAATAATAAAGGAAGGTAAGATGTTAACTTTAGTGGTTCTGAAACAAGATCAGAATAATGAGTATATCCTCAGAGAGGAAATAACATGCACAGATTGATATTTTAATTACCTCGACAGGTTAGCTTATTGCCATTTTAAAAAATAATTTTCCTGAAGCGTTCAGACAGTCCTTCTTAACTTTCTTTATTTGAGGTGAAGGGTGAGAGGGTTTCACATGGACTCTCTTCCCAGAAAAATTCACATAATAAGAAGTGTTGATTATGTTTCCAGGCACGGTACCATATGCTTGAGTTATCTAGGCATCAAAACAATTCTATCAGGTGGGTAATACTATTATATCCATTTTTCTAATGATGAGAAGGTGGTACAGATGAACAGGTCAAAGATCACATGCTAAAAAACAACAGAGCTGGGATTTTAATCCAAGTAGCATGGTTCCAGAATCTACTTGATTTGACAGCACATTCTACTCTAATGTCTTACACTCATATATACACAGGCATATACAAAACTAAGTGTATAGTTTTAGAAGGTTTCACTCAGCCCTGGAGATCTAGATTAAAAGTATTTACTTTAAAAGTTCTTTGGCAACATTTATTATTTTAAAATGTTTTTAAAAATATCATGCTCTAACCAGAAACCTGTCTACCTAAGAGAAAAAACTGGAGGGGGGCGTAATAAAGAAAGTTGAACAGACTGATGGCTCACATATCTTTCCAATATGGAAAATTATCTAGATGAATGCAGTAATTTCTCTTTAAGAACCGGGGCGCCAGGGTGGCTCAGTGAGTTAAAGCCTCTGCCTTCGGCTCAGGTCATGATCCCAGGGTCCTGGTATTGAGCACCACATCAGGCTCTCTACTTGGTGGGAAGCCTGCGTCCCCCTCTCTCTGTCTCTGCCTGCCTCTCTGCCTACTTGTGATTTCTGTCAGATAAGTAAATTTTAAAAAATCTAAAAACAAACAAACAAAAAAACCCCAAATCCTCTGAATCTCTAGGCACCACTAATTTCTCCGATGTTAAAGTACCTAAAATTTTCAGTATCTCTTCATCTCAGAATTTTTTCAATATCTTCAGCCTATAGATCAGGTGAACTTCCTCTCCTTTAATTTCATAAATCATCCAGCAGAGTTGTGTCTATCTGAAGGCTAATATGATGGTTGCCTTCAGCTTCTGGTAATGTTTGGCCAATTGGTCAAGCCACTTTGGGAATAAAAATCCCAGTGATGGCATGAGTTGTTGGTGGCATTGATTTTTGTTTTCTTACTATATTTTTACTTATACTTTTGAAATGAAAAAGAAAGGATGTGTTTCCCACAAACAACTAGACTAATGTTAAATGCCCCCTGAAGATACCCGGTAACCCTCTCCCCCTTAGTCATACTTCAGCCATGTTGGTCTTCTCTCACTTCCTCGGATATACCAATCTCATTTTGTCCTCCTAGGCTTTCCCCTTGCTGATATGCCTCTCCCCCCTTGCATTGTCCAAGACTCAGCTCAAACATCCCTTCCCCAGAAGAGGGTTTCTCTAGTCTACCTATACTAGAACATAAGGCCCATGAGAACAGTGCCTGGGGGTTTTGCTCATCACAAGAATACCAATGGCACCTGGGTGTACAGAAGAGCCTGGTACATATTTATTTGCATTATTGAATAAATATTTGCGGAATAAATAAAGTCTTCACACTTTGGTGGATCCCATCTAACTTCAAACTGAAGCAGTCCAGATAGGCAGCTCAGGATTCACTGGAGAACAAATAAATAAATAATCAACAAGATTCTCCACCTTCTTTTGCCACTTTCAAACAAACTTAGGAGTCAGGCTATATAGAATACTGTAATATAGCTTTCTCCTTCATTGTTGTTCATTGAAAAAAATAATTAATATATATCCATTGTCACCTGATCATCCCATTTTACTGCCCAAAGCTATAAAATATGTCTATGGATATCTTGAACACTAAATGCAGGTGTTTTAGGTGACTTTTGTTCCCCCTGAGGGCATCATTTTTAAAGATTTAGGCATATTTCAAAGATATTGTAGGTTGGGTTCCAGACCACAACAAAAAAACAATACAATTAGTGAGTGAAATGAATTTTTTGGTTTCCCAGTGCATATAAAAGTTTTCTTCATACTATACTGTAGCCTATTAATGTGCAGTAAGTAGCATTATGTCTAAAAATACAATGCATAGACCTTAATTAAAACACTTTTTCACTAAAACTTGCTAACTGTCATCTGACCTTGTTAAGTGGAGGGTCTTGTCTCCATATTGATGGCTACCGACCGAGGAGGGTGGTGGTTGCTGAAGGCTGGGGTGGCTGTGGCAATTTCTTAAAATACAACAACAATCACGTTTGCCACATTGATGGACTCTTCCTTGCACAAATCATTTCTCTGCAGTACATAATGTTGTTTGATAGCATTTTATCCACAGTAGAACTTCCTTCAAAATGGAGTCAATCTTCTCAAACCTTGTTGCTGCTTTATCAACATAGTATTCTACATCCTTTATTGTCATTTCAATAATCTTCACCGCATCTTTGCTGGGAATAGATTTCACCTCAAGAAATCACCTTCTTTGCTCATCCGTAAGAAGCAACATCTGTTCCAGTTTGATCCTGAGATGGTAACAATTCAGACCCATCTTCAGGCTTCACTTCTAACTTTAGCTCTTTTGTTGTTTCCACCATATCTCCTGTTACTTCCTCCACTGGAGTTGTGAACACCTCCAAATCTTGGGTGACCAGGTGCATTGTCAATGAACAGTACTATATTGAAAGGATTTTCTGAGCAGTAGGTCTCAACAGTGGGTCTAAAATATTCAGTCAACCACGTTCGAAGCAAATGTGCTATCACCCAGACTGTGTTGTTTCATTTACAGAGCACAGGCAGAGTTTATGTAGCATCATTCTTAAGGCTCCCTTGGATTTTGGAAGGCGAATGAGCACTGGTGTCAGCGTCAGATCAGCTGCTGTGTGTCCCTAACAAGAGAGTGAGCCTGTCCTTCGAAGCTTTGAAGGGAGGCACTGACTTCTCCTCTCTAGCTCTGAAAGTCCTAGATGGCGTCTTCTTCCAATGGAAGGCTGTGTCATCTACACTGAAAATCTGTTGCTTGGTGTAACCACCTCCGTTAATAATCTTGGTAGATCTTCTGGATAATGTTTGCTGAAGCTTCTTCATCAGCACCTGCTTCTTCATCTTGTACTCTGTGTTATGGAGTCGACTTCTTTCCTTAAACCTCATGACCCCATCTCTGCCGGCTTCACACATTCCTTCTGCAGCCTCCTCACCTCTCTCAGCCTTCCTGGAATTGAAGAGAGTCAGGGCCTTGCTGTGGATGAGGCTTTGGTTTAAGGGAAGTTTGTGACTGTTTTGATCTTCTGTCCAGACCATTCAAACTTTTTCCATATCAGCAGTAGGACTGTTTCGCGTTCTTATTGTTTGTGTGTTCTTAGGATAGCGCTTTTAATTTCCTTCAAGAACTCCTCTGAAGCCACAATTTGGCTCACTCTGTGGCACAAGAGGCCTAGGTCTCAGCCTACACTGACTTTCAACATGCCTTCCTCACTAAGCTTAGTCATTTCTTGTTTTTATTTAAAATGAGAGATAATGCAACTGTTCCTCTCACTTGAACACTTAGAGGCCACTGGAGGGTGGCTATTTGGCTTAATTTCAATGTTTTTGTTTCTCAGGGAATAGTGAGGCCTGAGGAGTGGGAGAGAAAAGGAGAAATGGCCAGCTGATGGGGCACCCACACATTTATCGATTAAGTTTGCTGTCTTATATGGGCACAGTTTGTGGGGCTGTCCCCCAAATTATAATAGTAACATTAAAATCACTGATCATGGGGTGCCTGGGTGGCTCAGGTCATGATCCCAGGGTCCTGGGATTGAGCCCCAAATCTGGCTCTCTGCTCAGTGGGGAGCCTGCTTCCTCCTCTCTCTCTGCTTGTCTCTCTGCCTACTTGTGATCTCTGTCTGTCAAATAAATAAATAAATAAATCTTAAAAAGAAAAAATCACTGATCGTGGATCATTATAAGAAATACAATAGTAATAAAAAAAGTTTGAAACATTGTGAGAATTACCAAAATGTGACATAGAGACGTGAAGTGAGCAAATGCCTTTGGAAAAAATGGCACTGACAGACGGGGCTGGATGCAGGGTTGCCAGAAACCCTCAATTATTTAAAAAAAAATGGAATTTCTGTGAAGCACAATAAAGCAAAATGCAATAAAGTGAGGTATGTCTGTATCTCAAAAAAATTTTTCCATTGAAACGAGACAGCAGAAAATTATAACTATTAGATGTGTGTTTATTACAGCCAGTTGGAGGGAAAAAGATTGTTTGTGTCCTGATTATTGAGACCTACACAGGATTGAAAGCAAATTTTGCACTCCGGCCTCCTAATCTTCATAACCTGAAAATCAATAAGAGACATGCAAGAGAACTGAAGAGTCAATGGGTATAGCCATTAAGCTGAAGTCACATACTCTTGGATGCAGAAATAAATTTTTGAAGACATAACATGCAGACTTCTCAGTTTGCAACTGGTCAATTGCCGTAATTATCTTGCTCTGTTTTATTTTCAATAGTAGTTTCATCGCCTAATGCATCTGGCATCCAACGGCAAGTTCACAAAGTATGTATAATGACTCTCGAAATGGCTCTCAAGAAAAATTCTGTCATCCTATAATCATCTTATTCATGCAGAAGGCATACTACTGTCTTTTGGGAATATTCAAATTTGTGAAACATGCAAAGAAAGAATGAAGTGACACTTTGGAAGGAGCTGCTACTCAGAGAACAATTACTTATTACAGCATTTACCCTGATGGCAAATGACAAAGGATTTTATTCTTTTTTTTTTTTTTTAATTAACCAAGCAGGGTGTTTTCCCAGAAATAACACTCCCAGTCTAGTTAATCTATTTAAGTAGGAATTTGACAAGTGTCGTCTTGTTGGGATAATTTTTGTTTTTCCAAATTACAGTAAGAGTTTGTAAATTCTCGATTTTAATATCTAGAAATCATTGAGAACTTTCACTTTATATTTCTGTTAAACTTCCTATCATAAGACCTAATATTATCAATAGCTCAATGATCATTAAAACAGATAGGCAATTTTTTAAAAATCTCCACCCTTCCCATTAATTCCGTGCTAATTATCATAATCCTTTCTTAGATTTCTTTTACCAGCCTCTTGTTTTCAGTTTCCCTTGTTTCCCTTCCTGAAGCCTTAGGTTATAAATCTTGAAACACCTTATGAAGCTGGCACAAGGTGACAACTAACCAAATATGCCACAGCCAACCATACTGGCCTCTTGCAGGGCTCTCCTCTGTTTGGTGATCTTTTTTTTTTTTTTTTTTTAAGATTTTATTTATTTGACAGAGAGATCACAAGGAGGCAGAGAGGCAGGCAGAGAGAGAGGAGGAAGCAGGCTCCCCGCTGAGCAGAGAGCCTGATGCGGGGCTGGATCCCAGGACCCTGGGACCATGACCTGAGCCGAAGGCAGAGGCTTAACCACTGAGCCACCCAGGTGCCCCTGGTGATCTCTCTCTTTTTTTTTTTTTTAATATTTATTTATTTATTTGACAGACAGAGA
>NW_019154177.1:5633326-5665505 GCF_002288905.1 Enhydra lutris kenyoni
AATATTTATTTATTTATTTGACAGACAGAGATCACAAGGAGGCAGAGAGGCAGGCAGAGAGAGAGGAGGAAGCAGGCTCCCTGCTGAGCAGAGAGCCCGATGCAGGGCTTGATCCCAGCACCCTGGGATCATGACCTGAGCCGAAGGCAGAGGCTTTAACCCACTGAGCCACCCAGGTGCCCCTGGTGATCTCTTTTTGATCCATCCTTTGTTCAAGAGTGGCTAGGGATCTATCACACCTGGAAGAGAAACCGACAAGATTCCTGCACGTGTGCCGCAGATTACAATTTTCAAAGCTGTCAGCAGCCATTTTCTTGTTTACGTATCACTAAAATCCCATAGGATAAGCACACATTATTATCACCTGAAAAGACGGAGAAATTGGGACCACCTGGGTAGCTCAGTCAGTTGAGAGCCCCAGTCTTGGCTTCTACTCAGGTCATGATCTCAGGGTCATGAGATGGGGCGGGGAGTGCCGTGTGGGCTGTGGACTCAGCAGGGAGTCAGCTTTCCCTCACCTCTTCCTCCTACCCACCCCCATGCTCTGGCACTCTCTCTTCTCTCTGAAATGAATGGATGAATCTTAAAAAAAAAGAAGAAAGAAAGATGGAGAAATTGAAGCATGGGATGTTTAGTCTGTGGAAAGCTACAGATCTGGGAAAATTGTGAAGCCTGCCTAGCATGCAAGAGTTCTCTTTCTTATTCTATTGGACTTTCTGCCAAATAACACTGGTCCCCAAGGATGTAAGAAAAATATATATATATATTTTTTTCAAAGATTTTATTTATTTATTTGACAGAGAGAGATCACAAGTAGGCAGAGAGGCAGGCAGAGACAGAGGAGGAAGCAGGCTCCCTGCTGAGCAGAGAGCCAGATGTGGGGCTCGATCCCAGCACCCTGAGATCATGACCTGAGCCGAAGGCAGAGGCTTAACCCACTGAGCCACCCAGGTGCCCCGAAAAATATATATTTTTTAAATTTACAGCTTTAACAAGTTAAATATCAACAAGCAACTTATTTTCTATGTAACTTGAAGCAACTGTATACAATCAAATAATACCAGGATTCCACTTGTTATAACCATAATTTTAGTTTTAATTTTTTTGCAATTTTGTTGCCTGCAAATCTGGTGGCATTTCTAATACAAAGGTTTGAAATGACCTCTTACAACCCCTAACCTTTCAGAAGGTATGTTCGACCATATGCAAATGTATTGATTTCAAGTTATAAGATTTTTCAACATTGCCCAATTGTTCTATATTTATTTCAACATAAATAGCATGCAAACTGAAAAACATAATATACTAGGTAAAACATCTTTTAAAACCTCTTACTGAAATTCTATTGGGGCTTGGATATAATTGAAAACACTTAACAGAATATTTCAGGGACTGTTGCTAAGGAGTGCGTAAGAGAATCGCATTTCATTTTTAAATGCCAGACAAAAGTCACCTAAAATGACGGTAACCATGGCTAGAAGAAGGAAGGAAATTGGGCTGGGGACAGCATAATTTACATAAGGTGCTTTTTATCTAAAATTTTCTTTCTTTTGTTGAATTTGACAATTTACCAGAGCCTTTTCAGAAGTGTCTGACATCCCTTTTAACTAAGCAGCGAGCAGTAAGAAGTGACAGGCAATGTGTTTCTAGAGTATTAATGCATATCTTGAGTGAATTCACCCTTAAGAACAGCTCTAATTCTGAAGAAAGCATTTAGTTCTGTCTCATATAGAACCTGAACATCGAATAAAACTGCAAAGATGTATTTATTCATTTAGGTTAACTCTATCTCATTTCCAGCTTAAATAAGCAATATCTTTTTATGCTGCAGAAAAGTCTCATAGTTTCATAAAAGTTAAGGGAGATGTCATGTATTTCCCCTACAATTACTTAGAAGTGACATCCAGTGATTTCTTAAAAGCGGGAGAATACTTATGCCTAAATAGTAATGTCAACTTATGATAAAAAGTGAGAATGTGTTTCTCAGGTTAGAGTAGTTCCTTGAAGAGTTCGCTCCTGGTTTGGTGAAACAGAGCAGGCTATGTGTAAAAAGACTATCTTCCAGGCTTTCCAGACTTGTGGCATTTACTTTAGAACAGGCCCTGTTGGAGCTCATTCTACCTCCCAATCAAGTTATTAGCCGTTCTCACTTACCTTTAGGTTCCTTCTCAGTGTCCATTCTCCCTGGGCTAACATTTCACTTCACTTTCCTTTGGCCTCTTGCCTTTTAGCTTTGTTTTCTGCACACAGTTCAGTATCTTTTCCTACTTGCATATGGGGGGGGGGGGGGCAGGCAGAAGATGCAGAGTGAGGGAAAACACCAGAACTCCAATGAGCAGGGAGAGATTAACACATGCAGCTGAAACATGGCAATAAAATCAGTTGCTCCAGTGTCTGCCCATATTAAGCTCCCAGGATGACTGGCCTTATCTAATTCAATGCCAGAGTTTCATTGTATTATTATAAGATTCTCCCTTAAGGGCACAATTTTAAGTGGATTCCTTTTCACCAGAAAAGATGGACTAAGAGAGAATTCTGGGCTATTTCAAATATGGGTCTTGTAAGGGAGGCATTGAGATGCTGAGGAACATTCTAGCATGGCCTAGTAAAAGCACTCAATGCCCCATAGTCATCCAGTGACCTAGAACGCTGTCCCTAGATGGAGCAACAGGTCAAATTGTTGGTGTCCCTGACCACTATCAATCTTAGCCTAATATGGAACCCATGACGCAAGAGTGGCCAGGATTTTTGAGTGGAAGCCTTTACCTCAACCTGTCACTCTGAATATTTGCTCTGGGCTGGTTTGGCTTCTGGGCAGCTTCATTTCACAGCTGTGCATGAAATTTGCAGCTCTTCTGAATACAGCAAGGGAGCAGGAATTAAAGTTGCTCTGCTTTCTGTCCTTCAGTGAATTGTTCTTCTCACAATGAGGGTCCCAGATACGTGCCTGTTTAAAGCCATAGAGCTATGTAGACAAGGAGCTATGTATACATCAAGAAGAATCCCAGGGCTCATCTGAACATCAGGCTCTGCTGAGTCTTAATATTTGTAAAGAAAGGGATACATGTAAGGTGATTTCCATGAGGTCACTTCAGTTCTTCATGTGGGTGAACCACCAGCCCCTACTAGGAGTCTTTTTCTCCTAGCATCCTCTACACAATTCACCTACTAGCCCATTGTTATTGATGACAGTTTGGGCTGCACATGGTAGAGCAAAGGATAACTGCTCATTTTTCCTTTGGAGAAGGGAAGGATTAAAAGGAGATATGGCTTTACGGCCACTATAATGTCAATAAAAAGTGTTGGATGGGATGTGAAGAAATTGGAACCCTCATAACATTGCAGGAGGAAATGTACGATGTCGCAATCATTTGGGGGGAAACTGACAGCTACTCAAAAGTTAAGCATAAAGTTAGGCTATGATCCGGCAATTCTATTCTTACATATGCATCTAAGAGAACTAAAGATCTATGTCCACAGAAAAGTTGGTATATCAGCATATCAGCGTTATTGTAATAACCCAAAAGTGGAAACAATCCAAGTGCCTATCAACTGCAGAATGGACAGATCAAAGGGGGTATATCTATGCAATGGGATATTATTTGACAAAAAATAGGTGTGAAGTACTGATACATACCACGACATGGATAAACCTTGAAAACTATAGTAAGTGAGAAAGAAGCCCATCACAAAAATTATATGACTCCATGTATGTCCAAAAAAGGAGACAGAACCTATGGAGACAGAAAATAGAAAGTAGATTAGTTTTTGCATAAGGCGAAGGGGTCAGAGGGGGGACGCAGAGTGATAGCTAGTGGTCATGAGGATCGTTTCGAGGGATTACAGTGTTTTTAGACTATAACTGCAAATGTCCCAGCTGGCATGCCAAGCCAGCCTTGGGTGATGAGGAAGGACTGGATTCTCTCCCACCTCTGCTTTGGGCATGCTAGCTGTTGAGATGTCTGTGGACCCATGTTTGTGGTTGAGGATGGAGAATTCTCTTACTTGGATCAAGTAACTGGGAACCTGCTTATGTTCATCTGGTTTACCTTTCGAAAAGATCTTTGTACAATTGAAAAACAGGTGGATGAGAATCAGGAACGGAAGCAAGAAATCCCATTGGAACTCTGTTGCAATAGGCTAGGCATGAAACGAAGGTCTCGACCAGGGTGGCAGTCACGTTGATGAGAAACATTTTGCAGATGGAACCCACAAAACTTGATGATAGGCTGAAAGAAGAAAGGTTAAGAAAGAGGAAAACTGAATCTTGTGTTCTAACGTAGGGAAGCAATGTGCAGGCCGATACAGGTATGACAAACCATGGTACTACATGAGATCTTTACAAATACATATATTTATTTACGGGGGAGAGAGAGGAGGGGCAGAGGGAGAGAGAGAATCCTAAGCAGACTCTTTGCTGAGTGTGGAGCCCAGCACTGGACTCGATCTCACCATCTTGAGATTATGACCTGAGCCAAAATCAAGAGTCGGATGCTCAGTTGACTCAGCCACCCAGGTGCCCCTATGTGAGCTATTCTAATAGTATCATTCAACTTACTGGGATACACATTACTCAGAAATGCGTGTATGTATGTGTATAAACAAATACACACATAAAAATACATTTTAAATATGTAAATTTTAAATATATAATATTATGGATTATACCCATTGTGTATTATGTTATGTAATATCCTACATTATTTTATACATTATGATGTATAATAATACTACTCTACCAAATATATAAAACATATATTTACAAGTGGTGCCTGAGCTAGGGTCAGATCATTCGTTGTCATGAATTCTTGCATTAGCCTCTAAGAAGTTTTGATTCAACCAAAAGTCTCTGAGACACCACAGCAATGGCCACACCCTAAGAATCAGGTCTGCTTAAGGACTTGCAGCCGGAAGAGATGGTTCAGTGTTTGATCTTCCTAAAGGTGTGTCAAGCTACAAAGAAATGATATTCTGACTCAGTTGGCTTTGTGCTCAATGGGGAGGATGTGTTTGGTATGCTCTTGTTTATCTAAATAATGCCAGGTAATCCCATAAAGACTGGGTACAAAGTAGAACAGAGGCACAAACTTCTTGCCTTTCAAGACAAAGACCTCGGTCTCTCAGTTATCAAAGCTAAGAAACTAGGAGTGCGAGGGAAGAGCCAACAAGGGCTGACGAATCCTAGGATCTCTGTTCTTGTTCAGGAAAGGTTTTCCAGAGTGGGTTTCCAGATTGTTGAAATCAGGTCCTAACTGTTTTAGAGAGTAGAACTACTACTTAGCCATTCACAACTGAAGAGGGAAAGGAAACTGATAGTTATTGCATCTCTATGTGTTAAGGAATATAGAGGAAGTATCAGGCATACACTTATTGTTCCTTGTAATGTACTTGCTAAATCATTTTATACCAAATTTGCGGCTATAAGAGCCGAACCTCTGATTAAGCAGCTTACTGGGTTCAGACAGCTAGGAAGTGGGAAAATGGAAATGGAAATTCAGGTCTGTGAGCTGTAAAGATCACTACACTAGACAGCCAAGAGATTATTAACCACTCTGAAAAGGGAGGGGGGAGAGAGAGAGAGATTGGAGAATATTAGAAATTTCTAGTATCTTTTAATGTTACATGTTTAATGATCTATAGGACTGTCTAGTGTCTTTTAATGTTTTATCTTTAATGATCTAAAGGGTTTATATTTAGACATCTTTGGCTTAATTCTTCAGAACTACAAAGGAGGTGTAAGATAGGATAACTAACTCTCCTGGACCATCTTTATTTTTGAAGATGTGATTCTGTCTGAATCAAAAGTAAGAGACTGCCTTTATACCTTTATACTCTCTAAATATCTTCTTTTAACAAATGAGACAAGCAGGCAAGACGGACCATTGGTCTGACCCAGAGAAACAGCTTAAATAGGATCACTGAGTGTGTTGGTACATGAACGGGCCAAAGGCCATGTCTGGAAGGAGAACGGGACAACCTTGTAGACAAATCAAGTATTTGATGAATGTGTATTCAGGTCTTAAATGTAATAAGCATTGGGCTTAAGAGAAAAGGTATATATAGTATTTTACTTGCTCTCAGAGGGGAATTGTCACATACACACACACACACACACACACACACACACACACACACACACAGTGACATGCCCTACAATTTTGTATGCTGTGACTGCACACTTCCAGCCCTTGATCTCTGTCACTCACCGCAGGGTAGGGATCAATCCAAGATGGCATGATGAGGAAGACTTCGGAGACACTGTCCCGTTAGCTGGACCTTGAAGAAGTCTACTTTCATAGAGTCAAGGACACAGGTTTTCACTGGTCGTCTCTACCTCATGAAAACGACAGCAGGCGTCTTCCTTTTCAAGGTCCTGCTCCCATGTCTCGCTTGAGAAATCATTCTGACTTTGCTGTGGGAGCTTGGTCTCCCTGCACCCCAGCTTTGCCATCCATTTAGCTGCATATTTTGGTGGCTGTTCTGAATGTCTTATTTAATACGTTGCTGATCGGAAAGGTGAAGTATCTACAAGGACAAGGAACGAGAAAGACACAACACTGGGTGGTGCTGAGTTCAAGGCCAGCTGACTCTTCAGACCAAAAAGGCTCAGAGATAAGAGAAGCCAACCATCCCTTCCGGTTCAATGGAGGCGTTGAAGCGGGGCCGTTCATATGTTAAGTTTAGCAGCTCAGTTCCCCAAAACTGGTTACAAAATGCCAGGTCAGCTGCAGAAGGGCAAGGAAGAAGGGTGTCTGGGGTGCTGACAAAGGAATTACTTCAGTGGTGGCCTGGATAATGTTGGTGGAATCATATAGTTTTCTCCTCACATACACACAGAACACACTCAATTAATTCCAGTTGACTTTGAAGGAAGTTACACTTGTCCTATACGACAGAATTTTACAGTCCTGTGAATAGATCATTAAGAGAGTCATGCAGTATCTTAATCATATACAGACCTAGCTAGGGGTAATCCTCATGTCTCATTTCCCTGGACTGTGGGGGAGATTAAGGTTTAAGGACAGTCGCAGATTCTCAAACAACAGCAAAAAGTAAAAAAAAAAAAAAAAAAAAAAAAAAAAATTCTTTGGTGAACCATGAAAACCAGCTCTCATTTCAACATTATTGGAAGAGCCACTGCCCTATTCAGTAATGTCTCAATCAAGAAAAATCCCACCAGATTACCTGGATCGCTTTGCTGTTGCTTCTTTCTGCCATCTTCCCTTTACGTCCTTCGCCCTGGAGAAGAATCAGGGGTGGGTGGCAAGTGCAGAGGAAGTGAGGAGCCACAGGGAATGTTCTAGAACTGGAAACATTTAATCCTGAGCTGCTTTAACTAATGTCAACACCGTGCACAATTCATGCTGGGCATTCCCAGGATAGCCCACTCTTTTCCTCTCTTGGGAATTCCATTATCCACGAGGTGACAAGCAGGAGCTAGACTGCCTTGGTTTAAATCCTGGTCTCACTGCTTGCTAGCTGTGTGCTCCTCTATCACTTACTTAACATCTCTGTGCCCCAGTCAAACGAAGACAACAATAGTACCTTCCCCATAGGATTAGAGGAGTTGGTGGTCACAAAGCCCTTACAAGAATGTGAGATGCATGGTAAGCCCTAAGTAAACATTTGTTAAATTAAATAAATTAGCTTTACTGATTGGGTTATTTTCCAACTGTTAGATTTTGTAAATACTCCCAGAAGTTGGCTTTCTTTATTTATCCTGTTTTCCCATCCATCCGTCAATATACATGATGGGCATTGTTCCAGTGGAAATCATGCCACTGACTCTAACATTCTTTGTCCATGTCTGTGAGAACATTTTAATAATAATCCCTGTTATGCTTTTTTTTTTTTTTAAGCCCTCATTTTATCCCTGTGGTTCCACCAAACACAGCTCTTTCTATAGAACTAGAGGAATATAGGAGCCCTGGAAAGGTCATTAATTTTTTTTTCCCCCTTACCTCTGCCACCCACTTTCAAGCCAGACCACACACATAAATCATCCCAGACTTTTTCTTCATCACACTGTGGTTTCTATTCACGTTGACTCTGCCCTAAGGAAATGATTTTGCTACAGGTGGGGAAATTCAGCACTAATGGCATTACCCTGTGTTTTCAGGAAAACTTTCAAGGGCAAAATAGCCCCATTATCATTGCCAGTTTCACGGGTTTCTTGTCACTGATCAAGTTTGATTATTTCCTGTGCCATTACTGAAAACCCAGAAATCAACTTCTCACTCACAACTCGTGTTCAGATTGAATTATCTTAAGGTAAATTTCTTCAACTCCTATAATGGATTTTTTTCCCATTTTTTAAAACATGACTCCAAGGCAAAGACCTCCTATTTCACTGTTACTAAGTCCTGAGCTCTAATTAAACCCCATGACTTCATGAGAAAAAATAGTCATTCAGTTTAAAATTTAAAAAAAAAAATCATTATATCATATTGAAATATGTAAACTACATGATGTTTGGATTTTTCACTATCAATTGGTTCACCCAAGAACCCTATATAGAGAAAAAACAAACAAACAAAAAAACACCTCTGGTTAAAAAAAAAAAAAATCCTGAAAGTCAAAAATACTAGCTTGAAATTGGTTATATGTTTTTTAAGTATTCTATTTTCAGTAGCCGGTGCATGCAGTATTAAGAGGAAGGCGGTGTGTTTTATTTTAGACAACCTCCCAAACTCTTCTTGAAAAACCCTTCTGCTCACATCTGGCATCTGCTGCTCCTCAGAGTTCATAGAAATACCCCCAGGTAACCTTACCTGGGGTTCTCCAGGAATCTTTCTCGAATTGCGACACTAACCATACCAAAGAGACGACAGGGACTTCCCAGTCAGTGGAAGATACAGTTCAATGCAAATGATGTGAGGAAGGCTGTTAACCCCAAAACCTTCTACTGACCTCTGAAATCCCATCATTTGCAACAAATTCATTTGTTTTGAGTTAAGATTATTTGCCTATTAGTGCTTAGAGCAATACAGATGGCATTCAACTCCTAACTCTGGGGCGTGAGTGAAATCTCATCCCTGTTTTACTCTTTGGGAAGAAAAGCTAGGGCAGAGGTCCAGCAGTAAACACTAACATTTTCTGATTTTAAAAAAAGTGGGTCCAATCACTTAACAAATAATTCTTTGACACCCTTTATATGACAGGTGTGGTCCCAGGCACTGGAGATGTAAAGAAGAAAGAAAACAAATACAGTTGAAATCCTCTAGAGGGGAGACAATATAGTAATTGAAGATTGTGCACAGGTGGTGAGGGAAACATCTGGCATAAAGTGTGAACATGACTTTTGGGGAGAACAGGGAAGGGTATGTATAAGTCTGCCTGGATAGGTCAGCAAGGCCTCCCCTTGAATAGGAGTTATTCGAGCCAAGTCTTGAAGAATAAATAGGAGTACCTCAAGCATGAAGACGAGGAAGGGCATTGAAAGCTGAGGAAACAGTATGCCAAGTGTACAGGGGGGACAGAAACAGACAGCCAAGATAGAAAGAACAGTTGAGAAACCAGGGACAGGTCATCATCACAGCCATAAGGACTATGAGACAAATTGATTGGAGGTCCCATAGAGAAGCTTGCCCTGTGCCCAAACAGTACAGGTTAAGATTCTGAGGCCCCTCCTGTAGGTCATAGATTCCCATTAGAAGAATCCCATAGGTCCCTCCCTTCCAGGGGAGATCCTCATTAAAGCATAATTCCAGGTAAACTAACTAAGGCTTCATCCCATTTTCCCCTTCTGAGGAAACATGTGTTTGAATCCCGGGGAGTCAAGGTAAACAGAAGGATAACACAATCCTTTGTTTTCTTCACCAAAAATCACCTCAAAATTCAGTTCTTTCATTCCAGTCAGATCTAGCAATCTATCTAGATCAGATGAATGTAGAACAGCTGTCTTCACGCCAATGTCCTATGTTAGCAAGGTTAAGAGCTACTCTGATGCCAAAAGCAATAAAGGGTTAGTGTCGAGAGAAGGACATGCTCGATTTGCATTCTGGCAAGACTGGCCCAATGATACTGAGGCAACAGACTGAAGAAAGCAGAGTGTATTAGAGGTTATTCCAATAGTCTAGGAGAGGAACAGAAACTGTGCCATTCTGAATGGAGAGAATAGGATGATGTGCGAGGAGTGCAAGGGGAAAGACATGCTCACCAAGGAGTACAAATGGCAACGGAGAAGGAAGGAAGGGGTCTGCTTAAATGTGAAAACAGCCAGCAGAAGGACATCAGAGATGGGAGGAAGGGGATTACATCCATTTTAGAAATGCTGGCACTTGGGAAGCCGTACGCTCATATTTTCCAGACTTTGGTTCTCTGAAGACTAATGAAAGAAGGCAGGATGAAGTCTGAGATCAAATAATAGAATTATAAACACCAGCTTTGTACAGTTCAGGGTTAGCAAACTTTTTTCTGTGAAAGGCAAGATAGTAAATATTTTAGCCTTTGAAAGCCTGATAGTCTCTGTTACAGCTACTTTCGTCTGCTCTCATAACAAAAGCAGCCATGGATAGTATGTAAATAAATGGGTCTGGTTGTGTCCCAATAAAACTTTATTTACAAAGGCAGGCAGTGGGTCCTGTTTGGCCTACCATCCGTGGTTGGCCAAGCCCTGATACAGAGGCAGCCTTGATAGAAAAAATGGTACCGTATGAGATGTTTTCTCTGGAATTTTGCTGTCATGAAGTCAGATAAATTTTCAATTGTCTAAATGCCAAGGGCATGTTCAAAGTTACCCTCAATTGTTAGGTTTTCCTTCCTTGTGGATTCCTATAATACACATATATTTTTCATAAAGACTGTAGCAGGCTTCGAAAACAAAGCAGATACCAATCTACATCAGGCATGTATTAAGAGACACCAGAGTAAAGAGGGTAGTTGTTTTCCATTGAGAATAACATGTGTATGCACACCATGTTTGTACACGTGTGAGTGTATGTATATAAAATAACATCCTCTTAAAAATACCGACTCAACTACAAATTCTGGTAGAAAATCTTGGTAGGCTAGCTAGCTCTTCTAATATTCAGGAGCTGAGAATATTAATAAGGTTTTAATGTCTTACCAAAATGATTTCTAATAAAAAGAGATGTTGTGAATGAAATCTCCAGAGATGGTAGACAAAAGTGGTATTTCTCTGTAGTGACTGACATTTACCTTCGAAAGCCCAGAAATCTTTCCTTGTGTACCAGGTAGGAAAAAACCTGATTTAGTCATTAAAAGAGTACATTAGGCAACACTTCTTAATAAGTCACCAAAAATAAGTTGCCTAATGGAATATCATGTTGAAACTATATTCCCACTAGTTATATCCTTAATGGGCTCCTGTCAAAAGATGGGATAAAAATAATGAGTAGATACCTATATTCCTCTTCTCATCCTTGCATAGCTTTTTATTTTTTTGTAGCTGAAGAAAAAGTGCTATATAAAGAAAAGGAATGCAAAATTGTGTGGAGATGTAATCTGAGCCCATAATTCCAACTTTCATAAGATCTATTTAAAATTATTAAAGCAGAGGGAAGGAAAATTCTAAATAGACCTGCAGTTCACTTTCATTGAAATATAGTTTGGTTTTAAAGTTGTTCTTTTGATCTGTTGTTGGGATCTGTCTCCATGGCAATGGTACTTGTTCATAAATACTCTTGCTGCAGGTTTATCTGATTTTAGCATGTGCAATTAAAAAGTTTCTCTTGACCATTTATCATTTCTCCCTGGTACAAAACTTTTCCATTTTGTTTCCTTTAGCATTAGGAATGTGGTAATTCCAGAGTCTGGTGATTTGCTGGCTTCTTCAGGGAGGTCCTGTTAACCTATGGTTGTTTTCTTTGCCTTTCCCCCTTCCCGTGTCTGTTTTCCAGTTCCCTTACTCGCCAGTTTCTTGTTAATTTGTAAATGTCTCATCAAGTTATGTGAACAAAGAGAATTCAACGTTTACCGAAAAAAATAATCAGATATGAGGTTATTAACTGGGTAACTGAAAGGGTAAAAAGGGAGCTCTGAGTCAGAAACCAGCAAATGTTTTCTATAAAGGGCCAGATTAAATAGTTTGAGTTTTGCAGGTCATCACAGTTACTGGACTCTACGCAGAAGCAAGTAAGCAGCAGCTCCGGTAGAAGGAGGGAGTCTGGGTGTGTCCCAATAAAACTTTATTTACAAAGCAATTAGCAAGCAGGAGAGCAAGCAAGCTGTATAGTTTGCCAAGCCCTGCTTTAAGGGATCAGTTGATGTAGGAGCTACAAGAAGCAGCTTCCGGTAGACTGAGAGAACAAAAGACAAGACTGGATTGTTAGAATTTGGAAACTTACAAGAGGGGCCTCCCCTTGCAAGAGTGGAGCCAGACCCCTGAGGCTGGGAAAGGCGTTATGAAGTTGGTTCTGCACGTATTGCAAAAATTACACACCAGATCCAAGCGGCTAGAACAGCCGCTCCCCAGGTGAGGAAGCATTGCTGGGGTGATCCTCAGGGAGAGTCCTCAGCAGCCCACAGGACGCTCAGGGGACACAGATAGGAAGACAAAATGGGTTTTTGTCTTCTGTAGCCTCGTGTCTCCCCTGAGCGCCCCCTATGGGCTGCTGAAGCTATCACGGCAGACACGCCAGTTTGCAGAGCCCCAGCACGGACACTCACGATGGATAGAAGGGCAGGTTTGGAGCTGAGAGGCAGTGACTTAATGGGCACCTTATATCAAAACCCGATATTCTCTTTTAGCCGATGTTTCAGGGTTTTATTATGATAGGAAAATATCTCCCATTATCACCCCATGGGCATGTGGGAGACTATTTCAGATTGGGATTTTGTCAGATCCCTGGCCCTAATCTACCAACTTCTGACAATATAAACAATGATTGGTGGTTTAGAATCCGTAAAGGAAGAGAACAGTTGTGTGTCTGTATGTAGGTAGGTTTGTATGTAAGTCTGTGTGTGCACATGGGTAGACACGTAAGTGTAAGGTTCCAACTCTTCACTCTTAGAAAGGACTATGCTTTAATCTGAAATATATCTGTATTTCTCTTTTGGTGTTAAAATACAGCTTCTTTTATTGAGTACTAGTAATAGCACCTGGTACTAATAGTTTCTGTTATTTAAATTCCTGCTTGGGAAAAAAAATGTTAGCAATTCTGTGTCAATTCTCCATTTGTTAATTTTTTTTTTTTTTTTTAAATTTCACTGGTTGATGAAATGCAGAAGCCCTGGAGAGATTGCTTAGGACAATATCTAGTTCTGATTGATTGATTGATTGATTGATTGAATGATGGCCTGATGGACACGTGATGACGGATTCATCGGGCAGGCTATTCTCAGTAACATCCTCTGAAGATGTTTTCAGTTAGACAGTCACTCAGAAGAAAAATCTCTAGAAGGATACACTGAAGTTGAGTGCTCTGGACTGTCAAAATGGCTTTCTTGTCGATGACCCTGCATGTTTGTGTGTACCTAGACAATAAATAATACATGACTTATGAGTGACATCGATTTCAGCATGTAAATATCTACTAGCCTTGCATCAAACAGAGCTTCTTCTCAGTTCTACCATCTGGGCCCTATTTTCTAGTTTTGACATTTTCTCCCCCAATAGTTTGTTATTTTAACATCGTGCACTCTAGTTGGGCTTTAGTGCTCTCTTGAATAATGTTTTCTTGATGCGGCATACCTGTACGACGTAATTGACACTACCTGTCACTATGGCAGGGGAAATGCCAAAGTTGGACTCAAACAAATCTTCAAGCCATCTATTGTATTATGTGCCTAGTGATGGCTCACAGGTACCTGTTTATATCTCCTTTTAAATATTTCATAGCTCCTCTATTACTGATAAGAGCTAATCCGTAAGTTTTCCCGAGGGTTTCTTATAAGTATGACTGGGATCTCATTTCTCCTACTGGGAATCACCATGCATTATTTTTATTAAAGAAGTTTGGTAGAGTCTCAAGAAGAGTTACCTGGCGAAGAAATAAACAAGAAGATACATAGTGAGTCATTCAATGTAATTGTGCACATGATACTTTATCATTGTGGCCATTGGAAGGTGGTGGACGCAGCCTTAGTTCGCTGATTCTGGATTTTTTAAATAGAATGCTCCCAGCTTGTCTACCCTAAGGACACAGAGGATATAAATAGGTTAATATTTGCAAGCCACTGTATATATATTTTCACAGCAAAGGACAGCAGAGCTCATTTGTAAGACCTAACCGTAAGAAATAGAACTACATACAAAGGAAGCCATGACAAACGTACCTTTTTATTCTCTACTGTAAGAAACATTTTCCATTATTAACTAACTTCCAGATTGTTGGTTTTTATTAACTCTCTGACTACTTGGCCATAGAGAGAATTTAAAAAGACATTTTGATCCCGAAGTCTTCTTTCAAGAGAAGCTGAGGGCTTCTTCCATGGGTGAGTGGTTTTAAAATCCCGCAAAACTGACACATTTGTAGACGTCTGTTCAGCAAACATAAGTGCCCCAAATTGTGAAGATTTTGGAGACCATAATTTTCCCAGCTGGATGAAGGGGATAGTGGTAAGAGGCCTCATAGATCATACCATGTTGTCATTTATTATAATGTTTTAACACACTACAGAATTTGTGTTGTCAAGAACATTGGGTGGGGTGATTTATTGGCTAGGATTGATTATGTTGCTAATAGCGCAGATGGCTTGAATTTTGGAAGGGGGAAATTTCTTGTCACTGAGCATGAAGGAATAAATGCTGAGTTGCCAAGAAACAAAGGGACCTTCACTTAGAAAAGCCTTATTTACCTGCCACATGAGGACAACATTCAAAAGGTGGTTTTTGTTTCCTTCAGACACGCACTTGAAACTCTCTTTTTCTCGCCTCGGGGAGCCGTAGGCATTTTGTGTGTGTGAAATGTTTTCCACAGCGCAGCAAACTTGTCAGGTCTCCCTCTGGGACAGCGTGGACACTGCTTTGAGAGTTTCTCTTTAGTTTCTGCTGCAGGTTCCGAAACCATGACCTTGCCTGCGAGGTTTTTTGCAGCTGAACGTCCCGAGCTCTGACGTTTGCATTGACTTTCAGCGAGTTCCTATAGGCTAACACCTGGAAGCCATCACCTGCAGACGCCCGGCCGCCAAGCCACATGCGTATCCTGCACAGCAGTGCGGGCGATCATGGAGAGCCGTTGACCTGCAAGGTGAAACGAACAGGGCAGACACCAAATCATCTCGTGCAAAGATGACACCGCCTCTCCAGAGCGGATCATGATTATTCAAAAATTCAGATGAGGAGCAAAACATCCCTGAATCATAAACAAGTCAATTCTGCCTTTTCTTCCTGAGTGATATATATACGCAGAGGTTTCTCCTCAAACCCCACTGGCAAGTCACCCCGTTTCTCTTGACGCTCATTCTGTTCACTCAAAGGTGGGCTTTTGGAGACCAGGACCTTGGGCTTTACCATCTTCCACCAACAGCCAGTACCCTTGTGCTGGATCCTTTACTCTTAGCTGCTCACAAGTTACAGTTAGAGCACTTAAATATTAATAAAGTGACAGGGACAGCACCTGCGAAGAGTGAGATCAGACTCTAATTTGAAGAAGCCTCAACATATTACAAAGTTGGCTACTGGCTTCATGTGGTTTGTGCTGGAACATTTTGCTTACAGCAATGAGCCACCTATAAACTAAGGATTTATGCTCCAAGTTTGTTTATAGAAATAAAATGAAGCCTTCCTTGAAATGCTGATTAATTGAATCATCTGATAAATGTTTCCTTATCAAAGGAAGAACAATGCTCGTGTCTATGGATAGACATCTCTATGCACAGATTTTTCCCTAATGGAGACCATCTCCCTTTAAATGAATGAGATTTCACAGGTCTGCTCTTGCACATAATCACTTTCCTACACGGATATGTATTCTGAGCAAATTTACAAGGCTCCCCTCCAAAGCTTTTTGTTCTTCTTCTGTGCACGATAGGGACAATAAACACACACCTCTCTTTGAAGTAGACTGAAGAGTGACTCCGTGAAGTCAAGGGACCCCGCAAAAGAATGTGAAGCAAAAGTTGAAAAACTTGACTAACAACCATTTGGGGATTGAAAATGTGTTTCAGTGGGGATTCCATTAACTGATCAAAGAGTGATGTGTGCACACACACATTTATGCAGGCTGTTACACAAGAAGTTTAAATTTGTTTTTCCAAGGGCTTTATCAAATGGGCTTGGCCACCATATTATTGCCACCAGCACTCCAAAGTCACATCAAAGCAGATTTGTTCAATGCATCTCTGTAACTCATTACCTGAATTTCCTATCTCCTGTGCAGTTCCATTTGCTAACTGCCTGACGTTTATTTCTTCCTAAGAGAAGCTTTCTATTTGAAGAAGGAGCTGACGGGCTCGCTCAGGTTCAGATGTGGACAACCACCTCCACCGGCGAAACCAGACAAAAAAGTGTTTCTTTCTCAAGGCAAGAGAAGCTGGGCTGCCGATTTGTATCTGAGAGCTTGGTTCTAGATAATTTTAGTGCTTTTCTGAGCCTGAAATCTGGGTCTCCTTGACTCAAACTGAACTAAAATCGGCAGCGTTCCATCTTTTCCGCAGCCCAGGTATCAGTGTCGGAAAAATAGAGGTACATCAAGGCCACTCGACCCCCATCCGGGCAGGTGTGTGAACAGGCTCTGACTGGGGGACACGATGGAGACCGAACAGGTGGTGTTTCCCATCGCATGACTCAGCGTGCTGGGATGCATTTCATGACTCTGGCCTTGTCCACCTCTGAGCAGAGTTACAGGTTTGGTTGATTTAGGACACAGGTTCCTTTCTTCTACCCTTTGATCAGCTGGGAAAAGTGGGTGTTGGTGACTCTAGGTAAATTCTGTAATCGTTTAGAGTCAAAAAGTCAGCGTGCAAACGTGATTATATGCTCAATACTTTGCTTCCCCCAAAAAAGAATTTTTCAAATTTGTTTCTGTTTTTGTGCCTTTACACATGGGATCTTTTGGGGTTTTGCTTTATAAGCATAATGAATCAAAAATTTTCAGTTGCCCCACTGCAGTGAGGCCCTCATATGGTGAGCATTATCTAGAGACCCAGATCTTTTCAGTGAGAATTTCAGTAGGTGACATAGAAAATGATCAGCGAGCAATGAGGACTATTATAAGAGAAACATCATTAAAACGAAGGCTTCAACATCTGTTTCCCTTTCTAATTACAAATGCAACACTCCCTCCTGACACCGAGTCTCACCAACACTGCCATGAATCACAACCATGGAAAAGCTAAAAAATGAAGTGATATACGTGGTTTTACGTGCTTTATATTCAGAACCACATGCACACTTCACTTATGTTGCTATCATGCACCAGAAGAAATCAGGTGGGATGGAGGGAGGGAAAACAGAGCTTTTACACTAACCATGCAATTCTTTCTACCATAGATTTTCGCTAAAGTCTCATGTAAACAAAAGTGGTTCTGGGAGCAGAAAACACACACACACATACACATACGCAGATGAGAAAAAATCAACTTTGGAAAGTTCCTTTGGTCATTATCAATAAATATTTATTTAAAAACCTACTATGTGACAGGCCTGGTGTGGCCTCTGAAGACAAAGGAGTAAACAAAACAGATAGTCCTAGAACTGACAGCTTAATTGTTGAAGGAGACATTTAAAAAATATGATTGCACACGTTAATATTTAATTATTACCATGATGTTCAGTGAAGGAAAACTTCATGTTTCCCTGACAATGAAACTTTCCTCAAAAATCCTGAGAAGATAGCAAAATCCAAGGAAACAACCAAAAGACCACATGAAGCATTCTTCTGCTGACTTTTAGAAAACACCAGGGTTTATCAATTTTGGGTCAACCAGTAATTAAAAGACAGGTATGGGCAATTTAAATAAAATACTAAAAATGACTTACAGATTTTAATTTCCAAAATTTCAGGCTTAAAGAATGAGAACACTCTGTAATCCATAGGTCAGCCTTTATACCAAGAAGTAATAAGTCTAGTATTGATTAGTATGGAATAGCCTGGTACACAGAAACAGAGCCATGAAGGGTCCTGAACTTGATGACTACAGTAGTGGGTCTGGACAGCAGCCAGAGCAAACACATCCCTAATCTGGCACAGATGGGCATCCAACTTGCGATGGCTCCATTTATAGTTTTGACTTGATACATGTCCAATAGAAACCATACATTGAATTTTGCATTGGATCTTTCTAGCCAGGACCAGAGATGTGCCCTGTGATCCTCTCCTGGGGAGGCTGAGTGGTGACTGCAACCTCCAGGCAGTCAGGTAGTCACAAGGGTGAACAACCAAGACCTTACAGTCATGCTGTGCCCGTACGACCATTATGTTTTTCACTTTCAGTACAGTGCCCAGTGCATCACATGAGATATTCAACACTTATTATCAAATAGGCTTTGTGTCTGATGATTTTGCCCAACTATAGGCTAATAGAAGTGTTCTGAGCAAGTCAAAAGCAGGCTAGGCTAAGCTATGTAGGTTAGGTGTATTAAATGAATTTTTGACTTATGATACTTTCAGCTTAGTGTTAAGTTTATCAGGGTGTAACCCCGTGGTAATTTGAGGAAGATCTGTATAGGGTTACACCAATATCTTGGAGAAAAGAAATTAGCATCAAATCAACAATATAGGAATACGTATATATTATTTTATATCATATTATACTACTTCATGTTCATCTACAAACACACGCATATTGTATGCTGTATTATACCTGCTGATTAACATAAAACTATAATATATTGTATCAGTAGAAGAGAGGCTATGCTGTGTAACAAACAGTTCCTGACTCTCAATGGTTTAAAAGTCATCAAGGGAATACATTGATTTTGGTTCCACAGAAACTCAGTTCTTGAGTTTGTTGACATAGCTTGTTCTTTTTATGGCTAAATAATATTCCATTGTATGGATATATCACTATTATTTATCTGTTCGTCCCAATGGACATTTGAACTGTTCCACCTCGTTTATTGTGACTAGTGCTATTATGAACATTTGTGTATAACTTCTTGTTTGAACACATGTATTGAAGCCTTTTGGGTTATATACCTAAGACTGGAATTGTGGGATCATATGGTAATTTATGTTTGACTTTCCAAGGAACTGCCCAACTGGTTTCCACAGAAAGTTCTCAATTTCATGTTCCCATGAGCAATATAGGAAGATTCTAATTTCTCCACATTCTCACTAACACTTGCTATTTTCCTTTTAAATATCTTTATTCTGGTCATCTCAGCAGACTGATTCGCCCTGCTCTAATGACTGATGATGGTGAACATCTTTGCAGGAGCTTGGTAGCCATTTGTATATCTTCTTTGAAGAAGAAATGTCTATTCAAGTCCTTTGCCCATTTTTTCCTTGGGTCGTTTGGCATTTTGTTGTTGAGTGGTCTGTGTTCTCTGTATAATCTGGATAGTAAATGCCTGTTAGATGTATGATTTGCAAATATTTTCTTCCACTCCATGTATCATCTCTTCACTCTTTTGACAGTGTCTGCGGATTAAATAAACATTTTAAATTTTGTGAAATTCAATTTATCTATGCTTTCTTTTTTGCTGGTGCTTTTGATTACACATTTAAGAAACCACTGTCAAATACAAGGTCATGAAGTTTCCTTTGTATGTTTTCATCTCATAGTTTTATAGTTTTGCTATTATACTTAGATGTTAGACCCACCGTGAGTTGATTTTTTAATATAGTATAATGTAAGAATCCAACTTCATTCTTTTGCATCTGGATATCCGGTTGTCCCAGTATCATTGTTGAAGAGACTATTGCTCTCCAGTAAATGGTCTCCAAACCCATTAAAAAAAATCACTTAACCATAGATGTAAGAACTTATTTTTGGGTTCTCAATTCTATTCCATTGAATATATGTCCATCCTTACGCCAATACCACACTTTATTATTATTATTATTAGAGCTTTGTATTAAATTATAAAATCAGGAAATGTGAATTCTCCTTTTCTCAAGATTGTTTAGGCTCTTCAGTTTCCCCTGCAATTCCACGAATTTTAGGATCAGCTTTTTCATTTCTGTAGAAAAAAGCCATTAAGCTTTGATAGGGATTGCACCAAATTTGTAGATTGCCTGGAGAGCATTACCATCCTGACAATATTAAGTCTTTCAATCCAATAAGAAATGATGTCTTTCCCATATCTATTAATTTTTAAGTTATTTTAAAGATACTCCAAAATATCTTACTGATGGATAATACTAATCCTTTCGTGGATAATACTAGATATTTTGAGTCTTTTTGCTTAATTATCAAGTAATACCTTATATGATTATAAAAGTTTTTAAAAAGATGTAATAAATATGTGAAATATAATAAAAAATTTTACCTACCCCATATTAATGAATTTGAGTGTTATCCCTTTTAGAGGATTAAAATAAAGAATCAGTTTTTGTGGTTTAATAAGAGGTATAAAGGGAAATGTACCTTGAGAAACTTCCAAAGGCACAAATTTAAGAATATCTGATTATGGTTGATATATATTAGATTGTCATTACTAATAGCTGGCATTTTAAAAGTGAATAACTACTTCTTTCTTCTCTTTCCAGATTAAAAAAAAAAAAACATGATATGAGGAAATCAAACATATCAAGTTCATATTATCAGTTTAATTAACAATATAACCTGGGTTAGACAGCCTTAATGGGTTTCCTGTTAATCTCTCTAAATAGAATTTATCTCCTAGGACTTCAGGTGAGCAGACCATTCCCAGTCTACATGGATTTCCAAAATGCCCTAACTTCATCCACAGTATGTATACATACACTTTAGGGCTTAGCACTTTCCTCATATGAATTATAGTGAAATGGTAACAATTTAGATAGCAATTCTAATGTTGCTCCCCTTCCCCTCTTCCTCTTCCTCCTCTTCCTCCTCCTTCTTTCTTCCCCTCCTCCTCTACCACCTCCTCCTCCTCCTTCTCCTCTTCTTCCTCCTCCTCCTCCTTCTCCTCCTCCTCCTCCTCCTTCTTCTTCTTCTTCTTCATCCTCTCCTCCTCCTCCTTCTTCTTCTTCATCAACATCATCATCTTCTCCCTTCCTCTCCCCCCCTTCTTCTTCCTCTTCTTTATCTCAGTCTCTCTCTCTCCCTTTATTACTGATTTACCTATCTTGAATTAGACTCTCAAAGTCAGATACAGTCAGATATAGCCATGCAAACCCATATAAATTTTCATAGCAATGTTCCTTCTTTTTCATACCTTAAATTTACTTACTTGGGCCCCATACAAGGAGGTGACATTGACTTTCAGGAACTTTCTATAATACATTCCTGATCAATTTCTTCTCCTTCTTATATACTTTCATAAAGTACCCAAGGGTCTTGTGTTACAGAACCTGTCTCTCAGGACCCATGCTTCTGATATACAGCTAACTTTCACCTTTTGTCTTCAGTAATAGAAAAGTCAAGGCAAGGTGAAGGGTGGCAGTGAAGACCCCTGGGAACCCAATCTGCAATCCCAGCACCACAAAGAACCACCATAGTAGGCTCTCCTTCCATAAAATCACACTTGACCCACACTTGACATAAAATCACACTTGACACTTCTTTAAATATCCTTTGGTCTTCTTATTACAGTAAATCTGTACTATATATTATTGTTGAGAAATAAACTCAAAGAAATAATAATTGATCTACACAGGGAGATAGTATGACAGTGGGGAGATGGTATATCATGGTGCAGAGGGGATGGCTTTTAATCTCATGAAGTCAGAAAACAACTCCACTAAATACTGATGGTAGTTACTACCTATAAGCCTCATTTGCCACATGCGTAAAATGGGGATAAAAATACATTTCTCAAAAAGTTCATGTGAAAATTAAATGACATAAGGTATATAACATGTCCAGTAAAGAACATGTCTCATAAAAATAATTTAGTGGAGGTTAGCATTACTGGTTACTCATTGGCAAATACCTTCAGAAACTACTGTTATGACTTAATCAAATGGTAAGTTAACTGCAATCACTGTTTGGGAACATGATATATGAAAATGATTGGGCACATCGAAAAGGAGTCCCCACGGCTCTCGCACGAGCCCGTTTTCTCTTGTTCCTTCCTCACGGACAATAGAGAATAGTTGGTCCCCTTCATCAGCTTAATATCACTTTAGGTACTAGAAATCCTATTAGCTGGCCTCTCTACTCACTCTTCGTCAGGCTTATAAAAAAAAAAAAAAATCCCATCTCATTTAACCTTTTCAAATGAGGCTTGTTTTCCAACTCCCTAATAATCTTTGTGGCTCACCTTTGGACGTTCCACATTTTCTCTCTGAATTATGAAGGCACAAAACAGATACAGTGCCATGAGCCTGCCCAGTGCTCGCATGTTGTGTGAATTACCCAGCTGGAAAATGAGGACAGGGAACAGCTTGGGTTTTATGGCTGGATATTGTGTTGCCTTTAAAAATAGTAGTGCCTTGCTGGTGAGCTCTCAGATAGTAACAATCTCAGGTCAAGGTCTCTTTTGTTGCCATGTAATTATTTGGTTATTTCGCTTCTTACTGGGTGACTTTTTCCCTACCTTAAGTTTCTTCATCCTGTTAAGACAATGTTAAAGAAAGTCAAAGAAATTTTTAAGAAAGGTGAAGAAAATAATGATAATTTGCTGTAATGTAGTAGAAATGCAAAGGAAGGTTCTTATCCCCCAGATAATGTGGTTAATAGTATCTATTTTCCATTGCATAGTGTCTCTTTTTATAGACTATCTTCTCAGAGTGTATCCATATAATTCTAGAACTGGAAAAGACCCTAACAATAATGAAAATTGGCAGTTTTATTGTAGTATGGAGAGAAAGGTTGCATGGCCAAAAATACAGGAAACTCACCCATCTCTTGGAAACTCCTAGTGTTCCGTGGTACATGAAACCCAAAGAACCCAGTGATAAATAAAAATGTTCAATTCCTCTGGCCAGGTTTTTCTCAAACCCATTTTATGATGAAAACTTTGGGGGATCCGTACTTAGACCTAATAGAAATTGCGTTAAAGGTAGAACACACTGAAAATGTTATTATCACCCCCAATTTATTATTATACACAAGAAAACTGAGGCCCGAAGTGGTTACTTGCCTCCTTCTCATTCTTTTTCTTTTAATCCTCTAAAATATTCCCATTCTCCGTCATGCCTGTGCACTTCCCCCCTACCCGGATATTTCTAATTGCTGCATTTTGGCCCAAAATGGCTAAATGTACATTCATCATCCTTCAACAAAGAGACACAGCAAACTTGCAAATTTGTACTTAGAAATAATTTCTAGCCTATCCCCTAAAGGACTCTACTCCATGTACTTCCTAAAGATAATGTTGCTTCAAGTGTTGCTGGAGGAAATGGGTATTAAATGTGTATTCCTTGGCTGTAGACTAGAGACTATGGTCTTTGATCCGTCTTTGAATATGTATTTACATAGTCAGGTTTATGAGTTTCAAGTCCTGCTAACATGTGAGGAAATGACCAAGCATGAGGTCACCATGAAGTCATAAAATATCCCAAATGGTGATCAATATTAATTTGTTAATGCATGTGTAATGCGCACATCTTCTTTTTCAGCTGGTGATTCCTGTCACCCAGAAAAAGTCTCATGGAAGAGACTTATACAAGGTCTCTCCTTTTAGCCTGGAAACTGAAGGCCCTGGAAAGCATCCATTTTGAGAAAGAGGTCACTTTTTATTATTGTGCATGACCCCGGGCAAGGGTCTTCAATTCTATTCTAAAGAATAACCCATTTGAAAATCACATTGAGACCTGCACGTAACAGAGGAGAGCTGTGTGCTATCAAAAACCTGAATAGGAAAGAGCTTGAGAATTGATTTTCCATGTTGCTGTGACCAATCTGCTTTTCATTAGTTCCACTAACATCAGTACTAAATATATAAAAACAAGAATGGGGTGTGTGTGTGTGTGTGCGTGTGTGTGTCTGTGTGTGTGTGATGTGGTGTGTTGCTCTGGTTTTGTTTTATCTTGCCATCACCCCCACAATGCTGCAGCCTTCCCATGAAAGGGGAAGGGGACGAACAATCCTTATCCTTCCCTTATTTGTCTTATTTGACCAAAATCTCCCTGTTTTCCCAAGTCAGCAAATGCCTTGTACATCGAAGCACTAAACTTGGCTCCTGGAAATACTGCCTGCTTGCTAAATCACCCACACTGGATAGGCCCTTAAAGAGCCAGACATGCCTTGAAATTTACTGCCACGAGCATATAGATCTTCCGAAGACACACAGTTCTCTGGAGTACTTTCCCCAAACGAGGCTCCTGATGTTCATCCCTGCAGGGGGCAACCAAGAGCCACGCAGCTGGCCAGATCCATCCTTGCACCCTGAAGAAACAGTGAGCGTGGATTTCCTGGCTTGGGCTTTTGTAGGACTCTGACAGCTAATCACAGTCATGTGAATGGCTTTAAGCTGACCCATCTTTTCTTTTTAATTTAGCAGTATGAGCAACTGCTTGGGAAAGACCAATTAGGCTGACCCATCATTCCTTCAAAGGCCTGATTGTTCTGTGGCTTGGTCAAGTCCACATACTCCACAGAAGCCAGGCAGGAGAAGCAGGTCTACAGGCATCCTGTCCTGACTGTCACCGACTCCAGCCCACTCCTTCTCTGTGTAGGCAGATTGGGTCTTCTCTGGCGTCTCAAAGGTTGGCCCAACCCATCAGACCTCCTTTTGACCATCTTAGAACAGCTTTGTTTCATGAATTAACCTCCCTTTGTGGAGTCTCAGAGCCATTAGCCAGAATACCATTTATTGGCTTGGTGGCAAAGAGTTCCATAGCTATGTAGAGATTTTTTTTTTTTTTTTAATTTCCCAGCTCTCTGCATTACCATTTACAGCACAGCAAATATGCTTTGAAGCTGACAGTGTCCTGTTCCTCTTCATTACAGTATCTCAGGACTGCCCCGTTAAACTTGGACACGGCAGTCTGACTGGAAGAAGCTCTCTACATGGTTGCCCCAATCAGTCCCATCCAGCTTCAGGTCAAGGATAACACTGCCTGCTTCCATAACCCAGAAAAGCAAATTCACCCATTATCTGAGAAAATACAAGGTTGAAAAATCAAATTTCTTTGAGATTGGTGGAGCTCACTTATGAGCTTGTTTTCTGCAGTAGTATGTCCATTCTAGAGACCTACACTTCTGGCCAATTTTCAAATTACTCTTAGCACACTTTTGCTTCGCTGATGGCATCTCAGCATTTTCGATCCACAAGGAACCACAGGGAGCATATGACAACTGAGAAACGAAACCCTATTATAACAATGCCTGGGACCAGGGCTCTCCAGAGGGTGATCCTGAAACTAGCAGCATCAACGTCAACGGCACCTGGAACCTTGATAGAAAAGCAAACCCCTGGGCCCTATTCTAGACCTGCTGAACCACAAATCCTCAGTCCGCCAGCTGTGTTGAGTAAGCCCTCCAGGTGAGTCTGATGCAAGCTTCCCTGCCTTGGACATTTTTGAGTCAAGATTTACAAATTATTACGCCATGTAGCAGTTTCACTTCATTTCATAATAATTTCATCAAATCAGCGGAGCAGATATTAGTTTCTTCAATGACCTGAAGAAGAAACTATACTTTAGAAAGGGAATTTGTTCAGGGGCCTCCCGCTGCTCAATGTTAGAGCAAGACCGGATCACGGGCTTTCTGGCTCCACATTCATTCCCCCGCATTCTCCTCCCTGAGCAGGTGCTGAATGGAGGCTCACTTGCCCCTGGTGACTGTCTTGTCTGGGCTGTTCAGGTGGAGCCCCTAATGACCCAGCACCGTGAAAGCGATTTTTTTAAAAAGCTAGAAAATTGGATTAAATACAGGGGACAGAGCTAAGGAATGAGAAGAATCCAAAATTCCAACCAAGACAGTAGATGAGGTAAGAGAAAGCAAACACACCATGAAAAGTAGGGGAAAAGAGAAGAGACCATTTAAAAGATAGAAGAGGGCCTGGCCTGGAGATTTTTCTTGGGTTGTAAGGTGGGGGAAGAGTCATTCAGATACAGAACGATGTCTATGACAAATATGGAAGCCACAGAAGATTGTTTTGCTCCCAAACACTTTCAAGACAGTTTTTTCCCCCTGATTTATCTTTGTATCTCAATTGTCCAAATCTGTGTTTCTTTCTTCTTTTTTCTTTTTGGAAAGTGATGGGGTGAGCTACTTTATTTATCTAATTTTTTAATCTTTTTTTTTTTTAATGTTTCCAAGATTCATTATTTAGGCTCCGCATCCAGTGCTCCATGCAATTCATGCCCTCCTTAATACCCACCATGAGGCTCATCCATTCCCCCAACCCTCTCCCCTCCAAAACACTCAGTTTGTTTCTCAGAGTCTATAGTCTCTCATGTTTCATCTGCCCCTCCGATTTCCCCCAATTCACTTTTTCTTTCCTTTCCCTAATGTCTTCCATGTTATTCCTTATGCTCCACAAGTAAGTGACACCATATGATTATTGACTCCCTCTGCTCGACTTATATCACTCAGCATAATCTCCTCCAGTCCCAACCATGTTGATACAAAAGTTGGGTATTCAGCCCTTCTGATGGAGGCATCATACTCCATTGCAAATCCGTGTTTCTAACCATGACAGTAGACCAACCATACCAGAAATAGCAGAGTAATTGTTTAAAATTCAGATTTTTTAGCAACATGTTAAATTTACCAGATCTGGAAGTGGGGCACAGAATCACTCTATGCTACGTCTCAGGTGAGCTCTCTAGTTTAATGTCACCAGCTAAACCAATGAGTTCATGATCTGCATTAGTGGTGTGTGTGTGTATGTGTGTGTGTGTGTGTGTGTATGTGTGTGCAAATGCGTGTGTTCACTAAACAATATTTATAACTAAAAAGGGAAAAACAAACTTCCTTCTTGACATCCAAGGAAGGCCAAGGGAAAGGACTCTGGTTTGAACCCAAAGTAAAAGAAAAAGGTCTGACTCAGGACATAATGGAAAAGCCCATTGGGTGAGTGATCCGTTTCTGAATTGAGTAACAAGGAAATGGTGTATATAATGGACTTATGTGCTCATGCCTGCTCAGACATATCACTACATTACAGTAAAAATAAATATTATTTGTTCTCAAAGTACAAATATTGCACAAATACACTATGGTATATTAAAAATATTCCTAGGCAGCATGATTCCATGGGAGAAATAAAGAGTAATTGATTGGACCAAGAATACAGTGTCTGGAAAGTCATCTTCCCTGCCTCACCCCAAGTCCCCAGTTCTACTAACAGGACACAAAGTGCCTATGCAGAAACACAACTGAATAGATTTCTATTTGCCTGAAATGTCCTGATACTGTTTCCTTGTGCCATTCTCCACCACTCAAAAATTAGGAAGTAAAAAGTCATGAAAAAAAAAATGTAAAATAAACAAATGAACTGGCCCAACCCATCTTAAGTCAATTCAGTCTGCTCCAAGTAATACTTTTTTTTTTCTTTATGCCTAAACCAATGTTCCCCAACATACACTCCCAGAGACTATGATTTAATGGTTTTGGGATATGGTCTGGCCTTTGGAATTTTCAAAGATTCCCCAGATGATTCCAATGCTCAGATAAATTTGGGAACCATGGCTTTATATTAATCACATACAGTGAAGGTAATGCGAGCACTAAATATGGTACTGAAATGCAATTATTTTCCCCAGGTGAAGCCCTTCAAGAGGTCCACTTTGTGTAGACTACAGGGTAAATCTCGAGTCTTCAGCAAGAAAAGGCAGCCTGTCTGTTACCTAACCACTGCTGATCTTTCCACTTTAATTTCTGCCTTCCCACCTAGCATTTCACAAAGAATGTGAAACTTTCTCATATCAAGATATGAAACTATTATCTGTTGAATAACCAAGTCAATGAAACTGAGAAAGTATTCCCATAAGTTATCTAGAACCACTCCAACATGCACAAGAGTAAAACTTGGAAGTGCTCTGTGGATTTGGGAAGCAGGCAATAAATTATTTATTTTTCATTTACCAGCTGGTTGGCTCTCATCTGCAATCACCAATGATCAAATATACCAACGACTTTGTTCTAAGCCTTAGCTTGTGTCAGAGCTAGTATATTCTCCTTCCA
The DNA here is from genome assembly GCF_002288905.1 of Enhydra lutris kenyoni. Taxonomy (NCBI): domain Eukaryota; kingdom Metazoa; phylum Chordata; class Mammalia; order Carnivora; family Mustelidae; genus Enhydra; species Enhydra lutris. Next base: position 5,661,398 of record NW_019154177.1, read on the forward strand.
ACTGCATTTCATTCCCAACTGTTCTTCCTCTTCTGTTCCCACCTTCTGGTCTCTGTAGCCCCGCCAGCCACACCTGAGCACACGTTGGCTTGGAGACGTGTATCTTCAGTGGAGCATACCATATCTCATCACCGTAGAGAACAAAAATGAAAGTTGAGCAAGAAAGAGGGGTGGAACCACATTTCCTTTCCCTTGGCATTATACACACAATTTCATAGATTGAAATCTACACTTGAAATCTACAGGGATACAAAAACCTTCATCTAAAGGAAGTGCAAGCAATTCTTTCATCCCTTTTCCTGGTTTGGTTGCTTTTCCCAGGGAAGCCACATCTCCGTCACACCCAGCCATATCCTGTCCAGCCTATCCAAGAATCTCAGAATAGCCCCTCCCACATATCCAAAATAACAGCCTAGAAATAGCTTTCCCAGCAATTTGAGCAGCAACTCCAACCAAAACCTTGGTCACTGTCTCACCCACATTCTTCCTGGCCTCTAGGGTTTGCTTGCTTGTTTGTTTGATTGATTGATTCCCGGCTACCCTCTGTCTTAATGAAGGCCTGGTTCTGTCTTCTCAAATGACATTAGATGGAAGGCAACCAACCTGAATTATTCCATACTACCTTAGAAAACATCGCTGCTGCAAAGAGGGACTGAGTGTCTGTTGGATTCTACGACAGAGATTTATTGTGACTCTTTAACTTAATAAAGTTACTTTAAGGGCAAAATAAACAGTCTTGGGAAAAAGCATCAAAAATTCCTACCCCTGTGGCGAGCTGGCAGCTAGCCCTTTTGTCTATCCAGATATGTAATCATCATTGCCAAACACAAGATAACACATTTACATCAAATCCATAAACTTTCTCTGGACTTAATAGTGTGAACCTACTCAAATGTATGGCAAAAAGTAGATTTGAAATTTTAGGCACACCTCCAGCCACTAAAAAATACATCATATAGAAAAACACAAACAAAGGTAAATCCAGAAATGGTATAATAAGATCATGCTGGACTTATGCCAGGTCCTTTGACATTTTCCAGGAGAGCTCAGAAGCTAATGTATTTGCTCCTGGTGACACTTGCAGATAATGTATTCGTCCCTAATGAAGACATAAAAAAACTCATCTGGACCTGGTACATTTCAGAAGTTGAAGTGGCTTATTATGATATTTCAGGGAAGATGTTTTTAGTTTTGTTGTAAATAGAATTAATACCAACGATGAACAAACAGGCTTTTGTGCTTGGACACAAGATAAGCAAGCATATTGAGACAACACTGATTTTAAAAGTAGCTGGACAAGGAAAAATAAGATGTATCCAAAGAAATTTTTTAAGTATCTGAGATGTACTGAGCCACGTATAAAATGAGGACAGCCTAAACGCCACACACTGAGTTTACATTTCCAACCGGCTTTTGCCTTCATCCTTGAGAACCATACCAGAAGGGCTTTGCTTAATATTTAAAGTATATGTTTTAAATGCCAGCTTATTTTTTCCAGTAAAGTTTTTTAAATTTCCTTTCTGTTTGGGGGTTTTGTTTGGGGTTGCAAGGCTGAGTAAGGCGAGAGGAAGACAGAGTAAGGGGGTGGGAAACTTCTTACCCAGTGGTAAAGTCATTAACAGGAGCAGCTGACTTGGAATTTCCCAACTAAGGCACCACATAAACTTGTTTTTGAGGTTAGGAAAATTAATGATTTTCCTCTCAGGTTAACATTTTTGTATTGAGGTTTTTTTTTTTTTCTTGAATAGATTAATTGTGTCAATGAGACTAAGTATAAATACAAGAAGTTTTTTTTTTTAAGTCCCAGATAAGGAAGAATGCTGAGACTTAAGAGTATAAATATTTGATCCTTCAAGAGTAGGGATAAGACTATTAATTTAAACCTGGGATCTGAATGGCCTTCAAAAATAAGTAATGATGCAAATAGGTTATTGATTACCTCTCATATTACAGTTTCAGAAAGCAAGGTTCTGGTTCCTCATTTGACCAGAAGGAAGGGATGGATTTTTCTTTTTTTTTTTAGTGGAAATATGTTTACAGTTTTAAAGCTATAGTGGTAATTGTGATTTATTATAAAAATTCAAATACCAGAAGGCAAATGCCAAAAGACTATCACACACGGTGTTAGCTTGTTCACAGGTTAAATAAGCATTACCAAGAAGCCAAAGCAGTAATCATTATTCTCATAAATCTGGAAATACACTTTCCGACTTATGTGGGAGTTAAAGGAAAGTAGGGGTGTATCAAGGTATAGGAAGAGAAGAGGGAATCAAAAATGAGATGGATTCTATTCACAAATATACGAACTTTACCACTCATTAAAAATATCTACCACAAATGGCTGTTAAAAAAGTTAATGAGATAGCTTAGGCAATGTCCTTACAGCATGATGAGTACTAAGTGAACCTTATTACTCTCTTCTCACCTTCTTTATCACTGCCAAGAAACTGACATTATCCCCATGGGTCTTTTGAAAAAAAAAAAAAAAAAAAAAAAAGATTTATTTATTTATTTGACAGAGAGAGACACAGCGAGAGAGGGAACACAAGCAGGGGAGTGGGAGAGGGAGAAGCAGGCTCTCCACTGAGCAGGGAGCCCAATTCGGGGCTCGATCCTAGGACCCTGGGTTCGTGACCTGAGCTGAAGGCAGACACTTAAGGACTGAGCCACCCAGACACCCTTATTCCAGGCTTCTTGAGCAACTTTGTAAACTGATCTCCCAAATCTTACATTTATAAAAGATTAGGGCAATATACAATTGTAAAAATGCACAAGGTAATTATTCATCAAAAAAATACTAATTAAAATATGGTATCACCAACAACCTGAAGAACGTCTACAGTTCAGAGTATAAAGGGTTGAGGAGAATGAAAACCCTCGGATTGTTGATGTGGCTATTAGCTGGTACAGTGACTTTAGAAAAAAATTTGACAGCACCTGGTAAATCTACATGGTCTATGACCTATGACTCCCCCGCTGAGTACATATAAATCAGAGTGAGTGTTTTTGTCCTCCATATTAGATATATAACAGTTGTCACACAGTAGCCCCTCACTGGGGAAAAAAAAACAAATATTCACCAATAGTAACACAAGTGAATAAATTGTGGTATTTAACGAGAACAGAATCCTACCATCCATAAAACAGAATGAACCAAAGTTACACATAAAAATGTAGGCGAACCTCATAGACATAACAATGGAGAAAGAAGTCAGTTCGAAAACATTCATTATATATATCTCTTTTATATAATATTCAGAAAGAGGTAAAGAGAGTAATGGCTCCCCTTGGGGTATATACTGACTGTACGGTGGGATGGGAACCTTCCAGCGTGCTAAAATGTTAGAAATGTTCTCTATCCTACTAGTGTGGTGTTGACAGAAGTTTGTGCAATACGTAAAAATTCATTAAGATCGTCATTTAAAATCTGTGCCCTTTAAGATATATATGTATATATATCTTAAATATATAATATCTATAATAAGATATTTATATCATATATGTGTATATATGATATAACTCATTTAACAGAATTAAGCAGTTCAACACCATACCTGAGGCCCAATTAAAAAAATAAACAGGGGGAGAGAAGTCAAGATGGCGGAGAAGTAGCAGGCTGAGACTACTTCAGGTAGCGGGAGATCAGCTAGATAGCTTATCTAAAGATTGCAAACACCTACAGATCCAACGGGAGATCGAAGAGAAGAACAGCGACTCTAGAAACAGAAAATCAACCACTTTCTGAAAGGTAGGACTGGCGGAGAAGTGAATCCAAAGCGACGGGAAGATAGACCGCGGGGGGAGGGGCCGACTCCCGGCAAGCGGCGGAGCAACGGAGCACAAAATCGGGACTTTTAAAAGTCTGTTCCGCTGAGGGACATCGCTCCAGAGGTTTAACCGGGGTGAAGCCCATGCAGGGTCAGCGTGGCCTCAGGTCCCGCAGGGTCACAAAGGATCGGGGGTGTCTGAGTGTCGCAGAGCTTACAGGTATTAGAACGGGGAAGCCGGCTACAGAGACAGAGCCGAGGAGTGAGCTCTAAGCTCGGGGTTACCCTGCCTCCGGCCGCGCTCCGAGCTGACCGAGCCTGCGACCGGTTCAAGGTAACCC
>NW_019154177.1:5670505-5724542 GCF_002288905.1 Enhydra lutris kenyoni
CCTCTCCCTCATATCAGGGAGAGGAGATGCAACATGGGGGGCTAAGGGGGTAGGAGAAGAGTAAATGAAACAAGATGGGATTGGGAGGGAGACAAACCGTAAGTGACTCTTAATCTCACAAAACAAACTGAGGGTTGATGGGGGGAGGGGGGTTGGGAGAGGGGGTGTGGGGTTATGGACATTGGGGAGGGTATGTGCTATGGTGAGTGCTGTGAAGTAAACCTGGTGATTCACAGACCTGTACCCCTGGGGATAAAAATATATGTTTATAAAAAATAAAAAATAAATAAAAATAAAAAATAAACAGGGAAGTCTGAGTCCGATTATGTTTTTTTAAGATTTATTTATTTATTTATTGACAGACAGAGATCACAAGTAGGCAGAGAGGCAGGCAGAGAGAAAGGAAGGGAAGCAGGCTCCCTGCCAGACAGTGAGCCCGATGCAGGGCTTGATCCCAGGACCCTGGGATCATGACCTGAGAAGGCAGAGGCTTTAACCCACTGAACCACCCAGGCGCCCCTGAGTCCAATTATTTTTCATTAACTTTTTGTTTTAGTTTAATATTGTTCTATATTTATGTATCTCTTTATTTTGTAGATTTGAGGAAATTGTAGCCGAGGAACTAGTAATTTCATACTCCAATGTATCTAACACATCTAATCGTTTTTCTGAAACTGAGAAAGAGCCCTAGTATAATAACAGAAAATAAGTTTTTTTATGAAAGAATAGACCCCGCTTTCAATAATTCATGCACATGATTTTCTTTTACTCTCAAACCAGACTTATGAGGTAAATTCCACCATTACCTTTATTTTACAGATAAGGAAACTGAGGCATGGAGAGGTTAAGGAGTTAATGTAAGAGTAGCTAGTAAACGATGAAGGCAATGGCAGACCATGAGACTCTACGGCTCGCTCAATCCAAAGATGATATAATTACGCAGTGCACAACACTATCGCCGGACCGCCATAACTATCCAGATTTCATGTCAAATAACTCGAAGACAAAGCAGATGACACTCCATTTCACTCCACAGGTGTTACTTTCTTCAGAAAGGTAAAAGAAGGATGCATTCTCTCTTTAAGAGCTGAAGTTGTTTTGTGAGTTCTTGATCATTTTCCTATTAGCTTCTTGACTATTTCCTCAACGACTACCTCTCCTCAACCAATGGTAGAATTAGGTTTCTTTGTACCGAAACAGCAGAGAATTTTAGGCACAATTACTTGGCTTACTAATTGCTTTTCCCACCTTTTCTTTGCTTCATTTCTTTGGGACAACATCAAAGATCAAATGTAAGCTGTTTGTAGCCCCCATTCATCCGTCAGATTTGAGCACATTGAAGAATATTTCCCAAGTGAAGCAATCCGGCTGATTTCTCATCAAACGGCGAGATATTGAGACATGGTGTGATTTTGCTAGACCTAATGAAACAGGACATTAAGCTAACATTTTAAAGCACACTCGTCCACCCTCCCCAGAATGGAAAAAAAAATTACGCAGTTTTATTTTTTCACATTTCTACCATACGTATTTATTTCAGCTGACATTCTCAATAAGAATTTTGTATTTGATCAATTTTTAAATAGTTTGCTCTTTAACAAGTAACTTTCCTTTCTTTAAATGCTTCAGTACATAAATGCAATTTTCAAGGGAATTCTAGTATCCTTCTGACAAATTGTGCTTATGAGAGGTGATGTTCCCCACAGACCAAACAAATGAGGAACAGTCCATTCATGATCTGAGAGCCAAGGTGACTGAAATTTAAATGAAGCCAGTGAGTTGCTTCTGCTAAGTCTTCACCTGGGCCGAAACAAAATCAGACAGCAACAAAGACTCAATAGAAACAGAAGTGACATTAAGATTTTTCTTTTTTCTATTTAATGGAGGTGACAGTGTTTTTCCTCTCCATGTCTCACTTTTGACTTCTACATGAGTTTTTAAAAAAAAAACAAAAAACAAAAAACTTTATTTTTTTAGAGCAGTGTTAGGTTTATAATAAAATCGAGAGAAGGTAGAGATTTCCCATACACACTCCTTCCCAAGCACACAATGCACAACCTCCCCCAGTATCCACATCCCCACTGGAGCCATACATTTGTTACAACTGATGAACCCACATCGACACCCCATTATCACCTGAAGTACACAGTATATGTTACAGTTCACTTTTGGTTTTGTACATTCTATGGGTTTGGACAGATGCGTAATGGTGGGTTTTCATCATTATAATATCGTACCGAGTATTTACACTGCCCTGAAAGTCCCCTGCTCTCCGCCTCGTCATCTCTTCCCCAACCCCATCCACCAGCTCTGGCGATCACTGATCTTTTCACCGTCTCCATGTCATAGAGTTGAAATCAGATAATATGTAGCCTTTTCAAAATGGCTGATTTCACTTAGTAAAATGCATTTAAGATGCCTCCATGTTTTCTCATGGCTTGATAGCTCATTTCCTTTCAGTGATGAATAATATTTCATGGTATGTTTATACATTCACCTACCGAAGGACATCTTGGTTCCCTCCAAGTTTTAGGAATTATGAGATGAGCTGCTATGAGCATTTGTAGGCAAGTGTTTGTGGGGCCATACATTTTCAACTCCTCTGGGTAAATACGGAAAAGCATGATCACTGGATCATATGGTTAGAGTATGTTTAGATTTGTAAGAAAGAGCCGTAATGTCTTCCAAAGTGGCTGAACCATTTTGCATTCCCACCAGCAACGAATGGGAGCTCCTGTTGCTCCAGTAAGTGATTCCTAATGGGAGAAAATTTCTATGGATTTTACGCCTTCATGAGTAACCTGGGTTTCTTTTTAAAGAACATGTTGTGCCCCTCTCTGCTTTGCTCTTCTGATCATCGAACCATGAACGTCACTGGTACTGATCACGATCTGTAGTCCGTGTTTATTTTTGCAACAGTCTCATGTCCCTCTTCCGAGGGAATCAATTCGATGGGAAGGTTAGAAACAGAAGACAATCTCGTTTTTGTCAAAAACGACATTTAAGAAAAATGCAAAAGTAAACAAAACAGAAATAGTCAAGGAATAAAGCATTAAGGGAGACTACCTGTTTTCCCAATTTGTATAGCTGTGTTGCCTTGGACTTGAACATGAGCTCAGCAGGAGCCTTCTCTGCAGATGACACACGCTGTTCTTCTTCACAACAAATACGAGGCATCCAGGGGGAAGGGACTGCAACCTCAACTTGGAGAGAGAGAGCCTTATGCAGCAAAATAAAAACCAGTCAATACTATGGAATTAAGAAGAGTGGTTAGTTTTATTTTCAAGGTACAATCTGACCATGATTGTCAAACACAGCAGCTTGCTAAGGGACTGGGCTTTTCCAGTCCAGATGTTTTCATTCTACTCCGCATCTCCGGCTAATTCAAGTTTAGATGCCAGGACTCCATTTGCTCGAATGCTATGAACCATAAATAGCTCTAGCCTTGGATGGTTAGAAGACTCCTGGAAGTTTTTGAGGAATGAGAACAAACGGTCATGGAGGTTTCAAAGCTGGCCTGCAACGTTCCCCGACTTATTTGTTGTTCTGTTTCATTTTGTTTAACTGTGTCTGCCCGTGGCACATTAGTCCACTTAGTCCTTAGGGCTGAACTGTGACCTGTGACCTCCCTCCACTTTAAAATACACCACTCGCCTTTGGGCCAAGTCCAGATCTGCTCCCAGCTCACAACCTAAATGCTACGGCCTCCTCGTCACTCCGCGCTTACTACTGTTCACGTGCAAGTTACAAAAGCCAGAGCAATCTCCAGCCTCCATCAAGGGCAGAGCTCCAATTTCAGAGTAATGGCTGGAGTAGGTGTTATTTGTACCCCATGTCAAGCGGTGATTGTTCACATCTGGCTGCAAGCTGAATGGGGCTTTAGATTATCCAGAGCAGAAAACCAGTGGTGAGGGGGTGGGGGGTTGGGAAGGTGGTTTTGACTTATCTCGTGATTTTCAGCCAAGGAACGAAGTGCCCTTATTAATACAGAAACATAATCAAGCATGTTGCCTTTAATAATAAGGGATCGCATGGGCACATATCCATTCTTGCTAATGCCCCAAATGCACAAGAATGAGCCCATTAAAGTATCAAAGTCAAATTGGCATTCTTGCCTGTAAGAGTTTCTGAGAGGGGTATGGATTACCACCCAACAAAGAGGTCGCCACTGGCAGGCATCCACGTGTGTGCGCGTACATGTTAATATCAGCGGTGGTTTCACATCTGATTTCTCCATAACACAGGAGCAATGAAATTTACAGATCTTATTTCTACTCTCTTCTTCTGCTTCCCTTTTTCTCCTCCTTGGCCCTTCTGTATAATGTACACAAAGAAGACATGGTTAGGGCTCAGTACTTATACCCAAGGATTAGAATGAAGCCACTCGTAAGAGAGGTGTGAGCGTGGATAGAGAGACTCTAAGACAACCCGGCTTCTGCTTTTTCTTGAGACAAACCTCCTGGGGTGAGAAGCACACACAACATCAGTTGCTATTCAAATATTTCATCTCATGCACTGAACCAGAGCTGCATAAAATTGTATGTGGAGCACATACCATTCTGTGTGACAGAAAAATAGAAATGTGGATTATAATTAGAGAGTGCCTAAAAAAAAAAAAATCCACTACATGGGAAGCTAGACACAGATTTGAAAAATTAAAACAATATAGAAAATAGGATTTCAACCCAAGAAGACAATTTATTCTCCAATAAACCTGAAGATCTGCTTAGGGTTGTCTTTTTCCCTGAAATGTTCCTTGCTACCTCTTCCAATATTAATTTGTAAAACTGAGTGAGTCCTAGTGCCACAGATAGTAGAACATACTCAAAAAAATATGAAGTGCCCTATTCTTTTAATATCATACAATGAGATAATGTAAATTAATCAGATAAGGAGATGATTAAACATGTCTTTTTTTTAACTGCATAATTGGACATCAAAGAAATAATGCGGAGAAGATTATTTGTAAGCCCTCATCTTGACAGCTGCCCTTTAGTTCATTTTTAGGTAGGGACCTTGCATAATACATAAGAGACCCCGAGAACAAAAGGTATCCATGTTGGTGCTCTGATGTACAAGATTGCCCTGAGTGTTTGTATTCCTCTGCAAGGCTGGACCCCTCAGCTGAAATACACAAGACTCGGTGAGGATAGCACACCCATTATTTCCTTTTATTTTTTAAATCTTCGCAGGAAACCGGCACCAGGAATAAGAATTTTGCAGGAATGCCCACACTCCCAAAACAGAGATGATTAACACATTCAGATTTCTGATGTGAAATTCACAGCCGTATGATCAGTGTGATGGAATCCATTCTGCTCTAGTCTGACGAAAAGCATGACTTCAATGAAAACAATGGATGTTCAACATGACCACGGGAAGTGTCTCCCTTCCCCCAGGGGCTCTTTTTTTTTCCTACTTAGTCCATCCTTGGGAGACCGGTGGCCGTCATCCGACAGTGATCTTCCTCTCTTGCCACCCATTCATTCTGCGGGAGCCCTGCGTGTTTTGCAAGCTTCGTTTTTAGACTTGGTACTTCCATTGATGAGCGCTGGGGATTGCACTCTGTACTCTACGGCATCGGAGTGCCCACAAGAGACCCCCGCTTCCAGTAGTCATGGCTTCACGGAGAGCCTTCTCCTTAAGTCTGGGCTGGGCCTGAAATGTGTGTTGAACAACAGGATGATGGAAGGTGTGTTGTCCAGGTCCAGGCCTGAGGCTGGAGAATTCGTGGGAGCTCTGACTTCCCTGTGAGAAAGTCTGGCTACCAGGTTAGAGAGACTGTGTGGTGAGATCATGGGGTGAGAACATACAGAGAAGCAGAAACCCTGAGTCTATGAATTCCCCAGCTGAAAGAGAAAACAGAAGTTCCCGGCCTATGACCCCAGTTGGGCGACATTAAGCCATGTGCCTCCTGCCATCCCAGCAAGCCATTCCCTGGTGCCATGATGTGAAAAGATGAAAGGTGGTTGTTTTAAGCCATAAAGTTTAGAGTTGCTTGTTCATAGCGACATTAGACCAAATTATTACTATTGACTTGACCACTTTCACATCTTAAAAGAGTCAAATAGAATTTATTTTTCACAACCAATAATATGCAGGGCTCCCTTCCATTAGGATCCCGTGACCAGCACCCCCAGCTTCTACTCAGTCTCCCAGACTGAGAGTCTCTAAGAGACAAGTTAATGCAATTCTGAGAGGAAAGATGTCTTTAACGCCTTTACGTCTTTAAAAATATTCTTTCAGGGATATCTTAGGGTGGCTCAGTCTGTTAAGCATCTGCCTTCGGCTTTGGTCATGGTCCCAGAGTCCTGGGATCGAGCCCCACATCGAGATCCCTGCTCAGCGGGGAGACTGCTTCTCCGTCCACCTCTTCTTTTCCCCCTGCTCAAGCGTGTGCTCTCTCTTTTCCTCTCTCAAATAAATAAATAAATAAGTAGATAACCTTTAAGAAAAGAAATAAAAGTATTTGTTCATGTGATTATCTGGACGAACTTGCTACTTTCTTCTTCAGTGAAGACACTTCTTCATGTTGTCTCTATTCTTGGTAACTCTCAATTGAAGGAGAACAACTTGCGAATCCAGAAAACCCCTAAGGGAAACTGGGAGAAAGACAAGAATGACTTCAACTCAGTAGAACACATTCCAATCTGGAAAACAAAAATCTCCCTGGACTCCCTTCATCTTCCTGGGTTTAGACTGAGCCCCAAGATGATATTCTATTTCCACATCACATCTATATCACATCACTGAGCATCAAACAAACTTACAAAGGACACTATGATGGGTCAGAAGTACAATTTTCCTTTCTGCTACTTATTTTTTAACCTTTGAGTAACTAACAAATGTAAAGTGATAAAGTTCAAGAGTAATCTATTTCTTCCAGATCTTTTTTTTTCCAGTGTTCCAAAATTCATTATTGATGCACCACACCCAGTGCTCCATGCAATCCGTGCCCTCCACAATACCCACCACCAGGCCCTCCCAAGCCCCCACCCTGCTCCCCTCCAAAACCCTCAGTTTGTTTCTGAGTCCACAGTTTCTCATGGTTTGTCCTCCCCTCCAATATCTCTCAACTCACTTCTCCTCCCCCAGATCTTTTGAAGCCACCTAGATTTTTATTTTAAATCCATCAGAGTTGAGATGTTCTTTTTTTAAAAATGTTTGTTTCAATATTTAGTACAGAGCTATTCAGAAGGTATAAGCATATGAAATGGACGGATGGGAGGATGGAGATACATAAATGAACTTGTAAACGAAGGAATGATACCAAATTAAGTTGAGTGTGAGAGGGTGTAATACTATAAATAGATCTCATGTCGAATATTTATTCAGGTTTATCATTAGGAGATAAAATAGAGCCATATTTGGAAGGCAGGAAGGATGCTAATGTAGTCCTGGAAAAAGGTAACTGGAAGGTTAGTGGACTTGAAAATAAAGTAGGGAGAGCAAAAATAAATCCCCAGTTGTCTGGGACTAGAGATGGTGGGACAGAGGCCACCCGTATCCTGTAGGCACTGCAGATACACTCCTGGGTGCCATTCACACACCCTTCGAGTCTAGGAAAGAAAGCAGAGAGAACACAGAGACCAGGAAGCTTGCCAATCCCACTGTACCAGACAGATTCCAGCACTTCTCAGGAGGGTCCATTTGGCCAGTTTCTGGGAGGAACTGAAGTCAAATATTAGATACAGTACACAGAAGCAGAAGAAGGTTTGTGAATGACTACAAATGTGTCCACTAATTATGATACAAGCAATGAACAAAAAGCTAGGGGTGGGGGTGAATGTATGAAGAAAGTTGCCGATATCATCTAGGAAAAAAACCCATAAATGTGCAAAAGATAGTAGGAATCCTAGAAGACAGAATTAACTACTATACAGATGGAAAGGGAAAAGGGGGTGGTTGGTAGTTTTAGGGCAAACCCCAACCTGTCTTTGTTCTAAAGGTACAACATTTCAAATATCTTACCCTAAAACTTAAGGGTAAAAACAAAACAAAACAAAACAAAAAACATGCTGATTTATTTGCTCCTGATTCTGCAATTTGGGCTGAATTGTCTTTTACATGCTATTGGTTGGCATGGCTTCTCTGGTCCTGAGGATGTATTTTCACAATGACTCACTCAGTCTTCTGGCAAGCTGATGCCCCTCATCAGCTTGAAGATCAGTGGTGGCCAGTAAGGGCCTTTATTCCTTCTCAACTGGCCGCACCCTGGAGTTAGGTTCATCTTTCCTCTGGCTTTCAGTGATCCAAGTCCTTTCCACATGCAAAACCTACTTCCTCCCCGCTATGACCCACAAAACTTCATCTCATTAAAGCATGGTCTTAGGCATAAAGTCCAGATACTCAGCACCTAAATCCAGGTGGAGATGAGGTTCATCAGGCATGGCTCCCCTTGATTTGAAGATCTGTGAGCAAATGGGATAGATTTTCTCTCCCTCACATCACCAACATACAATTGTCAACCAGGAACAGGAAAATCCCAATAGAAATTCCCATTCAAAGACAAGGAATATGGAAGGCACAGAGTAATCACTGGTCAAAGAAATTCTGAAATTTGTTAGGGTAAACGTAAGTAGTTCCTTGATTAGGATCTGGGGTTATTTCCTCATGACCATTGGATCCACTCTCTGACTTGTCCTTCCTTTTCCATAATAAATAACCCATATTTGTAGATGAGGAGGTTTCTCAACCTACTTCCTACTGACAGAACACCAAGGATCCAAAAGCTTCTGTTAATTCGGAACTGTGCCTGTCCCTTTGAATCCAAATTGGAAGTCCATGTCTGCTAATACAATTATCTTAGAAGTTTTGTAGATTTCCAGTGAATCTCATTATAGTTCATTCATCCCATTACTATGGAACAGATACATAGCACAACAACAAATCTCTTCAAGAAAGACTCCTTTGTAATTTTGGCCATGGCACAATGTCCTATAATTTTTACAAGTTCTTTGTTTAGCTGAGGAGCTCAATGAGATACACTTTTAAGATTCTCAGAAACCCTATTTTCTAGCAGAGAGGGTCTAGAAAATGTCAAGTTTGAATTTTTCGAAGGGATGAACAAATGGTCTTAAGATCTGACCCTAACCCAAACAGCAATTTTACCTACAACCACCTGATTTGATCCTTGTCCTAAGGCCATTTATAATTTTGAGAATCATTTGACAAACAAAAAAGCTGAGAATGAGAAACAACTTTATATTTGAGTGAACTGAATCCTGGCTATATTTCTCTTTAATTTTGCTTGATGACTAAAATTTCCTTGTTAATGCATCCCATGCCTTTTGTCTTTATCAGTGGAAAGAAGTTTGCACTTTCAGGCTTGTGCTTGGAAATCTCCAAAGCCAGATCCATAACCCAACTAAGCGTCCTCCTCTCACCTGCCTTCCTGCAGATGGAAGTCTCATGCTCACTTCTCTGTCGGTCTCATTCCCTCCAGACGCCAAGAGCAACTTCCTCCCATTTGCCCAGTTTATAGGGAAAGTCTCCTTGAGGACTTTTAGGGTTCTGCCTGCTCCTTAATCCCAAAAACCAATTAATACCATGTGATTCAGCTTTTTATTACATTAACATTCCACTTTCAGGTGCCATATTTTTTCTCCTTTTCTATTGCTGGCTACAAAATCACCCCAAAACTTAACAATAGCTTGTCATGACTCACAATCATCCATTGACTTGACAGTTTTTCCACTTTGCCAAGTGCTGGCTGAGGACTAGCAGGTTTCAAAGGCCTTCACTCATAAGATAAGTTGGGGCTGGCTGGCTGTGGGGAGCCCAGTGGAGGCTGTCTGCCTGGGACCTTCGGTCTCTCTGCTGGCTGAGTTCCTGGGTTGGTTCTCTGTGTGCTTATCTTGAACATTCCCAAACATGAAGTTCTCAGGGAAGTTAGGCTTCTTCCTCGTGGCTGATTTCCACACGCACAAAAGGAGAAGCTGCTAGGCTATTATAAGGCTATTATAAGGCTATTATAAGGCTCGGGTCCAGAAATGGCCCGACATCACTTCTGCCTCATTCCATTGTTTAAGGCAAGTCACATGCAAAGGGAGCTGACCCCTGGGAGGTGTGATTTATAGGAGGCCACATCCATTAACAGTCTGTCACAATAAAATTCAGTTCCCTTGGCTACAGGGGAATTATAGGACAGCGGTTCTTAAAGTGTGGTCCCCAGACCAGCAGCATCAGCATAACCAGGAAACTGTATCCAAACACGAATTCTTGGGCTGTGTCCCAGACCTACTGAATCAGAAATGCTGGAGACAGGTGCACAGATCTGTGTTTATCAAGCCCTCTGGGTGACACCAATGCAAACAAAAGTTTGAGGACCCAAGGGCAAAAGAAATGTATTAGATTGCATCTGTGTCATATGTGGAAAGTGTGAAAGCGTAACCAACGAGTTAACTCTTAATATGAACTAGTTAACTCATACTTTTTAACTTGGTATTAGTTATAAGAAATCTGTTTTATCAGCAGCGTTCTAGGACTACTAACATTAACCATTGTCGAGAATAAAGCATGGCTAATTAACAATAATCCTTGTTTCTGCACACACACACACACACACACACACACACACACATACCTTTTTTTTCTATTTCTTTTCACTCTTCTATTGTTGCTGTTGTTTGTTGTTTTCATATTTTATGTTCCAAGGATCAGGATTTTCGTCACACGTAGTTGTTTATTCCTGGGGATATGAATGAAGAGGTGGACAGTGGTAAAGAAAGGAGCTAGCATCCGTAATAAATGCCACTAGACCCGTGAACACTTTTTTTTCCCTGCAAAATTATTTTTGAAAACAACTTGAAAATGTAAATTTCAGATGCAGACCCTGAGTCCATAGGGGACTAGCGTCTCGTCCAAGGACATTTGGTGGGGGGAAAAGATTCTACTGACCTATTGATCATTCCCTGTTCGGTCCACCGACATTACGCATGTGCCATAACTGTAGGCTGCCCCACAGTCCTCCGGCGTATTGAGGTGTTTGCAAAGTCAACTTCTCAAAATATTGCAACTGGAAATGGCTGATTGAATTCCACTGATTGATTAAATTCTCCACACCATTGGAGCAGCCCGGCTGATGGCCAATAAAAACGAATCACGGAAAGTGGTTTGTTGGGGGATGAAAAGACTAAAATAAAAAGGATTCAAATATCTTCTTGGAACCACAGAGAAATTTGTAGTGCTGATCTCTGCACACAAGTTCTAAGCTCAAACGACATCTGTAGCCTGGGATACTTAAAAAGGATACTAAGGAGAGCAGTCGTGACCAGAAAAGCCTTGAGCACGTTCCATTTTCTTTATTTCAGCAAATGTTTATGCAGCACATTAACATGGGCCCAGCACCGTTCTATGTCACAGTGTCCCCATACTGTCCTGTGCTGTAGGCAGTATTATTATTCTCCACATGCTACAAATGGGGAGACAAAGTCACATAGCAAGGTTGGGATGTGAACTCAGATTTGCTGCAGAGTTCATGCTTCTAGTCACAGCGTGTAATGTATCCTTGGCATTGATTTTAGACTCTCGCTCTGGAAATATTTGGTTATATACCAATATGGCAAAATGTGAAGAGGTTAAAAACCATATTCTCACAGTCTAGCTGCCCACATGGAAGTAGCGGTTAGCATCCTAGAGCAGATAATAACCTTCTCTGTGCACAGTTGCTTAATTTTATAAGGTCCTGAACACACTCTATTCATATGATTCACAAAATTCTCCAAAGGGCTTTATTCCAATCTGACTTTATGAGGGGAAAAAAGAAAAAGAGCCTTCAAAAGATTAACTAATTTTGGCAGTTTGTACAAGTGGTAGATGTCACAGCCAGAATTCTTTGCCAGTGTGCTGATGTTAAGTCCCATACTTTTCCTGGAAACCCCAGAAATTCTCACAAGTCAAGTAGCAATTCACCAAGGGAAAGGAGCAGAGGAGATAATCACCAATTTTCTCAGCCTTATTTATACATCTAAACAGCAAAATCCCTGAGCTATAGGGTCTTTTTCTTTTTTTAAAGATTTTATTTATTTATTTGACAGAGATCACAAGTAGGCAGAGAGGCAGGCAGAGAGAGAGGAAGGGAAGCAGGCTCCCCGCTAAGCAGAGAGCCCGATGCGGGGCTCGATCCCAGGACCCTGGGATCATGACCTGAGTCGAAGGCAGAGGCTTTAACCCACTGAGCCACCCAGGCGCCCGAGATATAGGGTCTTTAAAATGAGACATAAATTTTTATTTTACTTTATTTATTTATTGTTTATTTGTCAGAGAGAGAGAATGCACAAACAGGGGGAGCAGTAGGCAGAGAGAGAAGCAGACTCCCCGCTGAGCAGGGAGCCCAATGTGGGACTGGATCCCAAGACCCTGAGATCATGACCTGAGCTGAAGGCAGAGGCTTAACCCACCGAGCCACCCAGGCACCCCTATTTTACTTTATTTTAAATAAATTTCAAAGTTAGACGTCTAATACATCTCCTACACTTACATTTTCATCTCTTTCAGTGGGAAAGACAGAAATGAAAATAGAGACAGACATCCAGGGTAACCCAGTCCCTGCTTTAGGGGTACACACACATGGGCGTGAGATGCTAAGTGTAATGACCTTTCCCAAGTATGTTCTGGGAGGCAATTGCTTGACAGTCACAATTATGGGAACATGACATAGTTTTTCTTTTTTTTTTTTTTTAAAGATTTTATTTATTTATTTGACAGAGAGAAATCACAAGTAGGCAGAGAAGCAGGCAGAGAGAGGAGGAAGCAGGCTCCCTGCTGAGCAGAAAGCCCGATGCGGGGCTCGAACCCAGGACCTGGGATCATGACCTGAGCCGAAGGCAGCGGCTTAACCCACTGAGCCAGCCAGGCGCCCCTGACATAGTTTTTCTTTCCTTAGAATACAGAGACGAGCATCTAAAGATCGGTAGAACCTCGGCAACTGTCCCTACTGGGCAAGCCTGTACTTGTAAAAAATACTCAGCTTCATGACTCCATTCCCGCTGTGTCACCCTTCAGCGAGCTTCCTGAGCAGTGGCTCAGTGTAAGAAAGCTCGGAGCAAAAAGATAGTAGGAAGAAAAGAGTGCGTGCACATGGAAGACGGAGTATTTGGGGAGGGCATCCACGAAAGCACCAGGAAGTGATGTGAGTTCCAGCTAAGGGGGCACTCCTGGGTTGGCTGGAAGAAGGACAAGGCTTGAGAAGAGTTATATCACCCAGCATCCAAGGAGATAAACTAGTCCCCATTGTGCTTTGACTCTGTCGATGGGCATGACCCTCCACACTCAGCTTCACCCCGGCTGAAGCGAAGTGGACACTTAGCACCACTGGTTTTGCGAGTTTATGTCTGTAACTTCTGTGTCCTGGGCATTCGGGGCCAACACTGTTTCCATTTCTTTTCCCCATTTCATGCATCATTTCCAAGTCGTGTCGCCATGGTGTAGGAGCGATGGGTGCCAATTTTAACAAGTAGAAAAACAGGCATCGTAAAACCTGCCTTGCCTACATCCGCTTCCCCCGTTTCCAAACCAGAGGATGGGAGGAAAGGAGAAAAACCAAAGTTCACAACAGGGAATCCCGTGTTTGCCTCGCCATCCCATTTTAACGAAGAGACCAGGGCCAGGGTGTAGAATCCGTTCAGAGAATTGGGTCGTCACATGCTTAGCATCTGACTAAGGGTGGCAGCTGTGTCGAAAGGGCCAGTTGCTTACAGAAAAGAACTGGAGGTCTGTTGAGACTCTCCTCCTCCTTCTTGTTTCTGTGACTCTGATTACACGCTTTCACACTCTGTCCCTATCTTGTGTGGTTTTGAGCCAAAGCCTGAGACATCTAACCCATTTATCAATGTTAAACACAGAAGGCGTCATCAAGGAGTCCCTGAAACTTCGAGAGAGCTGCATGGATAAGAGAAATTGGATGGCAGACGTGGAGGTCATCTTGCTGAGAGTCAGAGATCCCCAAGCACACTAAGGACAGGGTCTCTCTTCTAATAGTGCTTGGCCGTGCCCGGCAGAAGGAACGAGAGGCAGAACTCAACAATGAACTGACAAAGAACTGAATGCTAACAGATGTAAATGGGACCCGATCTGGACTTTTATGTTGCTTTACAATTTGCCTACTTGGGTAGCTTTCAGAAAGCAGCTTACTTGTAAATACTCTGCTTTTCTTCCTTCCATCCTTCCTCTTTTCTTTCTCTCTTTCATTTGTTCATTCGTTCTTTCTACTTTCCTTTATCTTTAATGTAGTCAGAGAGGACAAATCCCTAGGTAATGAACCCACATCTGCCTCTGGGAACAGAGTAGTTATTTTCTGAAGGCACACTGGGGGCTGTTGTATCCTGACATCTTTCTTAAAAATGTGCCTTTTCTTAAAAAAGAAAGAAATCATGCTATTTCAAGGATGAAACTGGAGGGCATTATATTAAGTGAAATAAGCCAGAGAGAGAGAGACAAATACTTCATGGCATCACTAACATGTGGAAACTAAAAAGGGGGAAAAAAAAGGAAAGAAAAGAAGGACAGTAGAACTCATATAAATAAAGAGTAGAACGATAGTTGCTGGGGGCAGGGCATGGGTGGAGGGGAGGCAGGTGATAAGAGGATAAACACTTTCAGGTTGGTTTGTTTGTTGTTTGTTTTTAAGATTTTATTTATTTATTTGAGAGAGAGAGAGCAAAAGCAGGGAGAGCAGCCGAGGGAGAGGGAGAAGCAGGCTCCCCACCAAGCAGGGAGCCCGATGTGTGGTTCCATCCCAGGACCCTGAGATTATGACCTGAGCTGAAGGCAGCAGCTTAACCCACTGAGCCACCCAGGCACCCCTATACTTTCGTTATAAGAATAAGGTCTGAGGATCTGATGTAAAACCTGGTGACTGTAGTTGGTAATACTGTATTGTATAATGAAATTTGCTAAGACAGTAAAACTTAAATGCTCTCACAAAAAAAGAAGAAGAAAAATATGTAGTGGTGACGAATGTGTTATTAGTTCAGCTGTGGGACATGGAATCCCTTCATGACATACGTGTATACCAAGTCTTCACACTGCCTACTTTAAATGTCTTACAATCTTATTGTCAATTCTATCTCAATAAAGCTGAAAAAAATTTAAAGGTGAAAACAAAAATAACAGCCAAAAAAAAAAAAAAATGTGCACGTCCTTCTTAATGGCAATTTACCTCAACATTCTGGAAAAAAGATAGTCCCGTCATGCTGATTCTCGGCTCTGGATCCAAACCAAAATTATAGCTGTGAAAGGGTCCCACGTAAGTAATTCTGCAGAAGTTTTGACTTCCCATTAGAAACCAGTCTGAGACCAGAGTCCAGGCAAAACGATACCCACCAGGACCGCTAGAGCCAGGAGCCATCACCGGGCATGCACTGGTGGTATTAGCTGGCCTGTCAACTGTGTATGCTCACCCTTCCTCTCACACGTACCTGTGAGTTTGAGTATTAGAAGAGAGGACCGTGTTCCTTCCTGCATGCCACACTGAATTAAATATACCGCCTTCCGGAAAATTCTCAGTAGGGAAAGAGAGATTGGTGAGATTGGACAATGGCTTCCCAGGTACCCACGCCATCAGGGTGGTGCTCTCAAACTGTGGTTCACGGTGCATCCGACTCAAGATACTGGCGTCCAACTAATTAATAACATTCCTAGGCTTACTAATGAGCTTTTCAGCCTGCATAACCATGATATTATCTCGTATTTTATGCAGAATATAATACTTTCAATATAAACAACTCATTTCGTAGTTTGGGGCTGGTCTTTAGAAGCTGTGACAGAAATCCGTGTGACCTCCATGCTGGCTCATCATTTCCCTCAGAAATGTCCGTCTCTGTCACCACCCCCACAAGGCGTCCACATTGCCTTCCGTCTTCCCTCCATTCGCTTGGCTGAGCTTTACCTATCCTACTTGGGATGGTGCCAACCTTGCTATCGTAAGACTAAGGACGGATCAAATGGAGGAAATGGCTGATCTCTGTCTGTTTTGGAAACACTGGTTCAATTCTCCCCACAAAGAGAGAGGTTGGGAAGGTAAGTAGATTTTGTACTAAAACGAAACTGATTCTGCCAATTTCATAAGAATAATTGGAAAAACCTACCAGTGGCTAACACAATATTACCATTGACTACTTGCACTCAGTGGGTGGCTTAAAAGGTTGATCGTGTATGATAGAAGAGCAAAGAAATTCAAATCATAAGAAATGCATTTCTTAACACTGAGTCAGTCTTGGGAATCTCCTGCTTGCCTTCTCTCTGGTAAGAAGCAAGGTTTTCTTTTACAGTTTTGAATATGAGATGGATGCTAGGAGATTATTTTTTTTTTTAAATCTCACCAGCTTCTGCTTGCATGAAAATCCTTCAAGACAAATAGGTTCAAAAGACATTTCTTCAGAAACACCACCTACCAGAGCAATCATAGCATATTTAATGATATGATTAGAACCATTTTGGCATCTTAAATAGAAATAGCAAAAAGTAAAATCTTTAACGTTTGTGGCACTTTCTCTTCTGGATAAAATTCGGTAAACTTGGTATCTGGAATACTAATCAGAATATTTGCTACCCATGAAAACAGCAAGTCAGCCATGAAAATGCCTGTCTTATTAACTGTGAAAACTGAAACACAGAGGGAAAATAGAATCTGTTTTAAATATATTCTAGCATGCAGAGAAGTGGAATGTATTTGGAAGGTTACAACTAGCATATCCTCTTGCTGTTTTCTAGAATGTGTTTATGTAGAATTAACAGAGCCCCAGGATAGAGCACAGAAAGAACCAGTGACCTGATATTCTTGTGTGGAAAGGCTGGAGGAGGATATTTAAATATAGTATTTTATTTGTATTCCTAGGTGCTAAGGTAAGATCTGTTTTTCCAGAAAATAGATATTTCTCCAAAAGCATATGCAAAAGGGTTACAATTAAACCTCCTCACTACAGAAGTGTGTAAAATTTTCCACCCTTGAAGCTATAGCATA
The DNA here is from genome assembly GCF_002288905.1 of Enhydra lutris kenyoni. Lineage (NCBI taxonomy): Eukaryota > Metazoa > Chordata > Mammalia > Carnivora > Mustelidae > Enhydra > Enhydra lutris. The sequence goes on from NW_019154177.1 coordinate 5,687,469, forward strand.
TGTATTTCTCAAAAAGACAAAAAAAAAATATTAGCAAACCACAAACATATGTGCACACACTGGGAAAATTGGATTGCTTTTCTTGACTGAGTGAATAGATTCATTTATTGACTCCTGAGTCTCTATTTGAATATAAATGTGTGAGAAGTGATTATTTCTATTAACAACAAACAAACCAAACCTGCAGACCTAGGAGAGGGTTGAATCTGGCACCACAGGCCAGGTCAGATTCTGTTGCTACCATTGACCTTAATTGGGTAACTTCTTTTTTTTTTTCTGCCTGTTTCCCAAAAACCAAAACCTCACCATGCATTCCCACACATTAACTGGGATAGTTGTCTTTCCAATGTGAGTTATTCCAACCTGGTAATCGGAATAGGAATATTTGAGAGTTTGATATTTTATCAGATTTTCCACAAAAATAAGGGTGTGACAAGAATGTTGGAGGGTGTGAGCTTTTTGGTTTTACCTCTGGGTGTCCGTTGATATGCAAATCAGCTGACAAAGATGATTCCAAAGAACTCTATGATCCACCAACTTCAGGACTGGACTCCTACGTACCTGTATCATCATTTAACCGTTCCATTTTGTCTATGCTTTGTCTTTAAAAATATTTTTAGGGGTGCCTGGGTGGCTCAGTCGGTTAAGCATCTGCCTTAGGCTCAGGTCATGCATGGTCCCAGGGTCCTGGGACCGAGTCCAGCATCAGTCTCCTTGCTCAGTGGGGAGCCTGTTTCTCCCTCTGTGTGCTGCTCCCCTGCTTGTGCGCTCTCTCTTTCTCTCTCTGACAAATAAATAAAATCTTTTAAAAAATATTTTTAAAGCTTCCTGATCACAGAAAGTTAAACTCTGCTGCAAACATCAGGAACTTTGTGTTATTGATGCATTTGGCAATTTCCCATTTTCCCTTCCTGTGGTCATTCACTTGCTTCTTTTTCCTTTTCCTCCCTTTCTCACAAGGAGGCAATCTGAGACTCCACGTTACTGTGCTTTGTCCTACCTGCCGTGAGCAAATACTCGTTGATGTGATTCGTGCAGAAGGGCTGCTGGGTGCAAGCCTTTCCCACCCAGAGAAGCATTTTCAAAGAGCACAGAGCTCCCCGTGCTGAAAGTAGACAAATGAGGCTTTAGTGATAGAACAGCACAGCAAATACAAGTCCAGAGAAGGAAATATTCTGGAAAAGAGTTTCCAGAAACCTGAAACCTAAGATCAGTGAGCAATCAAATCCAAATTAGGACGCAGCGTGGTCCAAGTTATATTATGGAAGTGAGTGGGAGTGTGTTCAGGGTGCTGGAAGGGGGAAGGTGCCAGATGGGAAGGTCAAATCCAGGACAAACTCTGACAAGATGGATGTTTAGAGAATTCCATTATGAATGAGCTAATGCTAGAGATTCAACTTGATTTAGGTGATAGGGCTGATTCGTTTTGGACCCAGCTGGATTCTAGGTCTGCCAAGATCACTACTTTGTTCTATACACTGTTCCAGGTAATGTGACTTTCTCTACATTGAGGGATATCCTCAATCACAAAATAGTAGAGCACCTCAGTTTTTCCCAGTGATTGTTTAGGAAGCAAGATAGATGCTACAAACACACATACATTCATGTAGGAGAGACAGAGAAGCAAAGAGAGAGAAAGAGGGATTTTTTAAAATTTTATGTATTTATTTGACAGAGAGAGATCACAAATAGGCAGAGAGAGAGGAGGAAGGAGGCTCCCTGCTGAGCAGAGAGCCTGATGCAGGGCTCCATCCCAGGACCCTGAGATCATGACCCGAGCCGAAGGCAGAGGCTTTAACCCATTGAGCCACCCAGGCGCCCCTAAAAGAGGGATTTTTGAACAGAGAACAGTCCCCCATTCCAAACCCATCCCAGCTGAACTTTATATGGAACAGGAGTATACAGAGTTTTTTGTTTTTTGTTTTTTTAATAAAAGGGACATATTACAATCTTCTATTAGTATTTACTACAGAAATGTTAAAAAAAAAACCAAAAAAAAACATACATTATTTCTGCCCAATCAATACCATTTACAAGTGAAGGGCACTAAAGCCCTGGGGAAAATTCATGCAAATCCACACAGGAATTTCTAAAGCTCCAGTAAGAATCCATGTCCCCTGACTTGGACCTAGTGTTCTTTCTAGTGCATTATACTGCTTATTTACATGCTTCTGACCTTAGCTCTTTGCCTTTCCGTTTGTTTGTAGACTTGCTTGCTTTTGGTTTAAGTATTTTCAAGTTCTCACGCTGGTAAGGCATAAGACTACACTTCCTTATTTAGTGCCTTTACCAGTCTTTATTATTGTTCCTAAAATTCACCTTAGGCTGTTACCGTCAAACTTTTGGTCAAATGCAGAGCAAAACAAATTCACCAAGTACAGCTAATTTGATCAGAAGTTGAGACTAATGAGGTTTAATTAATCATACCAAACCATGGAGTCACAGTCAGTTTTGAAGATAAAAATCCTATACAAGCAATTTACTTTGACTGGTCTATACTTGGTTTCATGGCTTTATAAGACTGAAGTCAATAATGGCAAAGTTATCTTTTTATAATTAATTACAAGCTGTAAAAAGTTGTCAGTTTTCTAATGCAGGACCTACCCATAATGAACAAAACAAAAAGGACTTTATGTACCTAAAGTAAATTTTAAAGACAGAAAATGGTGGACGCGGGTGGAAAACATGAAATTTTTAAAAAAGTGACAGTACTAATTAAAACAACAAAAATGTCTGTTCTTTTTTGTTGTTATCAAAAAAATTAACTTGTTAATTACTAAAAGTACATTCTGAAAGAGTTCATCTTCACCTTTCCAAACTGAAGGCTTGAATTAACATCTTCTCACCTGAATGAATTCAAATTCAATACTCAAGGTAATTAAACATTTGGGGGTTTGTCCTGAAACATCAAAGATCTAAACACAGCACTACTTTAAATTATTACTACATACCTTTTATCACTGAGCTTTTCTATGTTCTTAAAATCAAGAAGTTGGTTACCATTGTTGACCCTTCAAAAAGTAGTGATGAGATTTACTGTCATACGGTAACATGAACAGAGATTTAAAAATTAAATTTCAGGGGCGCCTGGGTGGCTCAGTGGGTTAAAGCCTCTGCCTTCGGCTCAGGTCATGATCCCAGGGTCCTGGGATCGAGCCCCGCATTGGGCTCTCTGCTTGGCAGGGAGCCTGCTTCCTCCTCTCTCTCTGCCTGCCTCTCTGCCTCCTTGTAATTTCTGTCTGTCAAATAAATAAATAAATCTTTTAAAAAAAATTAAATTTCAGTAAGGTAAGCTGAAATGGTCCCATTTCCAAAGGCTGAAAAAATATTTTGGAAATATAATATATATAATCATATATTCATATATATATGATATATCTATGCATGTTTGTGATAAACTATATTTTCCAGATGGCCAAATAATTAACAAAATTAGGCTGGTATCACGTTAGACAAATTCCAGTTCTTGACCTTGGTGAGTCGATAGCAATGAGTGTAAGATCATGAGCTTCGGAGTCAGAAAGCCTGGTTTGGATGTTGGTTCTACTGGTGTGACTCCAGCCTTGTTGCCAAATTCTCCAACTCATGGTTTCCTTGCTTGTGTAATAAGGACATTGTTAACTGACAGAGTCACTACAAGTGTGTAAAGTATATTCTTGAGAGAATAAAAAGATTGTGATATTCATCATCGCTGTTTTAAGAGAATTTGATTTCCAAGATAATAACTACTCCCTATAAAATAGGTTGTAAGATACTAAGTACTATGCCTTGATCATTTAATTTGAACATCAAAACAACCAACCCATGAAGTGGTAGGCCAGAGTACCTGTATTTTATTTTTACATATTTTATTTTTTACAAACTTTATTTTTTATAAATTAAAGATTCTTGATTCATATGAAAGGCAAAACCAAAAACTGAATCATCCCCAGGGAAAGACCTGCCCCAAGACCTTTCATTGTTATTCTTACTGGTGTGCTCCTCTGTGCATACGTACATTGGGAAAATTACAGAAAATCCAGAGAAACAGAAGAACAAATTGACCTAAATCCCATTACCCTAACATGAGCACTTCTATAATTTTTTGGCATTAAATTCCACGCCTTGGGACGCCTGGGTGGCTCAGTTGGTTAAGCAGCTGCCTTCGGCTCAGGTCATGATCCCAGTGTCCTGGGATCGAGTCCCACATCGGGCTCCTTGCTCAGCAGGGAGCCTGCTTCTCCCTCTGCCTCTGCCTGCCATTCTGTCTGCCTGTGCTCGCTCTCTCTCCCTCTCTCTCTCTCTCTGACAAATAAATAAATAAAATCTTTAAAAAAAAAAAAAATTCCACGCCTTTCCTGATGCATGTCGTCATTATAAGCCGTTGTTCTGCTACTGTGAGGTGGTGTCATGGCTTCCATCTCACAGAAGGTGGAGACCTACAGAGAATGAGGGATGGGCTCCAGGGCACACTCGGTGCTCCTCCAGGGCCCTGTTTCTGTCCACCCCACCCTTCCTCCTTTTCCAGGGCAAGTGATAGCAAAAGCAGCGGTGAAGGGCCAAGAGTCAGGCCCAGAGATACATGTTGTACCCCCTAACGGCAAGGAAGCGCTCTGTTAGGATAAGTTTTCTCCCATGCCCTCCTGCATCCATTTCTCCAGCAAACACTGGAATGATCTGGAACTCCATCCCTACATGGTCGGAAATGGGAGCATATCTCTCAGCACCTGTGCCCATAGCATGAGCTATGGTCACACTCTATGGCCATTACTTCCAAGGAGTCTACCAGTCACCGAGGCAAATTTTTTTTTAATTTTTTTTCTAATTTTTAATTTATTTAACAGAGAGAGATCAGAAGTAGGCAGAGAGGCAGGCAGAGAGAGAGGAGGAAGCAAGGCTCCCTGCTGAGCAGAGAGCCCGATGTGGGACTCGATCCCAGGACCCTGAGATCATGACCTGAGCTGAAGGCAGAGGCTTAACCCACAGAGCCACCCAGGTGCCCCCCGAGGCAAATTTTTTAAGAGGCCACCACAAGAGAAATGAAGGATGGGAAGAGAAACATTTAGATTCTCGTGGAAAATAGCTCGGTAAACATTCTATCGCGTTTCACAGCAAGTTATGTCCCGACTGCTCACATGGAACCCTTGTCTGCTCTGGGTACTTACAGCTTTGCAGGTTAGTTAATGAATTTAAATAAAAACTTTAAAAATTTGAAATAAAAATAAAAGAAAACAATAATCTTTCTTTCTTTCTTTCTTTCCTTCTTTTGAAATTTCCATGTGGCTAGGGTTTCTAGCCCCATTGAACCCAGTAATATTTAATGGGAAAACAGCCACTCCCATTGCTGGAAAAGGCAAAACTCAATTCACTAAATAATGCTTTCAAGCCACCAGGGGGAAAAAAAAAAAAAAAGAAAATCAAGGTTATTACTAGAAAGTCAGGCAAGTCCCTTTGTATTCATTCCAACAGCTGTTTAACATGATTGGAGGCCAAGTAAGGAAAGTTCAGGTAAATACCTCAATTTAGTAGAGTTATCCAGGGGTCAAAAAGGAGCTATGTGCTTTTGGGGGGATGGTGCTCCATTTACCCTTAAAAGGCAATTTGTAATGGAAAAAGCGAAGCCCCTTGTTTTACAGAACTTAACATATTTTAGAAACAGAAAAATGTGGCCATTTCATGCTTGCGGTATACTGCAGAAATGCAGGACGAAATTAAGAGCTGGGCTCAGGGTCCCCACTGGCCAGCGAACCCAGCAAACCCGGAGGCCCCAGTCCCTTTGGGAACACCTTTATCCCTGCCTTCCTATGCATCAGAGGCCCCTTGTAGGGCTGAAATTCCATATCCCTAAATAATATGTTTCCCAACACAGTGCTTCTATCTTGACGGCCCAGATTATCCATACCCACTTACCCTTCTGGACTCAAAAATCATCCTATCGGCCCGTTTAAGAATTGGATTTTGAAGACACAAGAAGCGGTGTCTGAATGTAACCATGGATCTCTTCCTCCCCCGCGCCCGCACCTCAATAAATACAATTTTAGATAGCCAAAGCAATCATTACCTGAAAAAGACGTGTTTATGGCAGGAAAAAAAAATCAATTTAATTATATGAGATGTGTCTTACACTTTAATTGTTGTTAAGTATAGAGCATTATTGACAAAATCGCCCTGGATCTGGGCTTACGAGCTTTTACATTGCTCAGATAACTTGCCGGGGAGAGAGAAAAACATCCATCATGTTACTTGAAAGAACTGAAGCCACATTGTGCCCCGTCCTGAGGCCCCTCGGTTGCACTCACAATGATGAATGCATCATTTTTCTTGCATGAAACTTTGGTAACAAACAGCACAGCCAAGTCTTTTCCAGCACTGTTATTCTGTTTTAAAAAACACTGACATTTTCTTAAACAGACATAATTTACAATTTTAAGGAGCACAACAGTGCCTTGGTGTTCGAGGGCCAGAGAGCAAACAACCCTCCTTTCAGTTCGATTTTTTTTTTCTTTTTTCTTTTTCTTTTTTTTTGAAAAAGGAGTCTCGTGCTCAGTGAGTTCACTCTAGCTTAAGGCCAGAGAGACAGGGAAGCAGGAGAGCAGAGCCCCAGCGCACCATGTGAAGGTCACGGGAGCAGCGGAGCCCAGCCCGGGAGTCCCACGGGTATCATGACAGCGCTGTCCCCTCCCCAAGGTGAAGGGGGGGGAGAAGCATCCCCTCCAGGTGCTTCTGCTCTGCACGGCAGAGCTCCCCTTGAACGGCATCCTCTGTAAATTCCACACAAAGGGAGCCTGGCCAGGGTCCCCGTGAGTGGATCGATGGCAGGAGCAGTGTTCGATTTCCAGCGGGGTCAGCTCGGCCCGAGGAGATGAGCGGAGGTGTGTGTGCTCACGGTGCTGCGGGGCTGCCGTGTGGATGACACCCAGAGGCTCCGGGTGTTAACAACAACACCAGGAGGGCTCCCAAGGTGTTATTTCTCAGACGGTGGCTGTGGTCCAGGGCCCCTGCTGGAGTTTCTCCCCCTGGATTCCCGAATAATCCTTCATGTATGTGAACTCTCTGGACTTCTCCCTCCGGTTTTCTTTTCACCTGAAAATGCTCTTTAAAAATAGTCCGGTTAAAGAGAAGGAAAGAACCCCCCACCCCCGCACTGCCCCCGTTGGGCCATCTCCTCCCCGCACCACCCAGACCTGGTCAGAGCCTCCGTTATCTGGCCCCATGGAGCCCCTCAGGACCCCCAGACTGGCCTCGGCTGACCACTGTCATGTATCCCTCTCAGTAGAGGGACTGGGGGTGAGTTGCTCATGACAGAGTCTCGGGGGAGGGACAAGGAGGACAAAGAGCTGAGTCTACCAAGGAGATACCGCAGAGTGAGATGTGGTTTAGTGAAATAAAAGGCGGCAAATGGAGCCCAAAGAAGGACCCATTCCCGTCCCCAGAGGCCCCCTTCTGAAGATGACTCCATGGACTGGGGATCCTCCCTGAGGCCATCGTGGGAGGCGTGAGCTGCAGATGGAAGGCCACATGGGGGAAGGAGCCCAGGCCACTGTGTCACCTCTGAAGCAGAGTCACCCCCTTCTGGGAACACTTGGGTGGAACAGAGCACACAGACCCTACAGAAAATCCATAAAATTAGAAGACCTGTCAGTTGTGACTGATTTCTCCTGATTTGCTAGGATTGGAGTCCAGGTCTCTTAGTTTATACCTTTGGGGAGACCCTTTAGCCGGGGGCCACTGCCTGCCTCCAGTGACCACGTGCGAAGGAGAGAGAGAGCCTTAGAAGGGGGAGATCCCGGAACCTTGTGGGCAGCACCAGACTTCGTGTGGCAGAAGGACGCTTTAAGCCAGGAAAATGAGGCTCGCCCAGACTCGGGGCCCCACCACTCTGCCCTGACTTGCTCTCGCACAGAAAGGGACCTGGCCTGGCCCTGCTTTGACACCCGCCCCCCACTTCTGCCAGTCCGGTACAAGTGAGATCACGTTCTATTTCAGGGCGAAGTTAGGGAGAACTGCTTTCTAGCACCTGGCTGGTCTCCCTCTCCCCAGCTCCTTTAACCCAGCTGATCAGCCCTGGTTGTCTGGCACTCGTTTGCCTCAGAGTTGGAACATTCCCCAGGGTTCTAAGCTGTCCGTTGAGACCCACAGGACACCGGCACTCGGAGGCAGAGCTGTGGAGTGCTATGCAGTCACGGAGGGCCTGCCGCCTGCCTCCGGATCCATCTCCAGCTGGTCCTGGAGCACCGGCGGGGCCCTTGCTGGTGATTTCTGAAATCTGGAGCCGTGTCCCAGGTCTCTGTGCATTTCTCTGGGAGTCCTGGTATGTACTGGGGTGCTGGTTCTGTTAGTAAGGAGATGACACTTTAAGAAGTGTGAAGTCGCTAGGCATAAGGTGTTCTGCCCACAATGAAGTCTGTGGGAAGGTGTGGGAATATGGGACCAATGACACAGGCCAATGGGGCTCTTAGGCCACCCAGGGTGGAGGACAATCCTCTCACATCACAAACTTGTGCTTCTCTGCAATGAATACAAACCTGAGCAGGAAGCCGGGTGAACTTTCTGAAAAAGGCAGAGAAAAGCCAGCCTCTTAGAGTTTTCCAAGCAACTGATGAAAAACCCATCTTCGAAGCATCAGGGAGGGATGGAGAACAACTTCAGGAGGAAACAATGGATGATTTGAATGAAAATCCTTCTTTTCCCAAAAGTCCAGAACGGCCTAAACAAGAAATTTCGAGATGGAAGGAGGGAGTCCCGGAAAAGGAGGAAGAGAAAGGAAGGCTGGAGTAGCTGAAGGCAGGGTCCTGGAAGAGAAACTCAGCCGGCTACTGTCCATGGCTGACACCTGCGGAGGCTCCCCCTTCCCTGATGTGCTTAGAGATCGCGGAAACTGGGAAGTCAAGCAAAAGAGGGAAGCAGAAGACGGACGTCACTCGGTCCGTCGGTCAGGAGTTTAGCTGAAGAGTATCATTGATGATGCTGACCTCACTGTGTCCCTTCAAAGTACTGAAGAGAAAAGTCAAGAAACAGCCAGACAATCATGGAAGAAAAGCAAATGGAAGAAGAGCTTACGGGACAAAGGACAAGACTCCAAACAGAGGGAGCATCTTCATAGCGTGGAAATTCACAGCTTGACAGTGAGATCCAGCGGCTGAACTGAAGCTTCGAATTCTACCTGGACTATGTCAGGAACACGTCACACAACGTCAGAGAAAATTGTTTGAGGAGGGAACACACGCTGGGAATCGAGAAGAAACGTCCCGACATGTGTAGATACTCGAGCAGCACAAATCCGATTCACAGCCTCTGCAAGGAGATGGCTGAAGGTGTAGGCAAAGACCGGGAGAGAGAGACTTCTGCCATCGAAAGGAGATCCTCTTCCACGAGGAAAGAGCCCAAGAAAGCTGGACAGTGGCCTGTTGATGGAGAGAAGCCTCAGGGAGCTGAGAGAAGAAAATGATCGCGCAGGCAAATGCTGGCCATCGCCCAGTCCAACTGCCAGCCCTTCCCAAGGGCCCTTTTGCTCCCACTGCTCCTCCCGCAGCCCACAGAGGCTGCAAATGTCCTGGGGTCCCCTGAGCCATCAGCCCCCCAGGAGGGAGGAGGGTCCCACACTGAGGGCGCAGGGATCCAGGGTCACCTGCAGGCATGACTCAGCTCCCAGGCTGCGTCCTGAGCACCCACAGCCACGGCACAACATCCGTGTATGTTTTCTGTCTTTGCAGTGATTTTCACTGATCTCTTTTTGGTTTAGCTACTGTAATTTAATTGGTGCTGCAATCGCTCTTATTCAAGTAGATCTAGCATAATTTTAAGGTAGTATTTTTCAAATAAAGATTCATTTAATATCATTCTTATGAATACATTTTTTTCACATTATTGGTCCCTCTTAAATTAGATAATGTAAGTGTTATATTTTGGTTTAAGCAAAAAATCCGTTGTTTAACCATCAATAAAATTTGGCACGGATACCTACATTCAAAACAATAAAAAACATTTTGTATGGCATGAGCATTGTTACATGTGATCTTGAACTATATAAGCAGTCTGTACAGGAAAGTTAATACTTACCTGAAAAACTTCTGATTGTCTTTTTAAAAAATAAGGAAAACCCCTAAATAACAGCAACACTCAATCAAAATTCATAACATTTTAATTAATTAAATATATTAATTCATTAATTCATTAGCCCTAAATTCATAGATTAATTTAGGGGAGTTTAAATTTTGTAACTTATTTTTTGTCATTTTCTTAAACTTTCTTGTTTTGCTTAAGATATTGTTTGTTGTTTAAATGTTTTTAACTTCCATACAGTTGAATACAAATGTTTTTAAAGATTTTATTTTTTAAATTAATTATTTCTTAAGATTTTATTTTTAAGTAATCTCTACAACCAATGCGGGACTCGAACCTGCAACTTGAGACCAAGAGTCACAGGCTCCATTGAGCACTCCGAAATAAAGGTTTTCCCTAATGGCAAACACATACACACGCGTGCGCGTGCGCACGCGCGCACACACACACACACACACACCCAACAATGCAGATAGGAGTCGCTTTTAGTATATCAGTAACAGGATAATATAAAAACAAAGCTGGAAATTTTTTAAAAAATTAAGAAGAAAGGAAAGTCATGCTCACACAATTTGCACGTACACAAAAGATACCCAATCACATACACACAAGAGCAGAGTTGCCTGAATATGGGACAAGATTCCAACTGGAGACACTTCATCCCCAATGGTGCAGGAAGGCTCAGTTCGGCAGATGTGACATTGATGGGAGGAGGAGAGGGACGGGAAGCTTTCCAGAAGCTAGCAAGAGGAGAATCTGCTCCCATTTCTGGGCCTGGAGGGAGGAGGGGTCATCTGGGCCCAGTAAGGAGCTGTCCTCATGACAGGCAAAGCAGGAGGGAACAAGGAAAACCAACCCCTCCTTCCCTCCTCCTGTCGTCCCATTGACAGCTGGTGCAAGTGGCAGCCACCTAGGGACTGGGTTGTCAAGCCAGGGCACAGAGCAGGCCAGGAACGGGCCCAGAACCGATTTAGAAAATGACCAGCACCACTCTTGACTCTATTCCATCAAAAGTATGTGTTTTATTGCATTTGTCCGCATCTATTTATTTAGCGCAGACAACCTCAGAGATCTTGTGGGTTCAGTTCCAGACCACCACAATAAAGCGAATATTGCAATAACATTAATCAAATGATTTTTTTGGTTTCCTGGTGCATATAAAGATTATGTTTACACACTACTGTCTAAGTGTGCAATAGCATCATGGCTAAAAAAAAGTCCACCCTTTGTTTAAAAATGCTTTATTGCTTAAAAAAAAAATGCTATCCACCATCTGAGCATGCTGGCAGAGTGTCTTGTCTCCATGTTGATGGCTGCTGAGCATTCAGGGTGGTGGTGGCTGAAGGATGGAGTGGCTGTGGCAACTTTTTAAAACACAACAACAACATGGATGCCTAGGTGGCTTCGTTGGGGAAGCGTCTGCCTTCAGCTCAGGTCATGATCTTGGGGTCCTGGAATCAAGTCCTGCATTGGGCTCCTGGCTCAGTGGAAAGTCTGCTTCTCCCTCTCCCTCTGCTGCTTCCCCTGCTTATGTTCTCTCTCTCTGTCCAATAAGCAAACAAACAAACAAAATCTTTAAAATAAAACAACAATAAATTTTGCCACATCACTTGACTCTTCCCATCACAAACGATTACCCTGTAGCTTGTGAGGCTGCCTGGCAGAATTTTATCCACAGTAGAGCTTCTTTCAAATTTGGAGTGAATCTTCTCAAACCCTCCCACTGCTTTATCAAGCAAATTCGTGTAGTATTCTAAATCTTTTTTTGTCACTGCTACACACTTCACAACATCTTCCCCAGAAGTAGATTCCATATCAAGAAACCACGGGCTTCACCGCTCTTGCGTCAGAAGCATGTCCTTATTCATTCAGGTCTGATCACGGGACGGCAGCCATGCTGTGCCCTCCTCAGGCTCCCCTTCCAGCTCTCTTGCTGTTTCCACCACACCCACAGCGACTTCCTCCATTGGAGTCGTGAACCCCTCAACATCCTCCATGAGGGTGGGAATCAACTTCTTCCAAACTCCTGTTCATATTGTTATTTTGACCTCTACCCATGAATCAACAAATGTTCTGAATGACATTGAGAATGGTGAATCCTTCCCAGGGAATTTCCAATGTACTCTGCTCACATCCGTCAGGAGAATCACTGTCTATGGCAGATGTAGCCTTACGAAATGGGCTTCTTAAATAATAAAAACTTGAAAGTCAAAATTGCTCCTTGATCTATGGGCTACAGAATGGATGTTGTGTCAACAGGCATGAAAACAATGTTCATCTTCTTGTCCATCTCCATCAGAGCTCTTGGGTGACCAGGTGATTGTCAATAAGAAGTAATTTTTTGAAAGAGTTTTTTTTTTTTCCTTTTTTTTCCTGAGTAGTATGTCTCAACAGTGGGCTTGAAAAACATTCAGTAAACCATGTTGTAAACATGGGCTGTCATCCAGTCTTTGTTGTTCCGTTCATAGAGCACAGGCAGAGTAGATCCAGCATCATTCTTAAGGGCCTTTGGATGTTCAGAATGGTGACCGAACATTGGCTTCAACTCAAGTCACCAGCTATGTTAGCCCCTAACAAGACAGTCAGCTTGTCCTTTGAAGGCAGGCATTGGTTTCTCCTCTCTAGCTCTGAAAGTCCTCGAAGGCATCTTCTTCCAATAGAAGGTTGTTTCATCACATTGAAAATCTGTTTTTTTATTATGACCTCCTTCATTAGCTCTCTCAGCTTGATCTTCTGGAGAACTTCTTGCAGCTTCTATATACCACCTGCTGTTTCACCTTGAACTTTTACGTTATGGAGTCAGCTTCTTTCCTTAAACCTCAGGAACCCACCTCCACTAGCTTCAAGGTGGCTTCCTCACCTCTCTCAGCCTTCACAGAATTCAAGAGTTAGGGCCTGGCTCTGGATGAGGCTTTGGCCTAAGGAAATGCTGTGGCTGCTTTGATCTTCTGTCCAGACCACTCAAACTGTCTCTATCCCACAATAAGGCTGTTTCACCTTCTTACCATGCATGTGTTCAGTGGAGTAGTACTTTCAATTTCCTTCAAAAACTTTCCTTTGCATTCCCAACTTGACCAACTGTTTGGTACAAGAGGCCAAGAATTTAGCCTATTTTGGCTTTCTATATGCCTTCCTCACTAAGCTTACTCAGTTCCAGCTTTTGATTTAAAGTGAGAGACACATGACTCTTCCTTTCACTTGAACACTTAGAAGCCATTGTGTAGGTATTATCATTTGGCCTAATTTCAATATTTTTATGTCTCAGGGAATAGGGAGGCCTAAGGAGAGGGGGAGAGAAGGGGAACGACCAGCGCGTGGAGCAGACAGAACACACACATTTATCAATTAGTCTTGGGGTCTTACATGGGTGCAGTTCATGGTGTCCCAAGTCAATTACAGTAGTGACATCTGAGATCGCTGATCACAGAGCACCATGACAAATATAACAATTAAAAAGACTGAAATAGTGTGTGAATTACCGAAATAGGACACAGAGATGTGATGTGAGCAAATGCTGTTGGAAAAATGGTGTCAACAGCCTTGCTGGACCCACAAACCTTCAATTTGTAAAAAGCACTAGGTCTGCAGAGCATAATCAAGGGAAGTACAATAAAACAAGATGTGTCTATAAGAAAAGCTGTGTTTTAGGACTGGAGAAAATGATGTCAAGGCAGAAGTGTTCGCTCGTGTGTGTCCCTTGCATATATATAAGCTGTTTATGTATTATGCATGATTTGTATGTATAAATGTATATATGCAGATGTGTATGAATATCATTTCCCTATGAGAACATTGTTGCTTTTATTTCTTAATGCACGTGTGTTCTTTAACTTAAAGAAATCTATATGAACAGAAGTTCAGAATCCTGAAATTACCACCATACTCTGTGTGGCTGTTCATCTGTTTTACAAGCATCTTTCAAGCTCCTACCATGTTCCAGGCACTCTCCTAAAAAGTAACGACACATGTAGAGTTGACCTCTTTCATCCATTCCCTCTCAGCCATTTGACTATATTAAACCCACAAACACAATTATAAACCACTTTACGGATTCAACCAAAGGGAATGAGGGAACAAGGCACGGCGGTCAACCTAAGGAGGAGTGACCGCCTCTAATGAGCAAGTCAGGGAAGAATTTCCCATGTCGGGGAGACATCTGTGGGGGAGGGCAAGTTTGCCAGGCAGACAAGGGGAGGGAAAACACTCTGGGCAGAGGGATAAGCACATGCAAAGGCACAGAGGAAGATCTGGTGCTTTCGTTTTCAGGTAGAAAATGAAAGGGTAAAGCTTCCAGAGACAAAAAATCAGGCCCTGTGATGGGCAGACAGGAAATGACGTGTCCCAATGCACCCAGTGCTACAAAGGTAGACAACTTGGTTTTCATCCCTTGTGTTTCTACTGTAGATATCTAGTAGGTAAAACTTGAAAAGGAATTCCATGATTGAATATGCTAAGAAAATTATGGATTGAACACATTTCCTTACTGTAGGATTCTTCAGAACCATTACTGCTCTGAATTATGAATGACGACAGAGTCTCCAGGAGGGGATTTTACTGTGTCAATTTTTAAATATATATTCAACCCTTTATTCATTTGTTAAAGTTTCTCCTGCATTCCCTGTTGTTTCTGTTTGTTCCTGTTTTCAAAAATGCTGATGTAATTGCTGGATAGGCAGTGAAATGTTTTTAAACACTGGAACAAGAGAGAGACTTCATTAGTCTTGTATTCTGACATTTTTGACATTATCCTCTGGTGGCAATGTGAAAGGCGTAGGCCTGAGAGCAAGAGAACTAATTAAGAGGTAATTAGTGATCAGGAATAAGGTCATCTTAGGCAGAGAAATGAAGATAGGAAGCAAACAACAGTTTAAAGAAATGATACTTTGTAGAATCATCTTGACTCATTGTCTCTGCATCTTGCATATTTCTTTAGACAGGGATCTTGGGTGAAATGAGTTGTAACTTAGAAAATTATAATGTGTCCCAGGTGTATCCTGAAGATCAATGATTAAATTAACTGTTGGTTTGTGCCCTCTCTTCTACAAAAACCAGATTTTGGAGCAAGAAAACATATCCTTAGTCCCCCAAATGTGGAGCATGAGGGAACCAAAAGGGGATAAGCCTCCCTCTTGTCTCAAAGGAGAGACCAAGGAGCCCAGCAAAGAGCAGAGTCCTAGGACTAGAGCTCCCTATGTCCAGAGAACAACTGAGAAGTTAGCTGAGAAGACTTAAAAGTACAAACACGGACTCACCCAAAGTCACCAAATGCAGAGCACACTAGATGTGTGTGTGGGGGGAGGGGCAGGGGTGCACACAAGTGGGAGAGTCCAAGGTAAAAGCAGAAGTACCCAAATTCTATAGCAAAGCAAATGGGAGATGGGCTGTTTCCCAGGGTCAAAATGAAAAGCAGAAAAATGGTTTCTTATTTCCTCTACAGCTCACTGAACCAATGTGAATCAGCTGCCAATGTGTAGAAGTTAAAAATACCTTCCTATATCTCCAAAACAGAGGAATTCCTCACACCACCAAGGACGGGGGCGGGTTTTGAGCACGACTTTAGAGCAGGCGATGGGGTGAGAGGTGGGGAAGAAAAACCTGGCTGTGGATTTTAGGAACGCCCATGAAATGAACCCAAGCAAAGGACACTTCCTCCCCCACGCACTGCTCACCACATCAAGCCTTTCATTTCTATTTTTAACCCAAAAGAGGGCTTAAAATTTTTCAGAAGTCTTGTAGGACAGCCTGATATTTAGAAATGTATAGCTACTTTGTTCTGATCTTCACGGTTTATGAGGACCTTCCCAAACACGCGGCAGGTTGGTCCAGACCACGTGTCAGTCAGAAGACCACGTCCAGAAGGGCTGTGGAGCTCACCAAGTATTCTGGTAGTTTCTCCAGGAATTTCGACCCTTCCTTGCTGCCTACATGGCTCCATTTGATCTGAGGGCCTTATGGACACATGAGAGGCAACTTACTGGTCCCTTTCTCGCTCTCCATCCATCTCCCATCTGTTAAGATTATGGGGAATTTAAATTTAAATGAGAATTTAAAGAGTGGCTAAAGCTGGTCCGAGCTGGAGTCCTTCATGGGAATGTCAGTCCCGAGGAAGTTCCCTGGATCAAAGCCACCGTCTGTGTTCACAGGAGCTTTTGAGAACTATTTAGAATAAAACAAGCCAAGGGAAAATCTGCCTTGTACCTGGCTACAGACAGCTGCTTAAACACACATCAAGGAAAAGCTGGAAAGCTTTCGGTGAGCCCAGATTCCAGACTGAGAGCTATAGTAGCCTCGCTCTGGATTTTTTTTTTTTTTAATCCTTTCCTTCTCCGAAGAAATGAGGTCTCCAACCCCAAAGTGGCACCTGGTCCTCCCCGTTCCCTTTGAAGATGCTTACTTGCCCAGTTGCTATGGCTGTCATCCAAGGAAGCTGCGGGGGCAGGGGTGTGGGAAGAGGAGAAGGGGGTTTAGGAACGACTTGGAACGAGGGGACAGTGCTTCCGACCTGAGCTCTGCCCTCACCGGGGAAGGGAGTGAGAGCAGCGAAAGGAAGATGACAGGCGATGTTTAACCAGCAGGACGAGCCTCGGTGGGGGCTGGTTCACCCCCTTGTCTGTATACATCAGAGTTTCCAGAAGGTGCTCTCCCTGGGGAGGCTCCGATCACCTGGGTGTTAGGGAATCCAAGAAGGTGATGGGAACTGTTCCTTCTCAGTGCCTTCCTGAAAAAATGTAGGTTTTTTTCAAAAAAAAAATTTTTTAGTCTTCTTAAAATTAAAACTCAGTACCTTCTGTTCTGCTGCAGTGCAGGTTTTGGTAACCAAGATTAGGAACTAGTTCTGAAATGCAGTATTGTCATGGGGATGACGTCAGTAGGATGCGGGAGTTGGTTTGGCTCGGATGTGATCCCTGCCCTCCCCACCCTGAGGCAAGGATGTGTGCAGTACACAACTAGGATTTTCAGGAGGAAAGGGGGCAAAATCCCGGCAGGAGCCTATTCGACTGTACTTGAAGGAATTTTAGGGGCATGGTCAGCCTCCTGGAGCTCCAGCTCTGGCCACCCCCCTTCGCCCATCTTAATGGCAGCCCTATCACCCCAATCCCTTCACCCACCGATGCCGCACTAATGAAACTGTTGTCAGTATTGCTTCTGTACTCTCTTCTGCTTATTTTAACATCCAGGGAGGCAATTTTCGGCAATGCTGAGCCATCTGCCTGGGCCATCTGAATTAAATCCCAGGCTTACTTCCTTTCCTCCCCTCCCACCCTCCCTCCCTCCCTTCCTTCCTTCCTTCCTCCCTCCCTCCCTTCCTCTTTCCCTCCCTCTCTTCTATTCCTTCTTTCCTTTCTTCCCTCCCTCCCTCTTTCCCTCCCATCCACCATTCCTTTCTCCCCCTTCCCTCCCTCCCTTCCCTCCTTCTTAGTACTCTGATTACAGAAAATGCATTGGACTGTTCTGATGCTCTAAACTCTATGATTTTTAATGTGCAATTTTTTAAGGAATGCATTGAGCATTTGAGAAGAAATTCCTGTATTCTCATTCCACTTAATTTCTCACCAACACCTTTATGCTCATTGTCATTTAAATAATCTGTGACCACAGACATAGAATGAATGCTATCTATCAGGTAACATACGAAGCACTTTATATATAGTATTGCACTTAATCTTATGTAACCACCTCCCAAAGGGGTCAGAAATCTTAATGAACTTCCTCAAGATCACTCCGCTTTAGTAAACAGGAAAGTCAGGATTCTGAAAAAGCCGGGGAATTGGGCTATAAATTATCCACAGGGCACACTATCAAGGTTGGATTTGGATGAAGGGTAAAACTCATAACAAGACAAAACTTGAACCTGGAAGATGCTTTATGGCTATGCAGAATCTGATCTGCAAACTGGCAGCATCAACAACATTTCTCTACCACTTAAAAATGCAGATTCTCAGACGCCGGCCAGACCTAGTGAATCCCATCGTTATGATCTTGTTCAGTCTCAGTCTGAACCCTGCCAAGGTGAGAGGACATGAGGTTATTCATGGAGCCATGAATCCAAAGGAGCAGTAGGCTTTGTCTGTGGAACAAGTATGTCTTGAGAATTTGATTTTTGCAAAACGCGAACATACTTTTGGGCCATTTCAGTATATATTTATATGACTATAGTTCTGGACCAAAATAAATATTTTATGTTACTGTCTCTACTTTTTCATGTAATGGGTAGAAGTATCAGCATATGAAGACCCATGGAATATTTTTTTTTAGTTAAAAGTAATCTTCATGGTTGAAAAGATAGGGAAAAGGCTGATACATTTCAACCTCCCACCTATTGCTAGAATTTCTTTTCCAACATCCCTGACAAGTGGTCTCTTAGTCTGTATCTGAGGATTGTTATGGAGAAGAATCATCTCTCATCAGGAAGCTGAATCATTTTTTTTTAATTAAAAAAATTTGTAGGGACTGGGTATTAGATGAAATTTAGAAGATCTCATTTTTAGAAGTTATTTCAATATTGAGTTTAGTCGTACCTCATTGCACTTATTTCCACTTCTCAAGCTAAAGAAAATTAGAAGCCTAATCTCATCATTTCTTCAAATATTTGAAGATATAACATGTCTTCTCCGGCCTAAACATTGTAATTAGCTCCTTCAACTTTTACTCATTTGGCATAATTTCCAGATCCCAAGAGTTTCCTTTCTTTTAATTTTTGTCCCTTTAAAATAGAGTGCCCAAAAGACAACTCAATGTTGAAAATGGAATCTTTGCCAGTGAGGATAAAGCTCTTTTCTTCTTTGCCTGACATGATCCATGTTCCTGAAGGCAAACCCAACTTACACCTTTGGGTATTTCTCTCTTTTTTTTAAGATTTTATTTTTAAATACTCTCTACACCCAACATGGGGCTCAAACCTACAACCCCAAGATCAAGATTCGCATGTTCTACCAACTGAGCCAACCAGGCGCCCCTTGGCACTTAAACTACTCTAAAGCTGGATCCTCACACCCTTCCATTTGCCCTGTTTGTTTCATTTCTTAAACCTAAACACAGGACTTCACATCTCGCCTGATGCTTGCACCTTGTCTGAGTCTATTTCCAAAACGGAGATATTCATTCTATTTAAGAATTTAATTGCAGTCCCAATGAGTTAGCTTTCTCTAAACTTTGTGTGCCCTCAAAAAATAAAGATAAAAGTGAAATAAAGATGAAATGACTTCCCATTTATGCGTTTACGTTAATGCCTTCACATTCTCTAACCACAAACAACAACATGTCAGAGTAGCCCATTGTAGAATCTGTCAGAAACCAAATTACCAACCTGGACTCTCCTCCCCATGGGAACTTATCATTTAGGTGCTGGGCTTTGAGCCCTTCCCAAGTTGTTCAGAACTCTTCAGATATTGTGGGTCTGGGCTCTTTGTCTGGAAATTAATTCACTATTCAGGAATCATCTCACTCTGAAGACAGGAACTCATTTAAGCAAAAAAAAAGATATTCTTTAAGTGTCTCTTTTATCTGTCTTTGGATCCATGTGCTTTTCAAGTTGAAGACCATTCTTTTGTGAAGTCACAAGAAAATCCCTGTCCACTCTGCCTTTGTAGTGTCATTTGTTACTATTATATCTCATGCCCTTTGCTTACCTTCCCTCCACTCCTCCACAGAGTGCTTTTAGTTACTCTTAACATTTTTGTACATTTGTTGTCTCTTTCCTTCTTGACATTATCCACACTGTTCTGGACCATGTCCCCTTATCCATCCTTGGCCAATAGCCCCCTCCATATACACCATCTTGGTCCAAAAGAACCCCTCCATCCAACTAAACTAAGATTATGATTTGGAGGGTTTATTTGAAACTTCAAAATCAACCAGATATCCCAAATCTTTTCACTTTAATTGCTGTAAAGATGGATCTTCAGCATTCTCCCACAAACTCTAAGGTCAACATACTCAAGATGGAAGCAACCCACAGGATGACCATATCATTGGGAGTTTTTGTGGGTTGGATTGGGGTAGGTTGTCTTTGTTTTGTTTTGTTTTGCTTTTGCATTTCATTTTATTTGAAACACTGATGCATGATATATGATGAATTCATAAAATATCAACCCATTTTATTGCAGAACACTTAAATCTCCACCCAAGAGCCCAGAAAACATCAACAACATAAACAGCACAAGTTGGTAAATTGATTTCCGCTGAGTTTTGTGCCTAACTTAGGTAATATTCAGACTGGTTTCATATATACTTTGTATTATGGAGCAAAATCATTTTAGAGATTAAATTACTACCAATATTAAATATACATGAGTAACTTTTTTTGTTAGATTATGGAAAAGCAGGGTTTTTGTTTTTTTTTGGCAGGTAGATCTCACATCAACTTTATGCTCTCTTATAAATCTTATTGCAGTTTTTGTTTATATTTTCTTTGAACTTCTTAGGATTAAAAAAGGAAATATATATTCCATGACCCGACCTCCCATATGAAAGCATGCTCTATATCGAGCTTACATTTCTAGGGGAGGGAGTTCTGTGCATTTCCCAGTTATGTTGAGAATTCTTGGCTTTGGTTACCCAGATTTTCAATGTGGCTGACTGCTGAGCCCCACTACCCCGGTGGGGGGCACTCCTTATTATAGGCTTGTGAAGTGGGAATGATACTTCCAAAATTTCTACAGAGAGTAGTATGTGCTTTCCTTCTGGCTAAAGATGTAATTTGTTACTTAGTTCTGCACTAACTTCATGGATCTACAACCTAGGGTAGAAAAGAGAATAAGTGATTACATTTGGTGAAATGGACAAATATACCAGAATAAGAAATCCTGTTAAAATGTTGGATGTATTCCCCAAGGCAAGTGATGCTATAATTATCATAATATACTACCTCCCTCGTATTACTGTGAAGTATAAAACACAGCAACTTACCTACCTTTAATTAGCTGCATTTAGTATTTTTTATGGCCACTGAACATGGTACTCAGATTATCATATATTAGCATATAATTTGCATACACACCTCAAGGTATTTGGTTTTTATTGCTATTACCTTTTGTGGCCCTATTTCAGTAATGACTCTAATGGAATATAAAAGAGAGAGAGAGAGAGAGAGATTTCTGACTCAATTTGCTTTACAATCTTGGGAGTTTTACAATGGAAAGTTCAAGGTTTAATATAAAATTCTTAAAAAAAAAATTCTGTACCTTCTTATTTTAGCCAATTGGCCTAGGTACTTAATCGACAAATCCCTGATAGGCACCCCAATGAAAGCATTTACTTTCTTTCTGAGCTCAATAAAGATATATTTTTATAAGTAAGTCTTGGGATATAAGTTGTTTCATGTTTGCTTAAAAGAAAATTGCACACACACCGTTTAATGAATCTTACCAGTCTATCAGCAGCTAAAGGCCCAGAGAAGGAAAAACAGCAGCTGCAGGGAGAGAGTTTGGAAAAAGGTCAGGGGTCAACGCCTGCATCTGCATTCATGGGGAGACAGAGAGGAAAAATAAAGGGTCTCTCTTTATTGCAAGTCAGCACTATTTTAGAAAGTGCAGATACTGACTTAATTATCAATGTTCCCTTTTGCTCTGGGGGGCTGCGGCGGGCTATAAATCAATACCTAAGGTCACATTGCTAAAAGCATGAAAAAAAAAATGTCTTTCTCACACTTGGGAGCATTGTTTCGTGCTTCTTTCTCGGTGTTACCAGCGCTCGATATCACATAGAAACACAGAGCTGAGGTCATTACGGGGGAATCAGAATTATGAAAACCGATGTGGAAAGCAGGCCTTTTGAACTCCAGGCCACTGTTCAACGATGTCCAATCTCCCGCCATTCCTTGCTTGTTGGTTGTTGACTAGGTTGTTTTTAATCCCTCCACCCAATCCTTGAGCCGAACTGTGTAAATAAATATTACTGTGAATGATATGCTGATTTGGAAGTCAAGCCAACCAAATTTTTTTCTACTCAAAAAGAATTGCAATGTGATGTGTTTGCGACCGCTTATACCTTTGTATTCAGCTTTCTGTCAACATGCTGCGAAAATCCCTGCATCTGATTTTGATAAATGGGAGAATGTCTCTCTGTTTGTTAAAGTGGGTACTTGCCCCTTTGTTGACAACTGTTTTGGTTGATCTAGAGAGACGACACTACCTGGAAGAAAGCATGACATTTGTAATTTGCAAAATGAAAAATAGCCATCTCAAGGTGAGATGGTCTTAACTCACTTTGATGGTCAAAAAGAGCCAAAAAAGAATCCTTTTATGATTCGTATGCATCAAAGAGACTCCAGGATACAGCTAAGGCTTGGTTCTGACCACCTTTGCATGGGATGGCCACATCAGGCTTCTCTTTCGGTAACTGACTACCGTCGTGGATCAGATCAACCACAGAGGAGGGTGACCTGGTTAAGACAGACAAAATAACTACTTTGATTTTGCTGGAGGGAAAATAAATAAATGGAACATTTTTAAATACTGAAGTCTACGGCTTGTTCTACACATTTGGAGTGTCTATAATGCTTCAATTTTCAATGTGTACTTTGGGCCTTAGATAGTTTTCGGAAATAGGTAAGGTGCAAATGAGGGATATATGAAAATAATTCAATACTTTCTGCAAATCATTCCCATTTCTCTATGTTTTTCTTCACATTAGAAAAAAATTTCAATGCTGATACTTGTTTTAGAGCTATTTAATTTGGCCCAACTTTCTATTTTACTTGTACCCTGTAGACTGGGTCCTTACGGAAAGTACATTCTTCTCAAGATATCCAGTTTAAATATTATAATATGTATTAATGTCATCTTATCGTTATTTTGCTGAATCATACATTTAGAGCAGAACTATCCCTTCGTTGAAGCTCCTTTTTAACTCGCGAAGAAAGAGGCCATGTCGTGTTGCTGAGGACCCAGCTGAAAAAGGATACGACAACTCAATAGTATTTGTTTGCAGGGAATTTTCCAATAAGTCAGAAGCTCACTGCCTTGCTGTAGGTTGGCAAGTGTTTACTTATCTAATTATCTCTACAAATTGTCCCTCTGATAATGCAAAAGCTGCTGCCTTTCCTGGAGTGGACAAAAGGGCATTTAACTTAACGTGAAAGGGCTACACACAGCAGCAACTTCTCTTTTCCCAGCCCGGCCATCGCAGAAACGTGAAGTTGAAAGACAAGCTCCTTCTGCTATTCTCTCATGGAAATGGGAAATAGATGGGAAAGGCTGTTGGTTCTGTTGCTACAGAGAATTCTCCAGAATGAACACACATATTATTATAACCGTTCAGCTTATAAAACACAAGACATCGTGGAAGGTAGCTTCGACCCTATATAGTGCGGCCAATCGGCCCTAGCGTCGAGCTGCCCTTCCTGCCTCTAGGGGCCCACTGAGCGCATGCATCTTCCATCAGCCAGAGCCCGCCAGCCCGGAATGTCTCTCTAGGGGTTCACTATTACCCTATTTGAATGCTGAGAAGATGCTCGTAATTGCTCATTATGACATTAGACAAGAGAATTCGAGTCCCATTTGATTGTAATGAGTTTGTGGTGCCTCTGCCTTTTGCCAGTCCAATCACACACGGAGCTGAACTTAAGGCATCTATGTTGAAACAAAATTACACTTGAACCCTTGCGCATGAGGTCCAGACCTTGTGCATTTAAAATTGTTTCTATTACTTTCCGCAGTGTGTTGACGGCAACAAAAATAATATCAATTATAAAATCCTTCCGCAGAGCCACTTAAACTTCTTTCTGAACTGGAATTTATTTCTCCCGCTTACCCCTGACATAATTCAGACGGACTGTCTCCGGATGAGCAAATTAAATGGTTAAAAAAAAAAAAGATAAAATTATTTCTTTAAAATTAGGTATGAATAGCGGAACCAATCAGTTTTACACGTAGCAGAAGACTAAATAAAAGGGAGTAAATATGTGTTTTATGAGCAGTGTGTACAGTGAAAACACCAATTTAGAACAAGGCAAAACACCTTTGTGTTTGTTTGAGTAAGGAAAGTGTTTAAGAAATTGCCAGTAAACAGCCTCTCTCCTATTTTTACAAGATGGACAGTCAAGGAAGGCCTATTACGTCAACACAGACTTGGCTACAATGAGGGGACAAAAAGAGAAACACGATCGAATTTGATTTCCAAGTGGAAAAAACTAAGAGGCGTTTGAAGTGTTTAGGATGTCATCATTCTGCGCTCTGATAAAGGATCCGTGTTTCCCAGTTACTCCCAGCAGTATCCAGAATCCAATGGATTGGATTCTAATGGAAAGCTTGCTGAGACCCCAGGGCTTTCCATTCAAAGCGACAGCTGAAACTGTCCGAAACGTGGAACCTAGTGGGTCGCCGGTGCAGGCACCAACCAGCAATACACAGGTGTCTTCGAGGTCGGCCAAGTTTGCAGACAGGTATCACCCTCATTGCTCGCCTCATAGAAGTAGGCTTTTTTTTTTTTTTTAAGATTTTATTTATTTGACAGAGAGAGGGAACACAAGCACAGGGAGTGGGAGAGGGAGAAGCAAACTCCTGGCTGAGCAGGGAGCCTGATGAGGAGCTCGATCCCAGGACCCTGGGATCACTACCTGAGCTGAAGGCAGATGCTTAATGACTGAGCCACCAAGGCGCCCCAAGACAGGACCTTTAAAGAGCTCATCAAGGTCACACGAGGTCCTCTGGGGGTCCTCATCTGTTCTGACTAGTGTTATAAGAGGGAATCTGGACACAAGAAGAGACACGGGGATGGACATACACAGCAAAAAGACCATGTGAGGACACATGGACAAGGTGACGTGCTGCAAACCAAAGAAAGGGGCCTCAGGAGAAGGCAAAGCTGCCAACAGCCTGATCTTGCACTTTCTACCTGCAGAAACTGGGAGAGACGTGTCCGAGCCATCCACTCTGTGGTATTATGGCACCCTGAGCCGATCACAGCAAAAATCAATGTTAAATAATAAAAATACACATTCACACAACAAGGATTAAAAAGACAGACACACAGCATCTTAAATACATTAATTCCCAAGCACGTGTCCTTTTTTAAGCTCATATTTTTCAATGAAAATAATTTTTATACACAAGAAATATTCAAACCACCAAAGAGAGTAAAAAAGTATAAAAAGTAGCTTCCCTTCCTTACTTCTATTTGAAATGGATAGATGAGATCATAACAAATGTATATCTGGACAAAATATAGACGGCAGGAATGTTTTATTTGATATATACGGATGACCGGTAGTTCATATGCCCTCAAGTGTCCACAGCAATTAATCTGGGGTCTTCCTTTGTCCCCTGTTACCATCAAAGAAGAATATCCACATCGTTCTAGAAATCAGAGCTGGTTGCAAGCATGCCATCCACACTGGGGTTTTCGGCCGGAAAATGTGATACAAGACCCAACACAGAGCTTCATGCAGGGTGCGAGCTCCACAGGTGTCTGTCTGTTCATTTGACAGGTGGGATTAATGGTACCTCAGGTAATAAGGCTTACAGAACCAGATGCACATGGTTTCCCTGAAGATAATAAATTCTCATTTTTGGTCAAGTCTATAGGTGTGCAGTTAAGAAAATGAAATAATATATAGGTTAGCACCAGGGATTTCGCCAAACAGTCCTTCGTGTTACCTTCCTTAGTTCATCTGACACATGTTCACGGCTCTGTTAATTCAGTGCCAGTAGAAACCTGGACCTTAATTTTCTGCTACCCCGCGTAGTAGTCAGGGCACCTAAAAATGAGGATTAACTTTGCTAACTTTGCCTGGCAGATAAAATCTATGGGCCAAAGCAATAATCCAGGCCCAATTAGTTTTCTCAATTTCCTGAAGATTCCCAGAAGTTTTCTAAGAAAGAGCAGGAAGAGGGTACAGAGATTATGGAGACTTTATTTAAAACCACAGCCCCTGCGGGAAGTGACGGTATTACACGAGGCAAGGCATCTTTCTGTGTGTCATCTTTCCATGTTTGTAAATAGAAATAATACTCCCTCAGACTTCTAAGAATGAGTTATCATTTTTTAGGATTCTGTGTATTGACCAGTTGGTACTTTTTTTCATCTTTCCTGGGCTCTCTCAGGAGGGGGCATTCAGCTGATGGGTCCTCTGGGGATTGGGTTCACCTGGGCACACCTGTGTTCACCTGTGCTCACCTGGGCCGTCTGGACCTCCCTCCCAGTGTCTAACAGGATTGGGGCTTTCAACTCTGCGACTTACTTTTTCTCCTGAGAGTTTCTCATCCTGCCGTACCTGGTAGCAAAATGGGTCCGTGAGGGAGAAGGCTTTATTTTAAAAGGTCTTATTTTCATGTTGTTTCATTATAATTTGGCTTTTGCCTTTTAATTTTACAGATAACTTTGACCTTTTTGGACAAAAGTCCTTTTCGAACTTATGAAAAATGATCTTCATTTTTCATTTTCTGCATTTACTTTATCATATATCTTGGGTAAAAATACAATATTAATTTTGCATGTTTTTAAAATTTTCAATTCCTAGGATCAATTCTTCACTATCACTAGAACATAAATTATCAGAAAATCTTGATTAAAAACACAATTAGTGGGATGCCTGTGTGGCTCAGTGGGTTAAGTATCTGCCTTTGGCTCAGGTCATGATCCCAGGCTCCTGGGATTGAGCCCAGGGTAGGGGGGTTGGGGGGGTTGCCCTGCTCACCAGGGAGTCTGTTTCTCCCTCTCCCTCTGCCCCTCCCCCACTTCTGCCCCCCTCCCTGACAAATAAATAAAATCCTTAAAAAAACATAAGTAGTGATTTTGCTAAGATTCTATTACAGAATATACAATAGCTGTATATTTTGTCTCTATTTTCTTAATCATCATAACATAATCAGACTATATCAGAATACCCAGACATGCACAATAATGTAATTTAGTTGTTTAACTGTTTTTCTGTTTTCATTCCTATACATACATATATATGTTTTTTTTCCTTTTCTTAAGTAGACCCCCACCCAATGCAAAACCCAACGCAGGGTCCCAACTCAGGATCCTAAGGTCAAGACCTGAGCTGAGCTCAAGAGTCTGACACTTAGCCGACTGAGCCTCCAGGCTCCCCTGCCTTCATTCATATAAAAAACCCATAACTTGACATTCATGATGCTATTTTGTCCACATAAAGGCATACAATTCACAGAATATCTGCTGTTCATCAGTTTGTTAAATTGCTTTATACCCCTGTGCTGAATTTAGTTATATTCTTGTGAGACTACCCCTCCCGCCTGGGCTCTTGCCCCAAGCCCTGGTTCTTGAAATGGCTCAGGAAAGGGAGGAGCAGGATTAGCGTCGCACTTGGGAAAGCTCACCGCGCTGGGAACCATAAGACCAGCCTAGAGGCTGGTCTTCCTCTGGGTGGGTACTGTTTCCTCCACTAGCCTGAGCTTCCGAGTCAGCCCCATTCACTTCCTCCCTCGGCACATCCCTGGGAAGGTGTGTTGAGCCCTGCCGTTGCAGGCTTCCTGCCAGCAAGTTCTGGGCTGCCCGCCTATCCATGTTCAGACCAGGCTTTTTTGACAGCTCAGCCACAAGGATGGATGGACTGAAGGTGTTCTGTGCCTAACTAAAAAGAAAGTTGAAAGTTTATAGGAGGCTGTCTTGGGTTTCAAAACCCAAGTCTCATGCAATAACCAGTGCCAACCATTCAACCACAAGGACTGTTCAGGCAAAATAACAATGTTTTGAACCCCACATAGCAAAGCCATTTGTGGGAAAGCCCTCCAAACTTGAGTGACAAAATAAAGGAGACTCATTAGAGTACCTGAGACCTCTAGCTTAACCGCTCCCCCAGTGAGTCTGCAAAGCTTCCCTGGATCCACTCAGGTCGCAGCCTTCCAGTGTGATCAACCAGGGCACCCCCAGGAGTCAGCCATCCAGTGTCTTCGGTGACAGGAGCCAGGTGGGTTAGAGATGCTATTTCAAATATTCTGCATTAGTGTATTTTGTTTTTGTTTTGTTTTGTTTTTCCAAAGTACATTTTATTCTGGTTTCAACCTAGACTTGAAAGAAAAGTCTCCTTCCTGCTGTCAAGCTGAAGTGAGATGTAGACTTAATCCTAAGCAAGAGTCAGGGGGTTCTAATTGAAGTTTGTCTTGGACTTACACATTTAGAAAGATTCCTTCTCTGTTTTTATCTTAACGAAAAATACAGAAGTTAAATTTGGTGGTGATGTCTCAGTGACATCAAGTTTCTAAAATGGGAAGCAAATTTTGTTTAGAAAACACACTCAGTAATCTTAGAATGCTCTTATGTTTTTATCATCATTGATGAGAGAATATATCTGGATGGGAATATTGAAGGTTAGTCAGGACTAAATTTAGTAGGGGATGAAACTGATTAGTCCTGATAAATTAAAGTTTATACATATAAGTGTATAATTTTATGTATATATGCATAAATTTATATATATGATAATCTAGACAGTAGTATTTTAACAAACAGCATAATCTCTGCTTTCAATTTGTGTAGAATTTATGAATTTCTCTTCATATCTGTAGGAGTTCTGAAATGGACTTAGTGGTTAAAACTAGACTTAAGGGGCGCCTGGGTGGCTCAGTGGGTTAAGCCGCTGCCTTCAGCTCAGGTCATGGGTTCAAGCCCCGCATCGGGCTTTCTGCTCAGCGGGGAGCCTGCTTCCTCCTCTCTCCCTGCCTGCCTCTCTGCCTACTTGTGATTTCTCTCTGTCAAATAAATAAATAAAATCTTTAAAAAAAAAAAACTAGACTTAAAATAAATTTTAAATCTATTACTGTGATCTACTCTTATTAGCAGCCTAGCTTGCCTCAGTGCCTTTTATTCTATTTTATACATGACATCTATCCATTTCCCACAGGAGGTGGCATGTGGCAGCATCATCAACCCCAAAGACAGCTTTATCCAGGATTAGCATCTTCAGCAAGAGTGTCAGAGGCATGTAGATGAGGAAAATGTAATCATAATCACTCACTACCAATTTCCTGGGATGAAATCATACTTAAACAGCAACAACAAGAGGTGAACTTGGTTAAAATGATCGATGGCCACTTTGCCTTTTGCTACATTTTATTCAAAATAGCACAAGTCATATTTGAGGGTGTTGTCATCAAACAGTTGATCAGTGTTCTGGTTTGATCTGGGATCTGCTACTTACTCCCCAGGAGACCTTAGTCAAGCTAACCTTTCCATCCCTCAGTGTACTCATCTGTAAAATGGGAAGATTAACAGTACCAGTTGGGATGTAATATAAGGGAAATAATACATGTTGTATGGATGAAATAACACAGTAGGAGGGAAGTTCAGCACAGAGCCTGGTACATAGTTCACAATATATACATTGTTATATTCACACAATGTATATATTGTGTAATACACAATATACATTAGCCATTATTATAGGACCTGAAAATGGTATTTTACTAATACTTGAACAGCTGTGTTTTCTCTTCATTTGTCCATAGTAATTAACCACATTGGTTATTTGTTTTGAGCCGTCATGACGATGAAATATAAAGATAACCCAGTCATTCCTCATAATTGTAAAGAATCATCTTTAATGAACTTCACTTATAAACCCTAAGGCAAGAATATTCTTTATGAGGCCAAAGATAAAAGGAGCCAAAGCCACAAAGAATTGCACCCCGATTAAAAATTCTCCCATAAGGCCCAGGAGAAAATAAAATTGATTAGTGTCAGGTAACAATTCTATCATTTTGGCCACTTGGATCATGTCTGGCTGAGATAGAAGAAAATGATTGTTATTTTACTAAATGAGGTCCCCCCTTTTTTTTTTAAGTATTCTCTATGAGGAAACTGGGGCTCAAAGTCATGACCTTGAGATCAAGAGTCCCGTGCTCTTCTGACGGAGCCAGCCAGGTGCCCCACTAAATGAGTGTTTAATGCATTCATCCCAGTCTCTCTTTAGTCAAGTTTAGACTCAGTAGAGAGGTCAGTCCGATGCACAAGAAACCAGGAGTCAGTGGACAGCAGAACAGGACCACTCAGAAAGATGCCTGAAGTCGGTAAAGACCTGTAGCCCCTATTAAGAGTCTACTGCGGGGAGCCCATGTAGGCACAAGACACAGAATGGAAAACTCACAGGTTACCACTTTGGAATATTTATTTTGTCTTCTTCTAAACTATTTAGCCTGGAACATTTAAGCGGATCCTTTCATGGTGTACACACTTGTCCAAATTTACAGCAGCCGACACCGCATGGAGCTTTGGGGCTCAGGTTCATGGCTAGCTGATTGTTTAGAAAGCTCGTACGTGAAAAGCCAGATCTTTCTGTGAACATAGATAAAAAGTGGATCAAGCCAAGTGTATGGAGAACGAGATAATGGGAGATTCAAAGAGTATTCCCATGGGGGCCAGTTTCTCTGACGTCCAACTGAACTACATATTAATGAAGGATGGAAACCTCTCACAGCTGATAAGCAGGCTGTCTCCTGGCAATTATCATAGGGCCTGTTGTAAAATAGGTACTTTATTTGGACTTTATCCTTTCCTTGACTTGCTCTCTGTGAGGAAGCACAGCCTCAAATAATTGCAGGTCTATTAGCACATCAATTACCCAAAGACCTTGATTTTAGCAAGGAGTGGATTTTAATCAATCACTGCAAATGTTATTGAGAGATTAGTTGTCCCAGAGAATAAAATTAACTACCATTAGACTGTAATAACTTGCAAGTGCCACTAGCATGTATTTTCTGGTCCCTTTAGAATGAATCCATCTTGCTGCTACCTTGCATAGAAAAAAAATACGTTTAGACTTTTGCAATAATAACTGAAATTCATGTTACCTTTCAACTTCCTTCCTTGAAAGGAAACAACTCAACTAAATAAATAAACAACTCACACTTGAATGTATCAGCGACCTTACCAGATAAGTCAATTTGAGATAATTAATGGAAACTGAAGAGTTTGTTAAGGAAGGATCTCATTTCAATCCTGAGGTTCAGTCCAGTGTTCTCAAAGCATCAGATAGAAGAGGGAATGGTGAGGGGTGAAGAGAGAAAAAGCAACAGTGAATTGAGACAAGTGCCAACATGGCGGGTCTCGGAACATGTGACCATTCTCCCAGGCACCCGGAAGAACTTGGTGAGGGAACTAATTAGGGTAAGATACTTGCTGTATTCATGCTGAATGGGGGACTGTCTATTACAGTGCCTGGAATAATGTACTTTAAAACAATTTGGCACACACTGTACAATATTATACACGTGTTACTCAATTCAAGCTTCAGCTCTGGGGCCATTCCGATTCTATAATCAGGAATCCAGACTCCAGGGATAGCGCCCGACATTATTTGAGAAGGGCTCATCCCAAAGATGGCTACTAAAAGTCCTTTACTATCTATAGCTCAATCAACACCTGAGGGTTTTCTAATCAGCATAATGAAGGTCAGACATGGGTTTGCTCGGTGAAATTAGTGGCTTGTTATTTAGCACGATCGCACGTAGAACCATACTCTGATTAGGTAAGATGAAAATTGTTCTACGGATGTGATGTGGCTAAAATATTTTAGTGATGTTGAGCACAGTTGCGTGGATAGAATGCGGGAATTCAGGAAGGACCCAAAGCCAGTGTTCTTAAAAGCGGCTCCTTAATCCCATGTCGCTCTCTCTGGCTGGTCTCGATTACCTGATCTGACCATGAAAGTCACAGTGTCACGCCTCCTGAATGTGGTAACATCTACCCGGAGTGGGAGTTTCATGCAGGAGGGTGGCCAGAGCCTCTACAAAGGCAGAAAGGTGAGATTCTTCTCGAAGTTACAGAATAGGTAATACTAACTATTTGGGGTTTGACTGCAGAAGTGTTTGTATAATACATTCTATATTTACCGCACCAGAATGTAGCCTTACTTTCATTATAATCTGGTAATAAGATTGCGTAACTAACGTCCACACACCTCAGACTCTTCAGTGATTAATACCTTTCTGCCCCCAAAATAATGTAAGAGCTGTTCCTGTCCAGATGGGCTTAGCCCACCTTGCACCAGGGCATGGGATTATTGCTCTTTTGGAATGAAGTGGTGTTTCTACCTTCATAGTGAAGTTACGCTTCATTGATGATCTTCCTCGTGCTGTAGGAGGAGCTCAGTACTGAGCCTAAAGCAGGAATTCTTCGCCTAAATTGAAGGGGTCCATAACGTGGGGAAAATAACATTTTTAATTTCACTCACTGCTAACAGTATTTGGTATTTTTTTCATTTTTGAAGGTAGATAAATCATATTTTAGAGGCAAATGTAACTTTTCACCAATCGGAATCACAGATGGTTTTTGTGTCATTTTATGGCGGTTGTAGAGAGCATTAAATATCATTGAAGATCATCAGCACTTAAAAATTATGGTAGTTATTGGACCAGCTGCTACACCTTTTATTTAATGGATCTGTAAAAAAAAAAATTGTAGGAATTAGCATATCACATATATATTTTCTTAATATTTTGAAAACTTATTTCCAAATAATTGGCTTTCATTTTAATCTTATGTATTTTATCCTCCTCAAAAAACATTCTTTTGAGGAAAGACATTGCATTTTGGGGAAGGTGTTCACAGGAATTGCCAGACTGTGAAAGGGCTTCATGGCACAAAAAGCATTAAAAAACCCTGTCCTAGAAGTTTCCCTCAATGCCAGGCCTATTGCCAAAATTAAACCTAACTGCCTGAACTATCTCTTCTTTCTGTGACACCATAGAAGGAAGTGAATGGTGTGTGTGTGTGCGTGCGTGCGCGCGCGCGCGTGTGCTTGTGCATGTAGGAAGGGTTGGATTGCGATATCAAGGAGAATTGAAAGAATAAGGGCACCTAAGGGCAGCAGGAACAGGAGAAGAAGGGAATAGAAAAAGAATGGAATTGTTGGCATACTTTTCTGAAAATCTCTTTTCCAGTTTGTATGATGGAGGAAGAGAATTTTATGGGGAACCATATACTAGGACTCTTAGCCTAACCATCTCCTGCCTTGACATCTCTTCCTGCAGGCAAGGAGTCTCATGAACTAAAATAGGTAGGTGCTCGATGGAGTGTTTGGGTGGCTCAGTCAGTTAAGCATCTGCCTTTAGCTCAGGTCATGAACTCAGGGTCCTGGGATTGAGTCCCATATCATCAGGTTCCCAGCTCAGTGAGGAACCTGCCTCTCCCTCTCCTCCCCACTTCTGTTCTCTGTCACTATCTCTGTCTCTCTTTCTGTCTCTCAAATAAATAAATAAAATCTTTAAAAAATGCTTTATATTAAAGAAATAAAATAAAATAATAAAATAAAATAGGTGCTTGGGATCAGGGAGGTAGGCAGAAGCCAGAGCCTTCAGAGCTGTGATGCTGGGCCACGGACTTGAAGGCTTTGGGCTGGCTGTCTCAATGATCCAGGTCTAATTTTAGTGGGGAAAGAAGTCTCTGGTACCATATTCATTGCATTCAGCTATCTTACCAACAACCATGAGTTGCCCAATCATCAAGGGGTTCCAGATCTTTGACTGCCCTGAAATAGATCTGTCTCTGTTTGGCAGCCCTTCATGGAGAATACTTGCTATTTTCATTCATGAAACATAGAGAAAAATAACTGGTGACTTCCAATAAAGTCACAGATTGGCCTCTTTTCGTTCTCAATTGACCAGTCAGAGGTGCATCTTACTGGTATCTGGCCCTGGAAACCTCAGGTATGAGAAAGAAAAAACTGAGTATTGACTGGCCTCATTTGATTCCCAACTATGTCCCTTACTGTTAACTGGCCTCATATAAGTAATTTCCTGTTGGAGAGGCTCAGTTTCCACATCTGTGAAATGGTAATAATAAGATAAAAATAAAATAGTAATAATAATAATAATAATAATAACATCCCCTCCCTTTGAGTTGCTGGGAGGTTTAATTACCTATCCACCGGACATGGAGCTCATGGAGGTACGTACTGACATCTTCCCTGTCCATCCCTCCTGGGGTCAAATAGCTCTTTTAAGTTCCATAGCCTCTACTAGGATAAATGTGCTCTCTGAAAAGCCCGTGTTAAGAAACGTTCTTTATATTTTGTCTGTTTATTTTATTTCCAAGTGTAGAGAAGAGCTGCTGTCACTGATATTTCACTAAGTAAAGACCCGGTATTCCATAGAAGAGATTCATGTCTTAGGGAGAAAAGGTGAGCTTAAGCAGGGGAAAACAGGGCATGCGAGAAACAGCCTTGTTCTCCAAGAACGGGCGTGTTCTCTCATTTATTGATGCATTCAGAAAGGACATCTCCTTTTCAAAATGCCATATCGGAAGCCATTGGGCAAAACAGGGTGGTGTTGATGCATCATGATCAAGAATCATCCTAGCAGCCTGTATTGTAGGGTGGGCATTGATTCATCCGTACTCTTCACCAAACCGTGTGCACAGTGAGGCAGGGAACATACCGTGATCACTTTCTAAGATACACACAGTGTTGTAGTAAGAAGCTCTCAATCACTTTCTTTTCAAATGAATAAATGCATACACCTTGTGACTTTTCTTTGAGTATCCAGGGCTCTGTTAGTGTAGGGTCTGTGTATAGGAGCATCTGGTAAGTGAAATGTAGCTAAGTCATTTTAGTAATCATACTGCACACTGGCCTATCACCATATTATTCAAATTTCCCCCCATAGCATTGGTATCATGCCCAGATTATATATGAGACATTTATGAGAGCTTAAATCCTGAGTGCTAATGGTTTCTGATTTTCTTTATATAGAGATGAAAAAAAGATGGCTAAAAGCGAAAGCCAATATTAGGCTCCTTGACAGATTCTGGATCCTTGACCAATATTTACCAAGAGCTTCTTTTGAGAATAACGTTGTAAGATATGTGTTAAGAATAAATTGTTAAGTATAAATGCCATTACCAGAGTCCAGGTAAATGTCAAGATAAAGCTAAATCACAGTGAATTAGATAGAAGTTTACACACATATGTACACACACACACACATACACATACACACACACTCTTTAAGCTAGAGTACTATTATTGCCTGTGAATGTTAACTAACATTTTTCCAAGTGTTATGCCAAAACTAATTTGAAGGTTTACCAATTGGAATAGAAATGAAATGTTTTATCCCTTAAGGACAATTTTTTTTTGTAACCCCTTGTGTTCTCCTTGTAAGTTTCCACTAGTCATCACGGTGCTGCATGTTTTGCTCTCCCCCTTCCCTCTTTGCCCCTCTAAAAATCATAAGAAGGGTCTTAAGATATGTTTGGAAAATCAATACTGGTCTTGATGTTTTTAAAATGACGTCATTAAATATGACTCTCTTGGGGTGTTCGTAATGTTTTGAAAACCAGTGGGAGACAAAGACTTGCCCAGATAATTCACGTGACTTTTCTACTTTGGTTTTGTCAGCAGGAAATCTGTGTGTTGGCCCCTCTGTCTTCAAATCACATAGGGTAGTCGATATCTTCGTTCAGAGTACCTCTGTGTCTGATTACGGATGTAATGTGCAATCATTGTAGCACACTTTGATAATCTTTAAGAAGTAGAAGAAACAACCCTTGATGCCATAGGTGTGGATAATCACGGCGAGAATCTGGGGTCTGTTTACAGGAATGGAAATAGACTTCTCCTCCAGGGATGTGCTCTGCTAACAGGTGGAATCAACATGGATTACTGTTTAGAGAAAAACAGAGGCTGCCTCTGTGCTCAAATGTAAAAATAATAGTGATTGATTAGCAGAGACTAACACGGGCACCGGAGGGAAAGTGTGGAAGGCATGCTACGCCTTGGTGATCCTTGACTTTGAAGGAAATACCCACGTGGACAACGATGTATAGAATGATTTTTTTTTCCCCAGCATGGATAAGGCTAAATTCTTGAGGAAATTAGAGAGTAAAGGTGGACAAAATAACCATTTGTTAATGGAAAGAGGAGAAAAAAATGTGGAAGGCATTTGTGCTGGAGTTTTGCACTCCCACGGAGAGGCCAAGGGGAAATTGGGTTCAAAACCTGTGGCTTTATTGTGATATTACATGGACTCGGCATTCTGCATGTATAAGGAAGTGTATTAATTTTCACCCAGAGAGGAGAACCAGTGGCTTCAGCTTACAGAGATAGTGGTTCCTGAGGGTGGTGCCTTCCTAACTTAAGCACTTCTCACCTACAAATAGCATCACCATTCGGGGGTTCTGATATCAGCATGCCCATTTTAGGGGAACACAACATTCAGATCACAGCAGCCTCCAGAAGGGACGCTTTGAGGCATCCATGATTACAGTGCTGGATTTTCACTAATTCCTCTTTATTCTGCCTTCTCTGCTCTTTGATGGTGAAGAATAAAAATAGAAAATATGCATGAACACCTTTAAATGACAGCAGTGTGAATAAAGTGGAGATATCTCAGGGTGAGGTTAGCTGTTCAATATTTGCTCTGATTTTTACTAACTCTAATTCATATATAGTTGTTATAGTGATTAGAGTACAGTGTAAATTCTCTAGCACTCAGAGGGCTTACAATAAATGTTAGCTCTCATCTCCTATTTACTTGAAAAGTTTAACCTTAATTTATTGGCTGATACCTGCTAAGGCAAATCTTCACCAGTTGACTGTTTGTAGACTTATATAAAACTGCTCTTTTAAAAAAAATTATTTGAATGAAATACCTTAGATGACTATATTGTACCCTTGATCTTCTATAGAAAAATAATCATAACAGTAACAAACATATACCATAGGAACTGTAACCGCCGTGTGCTATTTTTAGAATCAATTTCTGTAAGTGAGGGCTGGCAATGTGAGGCAGGAAGGAGACGGCACGCTCGGACGAGAAGAAATGAATGTGCTTACTTGACCAGAGGTATGGCCAAGTTGAGAGAGCTGGAGAGACCCCAAGCTGCGGGAGAGGGCAGCCAGATGGAGCTCTGGTGTTTCGTGGAGCAAGACACCCACTGCCAGTCAGTGGGCCAGTGGGGACAAACATGGGACACACATACCCTGACCGCACTCTGCACCTGCCCTTTCCACCAGAGCCTCCCATTGGCTGAATTCAGTGACAAGCCAGAGTGAATTTGAGAAAGGGAGCAAAGGTTATCCCCCAGTGTGTGTGTGTGTGTGTGTGTGTGTGTGTGTGTGTGTGTGTGTGTGTG